>NC_042970.1:45571512-45937762 GCF_901001165.1 Salmo trutta
TAACAAAAACAGGGGATCTCTGGCATGACGTGACATTTTCTAACGCTCCCATAGGCTCTCAGAAGGCGCCAGAAAGCTGAATCGTGGCTTTGCAGCCCATGGCTGAAAAACATTAGCGCATTTTGATAGTGGTCGATCTGAGGACAATGGGACGGCGCGCGTGCCCGAGTCGACTCCATGTTTACTTTCTCTCTCTTTGAACGGAAACCACCACTCCCGGTCGGAATATTATCGCTTTTTTACGAGAAAAATGGCATAAAAATGTATTTTAAACAGCGGTTGACATGCTTCGAAGTACGGTAATGGAATATTTAGAATTTTTTTGTCACAAAACGCGTCGGGCGCATGACCCTTATTTACCCTTCGGATAGTGTCTTGAACGCACTAACAAAACGCCGCTATTTGAATATAACTATGGATTATTTGGGACCAAACCAACATTTGTTATTGAAGTAGAAGTCCTGGGAATGCATTCTGACGAAGAACGCCAAAGGTAATCAAACTTTTCTAATAGTAAATCGGAGTTTGGTGAGTACCACACTTGGTTGGTGTCAAAATAGCTAGCCTGTGATGGCTGGGCTATCTACTTAGAATATTGCAAAATGTGCTTTCACCGATAAGCTATTTTAAAATCGGACATAGCGAGTGCATAAAGGAGTTCTGTATCTATAATTCTTAAAATAATTGTTATGTTTTTTGTGAACGTTTATCGTGAGTAATTTAGTAAATTCACCGGAAGTGTTCGGTGGGATTGCTAGTCACATGCTAGTCACATGCTAATGTAAAAAGCTGTTTTTTGATATAAATATGAACTTGATTGAACAAAACATGCATGTATTGTATAACATAATGTCCTAAGATTGTCATCTGATGAAGATCATCAAAGGTTAGTGCTGCATTTAGCTGTGGTTTGGGTTTATGTGACATTATATGCTAGTTTGAAAAATGGGTGTCTGATTATTTCTGGCTGGGTACTCTGCTGACATAATCTAATGTTTTGCTTTCGTTGTAAAGCCTTTTTGAAATCGGACAGTGTGGTTAGATTAACGAGAGTCTTGTCTTTAAAATGCTGTAAAATAGTCATATGTTTGAGAAATTGAAGTAATAGCATTTCTAAGGTATTTGAATAATGCGCCACGGGATTCCACTGGCTGTTGAGTAGGTGGGACGCAAGCATCCCACCTAGCCCATAGAGGTTAAATAGCCCTCACACAGCCTGGAGGTGTGTTGGGTCATTGTTCTGTTGAAAAACAAATGATAGTCCCACAAGCGCAAACCAGATGGAGTGGCGTATCGCTGCAGAATGCTGTGGTAGCCATGTTGGTTAAGTGTGCCTTGAATTCTAAATAAATCACAGACAGTGTCACCAGCAAAGCACCCCCACACCATCACACCTCCTCCTCCATGCTTTACGGTGGGAAGCACACATGCGGAGATCATCCGTTCACCTACTTTACGTCTCACAAAAAGACGGCGGTTGGAACCAAAAATCTCAAATATGGACTCAACAGACCAAAGGACAATTTCCACCAGTCTAATGTCCATTGCTCGTGTTTCTTGGCCCAAGCAAGTCTCTTCTTCTTATTAGTGTCCTTTAGTAGTGGTTTCTTTGCAGCAATTCGACCATGAAGACCTGATTCACACAGTCTCCTCTGAACAGTTGATGTTGAGATGTGTCTGTTACTTGAACTCTCTGAAGCATTTATTTGGACTGCAATTTCTGAGGCTGGTAACTCGAATTAACTTATCCTCTGCAGCAGAGGTAACTCTGGGTCTTCTTTTCCTGTGGTGGTCCACATGAGAGCCAGTTTCATCATACCACTTCATGGTTTTTGCCACTGCACTTGAAGAAATGTTCAAAGTTCCTGAAATTTTGATGGACGGTCATTTCTCTTTGCTTATTTGAGCTGTACTTGCCATAAAATGGACTTGGTCTTTTACCAAATAGGGCTATCTTCTATATACCACCCCTACCTTGTCACAACACAACTGGTTGGCCTAAATGCAATAAGAAGGAATGATGTTCCACAAATTAACTTTTAACAGGGCACACCTGTTAATTGAAATGCATCCCAGGTGACTACCCCATGAAGCTGGTTGAGAGAATGCCAAGAGTGTGCAAAGCTGTTAAAGGCAAAGAGTGGCTACTTTGATGAATCTCAAATATATAATATATTTTGATTTATTTAATTTTTTTTTAGTTACTACATGATTCCATATGTGTTATTTCATAGTGTTGACGTCTTAACTATGATTCTACAATGTATAAAATAGTACAAATAAAGAAAAACCCTTGAATGAGTAGGTGTGTCCAAACTTTTGACTGGCACTGTATGTTTGTATTCATGAATACAGTATAGTACTTATTAACATTTGTGTAGTCACTCTGTATGTATGGATGAATACAGTATGCAGGTGTTGATCTTAATTTGAGCCAGTTTGCTACAGTAGGAAAATAATCCTGCAGCAACAGGAAATGTTAAAATAATGGACAATTTTGTAAGGGTTGATACTTCTTTTCAGGGCAAATCAAGTCGGAAATTTCAAATTGAAAATTACAAACTTTAGAAGCCTTTTTGGAACTCAAACACACTACAAGTTTGCATTTCCTGTTGTGCAGGAAAATTCTCAGCAACAAAAGAGTGATCAAATTAGGATCCTACATCTGTAGTACTCATCAGTAGTTCTTTAGTGACCTTGTATGTATGGATTACTACACTACAGTGTAATACTTTTCGGTGGGTGGTCATCACTGTGTCTGTATAGATAAACACGGCGTAGTACTTACATACAACGGTATAAACTGTTTACCTTGTATCTCACCAGGGTCTCTCTAACTGCACAGTGAAGGCATGTGCTGGGATTCCGATCCAAAGGTGTCCTGTGGATGAAAAAGGGCTGGCGGTGCAGCCTGTGTTGTGTTGCAGACAGGGCACAGCATGCAGACCTTGCCTACACATTCGCCTTGACATCCAGCCCAGAAACGACCAGACAGGTGTGTGAACAACCTACACACCCTTTGTTTTCCATTTCAACCTCTGTGGTTACAATGTGAAACACAATGTGGAAAGTGTACCCATATTAGCTTCTAATGCATGGTTTATTGCTCAACCCCTCACATTGTGTCAGTAAGTCATGCCGTCGTCCCTCCTGCGGTCAACTGGGTTCTCTCTGTGTTTCAGCATCGTATGTGAGCGTGTGTTACACTGTGCCACAGCTCATAATGCCTCTGTGCAAAAAGCTCGAGTTCACAGTGATCCCTGCTGCTCCGGATGAGCAAGCTTCATCCGAGGTATATTCTAAAAGACTTCACGTGTGAGTGTGTGAGTGTGTGAGCATGTTTTTTTGATTCATCTCCATGCTCTCCTATATACCCAGCAGGCGTGGCTGTCACTGCTGCTGGAGTCTAAAGCCCTGTCCTTCAGCAGTCAGGTGACTGTGTATGTTTGCTTCCTTCACTCGACCGTGGTGCTTCCGTCAGTGGATGAAGGTACGGTCTTGGGATTCCCGTAGTGATCAAACAGCTTATGTCAACATATGTTTGTTTGAAAATGATCCTCCGAGGCCCCGACTGATTAAAATCTGATAGTCAATTGTCCTTATCCGTCCTTAGTGTGTTCATCCGCCTCAAAGGGAGTTGTAGAGGAATGTGAAGGTGAGTTACATGTTCTATGTTCGTTCGTCTCCATGTTGTTATTGCCATAGAAATAGAAGTACTGGAATGGTTGTACCTATTCAGTAGTGTACCCATAGGACTAAGCAGGAAGTTAAAGCAGGATGTATCGCATTCAATCTTGTTTAAAATCCCATTCTAATCATTCTAATTCTATGATTCTTGCACCTCCTGAGTCCTGTGTGCAGACATATTGGTCTTACTTTGATGGATAGTCCCCAATAGAGGGTCTATTGATGCGCAGACGTTCAACACACTATCAATTGCGTCCCTGTTGAAATGCAACAGCTTTCCTAGGGTTAGGGGTAGGGTCAAGGCTTGGCAAAGGGTTAGGGTTATGGTTCAGGCTAGAGTTAGGGTCAGGGTTAGGGTTAAGACTAATGTTAGGGCTAGTGGATAGTTGAACATTTGTTGATAGTCAGATGAGCCTATATTAACCATCTGTAGGGGACTATGCAACTTCCAAACCAATATATATTTTATTCATGACCATTTGTTCTGTTTTTCCATAATGACTCTGGTTTATGAAGTGAGAGACATGGTTAGACATGTGCAACTCTGGAATTTGAGTAAATGGCTGGGTTTGGCTGCTCTCTAATTTGCCGGTGTGTCTGTCAGTCCCCAGTTTCAGCACTCTGATTGATCCGGAGAGACGTGAGGTGATGCTGCAAGTCGCAAAGGAAGAGGACAGCCCCTACCAACTAGAAATGTGCCTACAACATGAACATAATGGAATGTGCAGGGTCCGTGTTGTACTTGGCTTTCCTCCCAACTCAGTTATTTATATGCAATATTTTTCTCAGACTTTCACTCTTCCCTCTTTTATGATAACATGTTGTCTGTTGTCCTACAGACCTGGAAAGACAAGTCCCTTCCACTGCACTCTGTCACCCCCTGCATGTGCTTCCAGGTACTGTTACTATTTCCCCCTTAGTTATTAGCAATCTGTATCGGGGCTACTTTTGTCAGTTGTGATATTACTAACTCAGTCCAACTCAGTCTAACTGACAACATTATCCCCTTTGTGTTGCTCATTCGAGTTCTCCGGTTTTGTGTGTGATTGGTGTGTGTGTGTGTTGTGTGTGTTTCAGTTGTGGTGGGATAAAGGAGACGAGAGGTCTCGTCGATCTAGGAGCTGTCCTTTTAGGAACAACACCGGTAAGAGATGAACCATGCAGCGTCCTCCTTGTTACACGTGTTCCACTATGACAGTCGTGAATGTGGGTCATGGAGTTGATTCCCATTGCTTCAGTAACTCCCCTATAAAGTATCTTATACCTTTATCACTCTCTTCCAGAGCTGTTCCAGAGGAACCTAATGGAGAATGTGTCAGTATCTGTGGTGCAGGGCCAGATGAACAGTGGCGGTGAAATGCTGTCCTGGAACCTGACTGCCCCCTGTAGGGTGGAGGCTGAAGTGTGGCCCTGCCAGAGAGACGCAGGCGTGGACAAGGACAGATGCACAGAGCTGGGGGACATTAGGCAGCGTCTGTCAAATGACATATGGAGGGAAAATGACAGGGGACACTGGGTACGTATACTGGAGCATTTGGTTGGTGCCTCACATTTTTTTATTGGTGCATCTTTAGTGTCCTTTTTGTCATTGGGATGTGCTCTCATCATTTGTATCAATTGGTTTTGTGTTTTTATGGTCTGGTGACATATGGATAAAACAGATTATTTTTGATTGAATGATAGATTATTTTATGAATTTGTTTTCTTCTGTTTCAGCTGATGCCAGGTGTGTTTGAGGATGTCAAACCTGGCCTTGATCTCTGTGTGATGGTAAGACACTTCTACTGGAAGACTCTGTAGGGGACTTGACTCTAATATTGAACTTTGATCCTGTTGCAGCATGATGGGAGCTCATCTTATAGTGTGTGTGTGTGTGTGTGTGTGTGTGTGTGTGTGTGTGTGTGTGTGTGTGTGTGTGTGTGTGTGTGTGTGTGTGTGTGTGTGTGTGTGTGTGTGTGTGTGTGTGTGTGTGTGTGTGTGTGTGTGTGTGTGTGTGTGCGTGTGTGTCTCCATCTTTGCAGGTGAAGGTCAAAGGGAAGAACAGTGAGCTTGGCCCTTTCTGTCCCATTGACAGTGAGTATTTTAGGAGAGGGCTGAAGTATCAAAGTTGATATGGACCCTACTAAAACTGATACATGTACCATTTCCTGACCACTTCTCTGATTGTATGTTACACACACAGGCATTTATGTTTAAATCTTCATCATCAATCAAGTATTTACTTGTATGCTTTATAAAACAAATGTTCACAAAAAGTTGATTGTTCTGATTAGCCTACCTGTAGGGACTGATAACAAGAAATTCTGAGGATTGGGAAATAATTCATATCTGTACTTCTCCCTCTCAGCCAGATGGTGGCACTGGCGCTGGGGTCTGCTGGTCCTCGTCTCCCTGATGCTGGTGGGGCTAGCAGGAATTTGTCTCTATTTCCTGCATGGCAAACTGAAACGTGAGTCATTCTGGTCAGATCTCCCCCAGCTAAACACAAGCAAAGGCACTGTGTGTAGAGACCAAAAAAGTCCAAAAGTGTTACATTTGTGTTAGTATTGTGTTATTGCGCTACTCTGTGGCGAAGTGAGGGCTAAACTCTTCTCACCACAAATATGCTCTCTGCCTCCCGCCAATGAATTCTTAATAGTGGGGAAAGGGGGAACTTTAAAGGAGATCAAGATGTAGAGATAGACAATAAATCCGATATCTTTTCTATTGTGTGTATTCTTCAAGCTCCCCCTTCTCTCAATACCACTATTCATTCTTTTTAATTGTATTCCAGTTTTATTTTTTATAGCTCTATTCATGTATCTCTCCGACGGACTTTTTTCTGGTGGGTGTTGTTTACTACGGTCAGGAATTTGGGGGGGGGGGGGGACAATGGTCAAAGTTTTTTTTTTGTAAAGGACAAAAAAACTCTCACTGAAAATGACACAAGGGCCTCTGTGTTACAGAACCATGTCAGGGTGTATCATATTACATTTCTGTCTCTCCAACAGGGTGGGCATGGGAATGGCACCAGAAGGAGTGTGATCAACGTAAGCAGGTTTCTCATGGTCCAAATGTACAACATGTAAAATAAAGAAGATACATATTTATCTAGCAATAATCCTTGACAAAACAATGGAAAATGAATGTATTTAACTCCCCCTGCCCTTCGCCTCCCTTCCTTCCTTCTTTCCTCCCTTCCTTCCTTACTTCCTTCCTTCCTTCCCTTTGTAGTACCTATAAGGGGCCACGTGGTGCTGCTGAGCCCGCCGGATGTGGATAACTCTGTGTCAGAGCTGGTATGTGAGCTTGGCTCCTCTCTGCGTGCCAGGGGCCTCAGTGTGTCTGTGGACCTGTGGAATCGGGCTGAGCTGTGCTCTCTGGGGCCCCTGCCCTGGCTGCACTCCCAGCTGCAGCCCCTGGACAGCCAGGGGGGCCGGGCCTTACTGGTACTGACGCAGGCAGCCTGGAAGAAGGCAGAGGACTGGGGCCAACAGTGGGACCAGCACGGCCAGCAAGGAAGGGACATAGCCCTGGGAGTGGAGGAGGAGGGGGAGTATAAGAGGCTTCTCCAGGGCTTGTCCTCCCCATACGCGGACGTGTTCAGTGCCGCTCTGAGCTGCATCAAGGTGGACCACCAGCAAGGGCACGCTGGAAAGCGCTTCCTACTGGTCCACTTTGAGGCCCATTCTGCCAAGCCCCTCAGCAGTGAAAGGGGTCTCCCAGAGTTGTTCCAAGGGCTGCCCTTGTTTCACCTGCCCTCCCAGAGACAGGAGCTCCTCGTTCAGCTGGCCATAGGATCTAAAGGGCCTAGGGCTGGTATAGGTGGATAGAGGGGCTGAAGGACGCTCTATTTACGGACTGTCTAAGGGGACTCCAGGGTTTGAGGAGAGATAGTGGGATACCTGATGAAGTGGTTTCCCCATAAGTATGTTGTCATTGGAGTGGAGAACAGCTGGGAGACTGTGCCCTTACAGCAGAGCAGTCACCCTGAGGTCTAATTCCTCCCAACCATCCAAGCCTGCTCACATCATCACCCCAACACCCCCGGCCACTCACTTTACATTAGCACTGCCATACACTGGACGCAACTTGTTGGATGCAGAACCCTTGGATTATACTGTATGTGGTGATGTTATGAGGGCCAGAGTTACTGAGAGTGTATGAAACAACAACACAGCTGACACCTTCCGTACACCTTGAGGATGGACTTCTATGTGTGACACTATTATATAGGTTATTATATAGACCAGGGAACAAAGTAACAGTTTAGGCTTTTGTTTAGTATGAAAATAATATTTGATGTAGATTTATTATCTTTTTATACAAACCCACATATCTTAGCTACCATTATACACTCTAACGAAGTTTACAATCTGTTGAAATGATGAGAATAGAAAGGTCATCACACAGAACAGTAGAAAAATATATGGCAAATAGAAATCAAAACTGGATGGGGTTCAGAGATAGATGGGAGGGGTTGAGGGTAGCTGAAGGATGGGACTAAAAACAAACAAAAAGATAACTAATGTAAAATATACTGTCCGTAAAATGTATAGTATATATAAGCTGGAAGTAGAAGCCTAAGTATTGTTGTCCATTAGTTTACTCCAATTAGGAGAGGGGGTGGTAGGGTTAGGGGAAAATAATAAATAAAGAAAAAATATTTATGAAAAATACATATACAGTACAAGTCAAATGTTTGGACACCTATTCATTCAAGGGTTTTTCTTTATTTTAATGTTCTATATTGTAGAATAATAGTGAAGACATCCAAACTATGAAATAACACATATGGAATCATGTAGTATCCCAAAAAATGTTAAACAAATCAAAATATATATTATATTTGATATTCTTCAAAGTAGCCACCCATTTGCCTTGATTACAGCTATGCACACTCTTGGCATTCTCTCAACCAGCTTCATGAGGTTGTCACATGGAATGCATTTCAATTAACAGGTGTGCCTTGTTAAAAGTTAGTTTGTGGAATTTCTTTCCTTCTTAATGCGTTTGAGCCAATCAATTGTGTTGTGACAAGGTAGGGGTGGTATATAGAACATAGCCCTATTTGGTAAAAGACCAAGTCCATATTATGGCAAGAACAGCTCAAATAAGTAAAGAGAAACAACAGTACATCATTACTTTAAGACATGAAGGTCAGTCAATGCAGAACATTTTAAGAATTTTGAACATTTCTTCAGGTGCAGTTGCAAAAACCATCAAGCACTATGATGAAACGGGCTCTCATGAGGACTGCCACAGGAAAGGAAGACCAAAAGTTACCTCTGTTGCAGAGGATAAATTCATTAGACTCACCAGCCTCAGAAATTGCAGTCCAAATAAATGCTTCAGAGAGTTCAAGTAACAGACACATCTTAACATCAACAGTTCAGAGGAGACTGTGTGAATCAAGTCTTCATTGTCGAAATGCTGCAAAGAAACCACTTATAAACCTCTATTTTCTTATTCTTAGTTTTTTTAGGTATTTTTGTTTTTTTTAATATTTTACATTTTTTCATTATATTCGTTTTTTGTTTTCTTTATTTTAATTTGATTTTATAATTAGTTAAAAAAAATATTGCATTGTTGTTTAGGGCTTGTAAGTTAGCTTCTACACCTGTTGTATTCGGCGCATGTGACAAATAAGATTTGATTTTGATTTAAAGAAGTGTTTTGCTTGGGCCAAGAAACATGAGCAAAGGACTTTAGACCGGTGGAAATCTTTCCTTTTGTCTGATGAGTCCAAAGTTGCAAGTTTTGTCTCCAACCGCCGGGTCTTTGTGAGACACAGAGTAGGTGAACGGATGATCTCCGCATGTGTGGTTCCCACAGTGAAACATGGAAGAGGAGGTGTGATGGTGTAGTGGTGCTTTGCTGTTTATACATTCAGTGATTTATTTAGAATTCAACGCACACCTAACCAGCATGGCTACCATAGCATTCTGCAGCGATATGACATCCTGTCTGGTTTGCACTTAGTGGGACTTTCATTTGTTTTTCAACAGAACAATGACCCAAAACACACCTCCTGGCTGTGTAAGGGCTATTTGACCAAGATGGAGAGTGATGGTGCTGCATCAGGTGCCCTGGCCTCCACAATCCCCCGACCTCAACCCAATTGAGATGGTTTGGGATGAGTTGGACCGCAGAGTGAAGGAAAAGCAGCCAACAAGTGCTCAGCATATGTGGGAACTCCTTCAAGACTGCTGGAAAAGCATTCCTCATGACGTTGGTTGAGAGAATGCCAAGAGTGTGCAAAGCTGTCATTAAGGCAAAGGGTGGCTACTTTGAAGAATCTAAAATCTAAAATATATTTTGATTTGTTTAACACTTTTTTGGTTACTAAATGATTCCATATGTGTTATTCATAGTTTTGATGTCTTCACTATTATTCTACAATGCAGAAAATAGTCAAAGTAAAGAAAAACCCTTGAATGAATAGGTGTATCCAAACTTTTGACTGGTACTGTATATATATATATATATATACACACATTTTTTTATATTTATTTAATTTATTTTTTTTACAAAATAATATATGGGGGATTGGAAATGATGCAGACAATTACACTCATAGAAGCCACAGTCTATCTGCAATATTAAAGTTGATATACCTCCTGAATATATATATATATATATATATATATATATATATATATATAATAAAAAAGATAACAACAAAAAATACATTTTATAACAATATGTTCCTAGGACAAACCAGTTGTTTACAATTCAACCAAAAGTGGTGGAAGTGAAATGTCGCTCTTGTATTTCTCACTTCTCACAGGGTTAATTGTAACAGGCTGCGGGTTCATTGTATCACTGTTTTCAATTTTCAAAATAAGGGGTAATTGAATAATATCTGATTTGAAACTGATATTTGGATGAAAATTGCAACACTAAATTGACCAAAAATATTTTCCTTTGACCATGTCATATTAACGCCTTACATCCAATTCAGTGGTATTTTATATGGTATTTAGACACATTCACATAATGTGGTAAAATGTAACTTATTTTCATCAAGTTTGCCAGTACAACTGAGATTATGCCCTAGAAAAAAAGTAAAATACACACTTTTGACTGCTAAACGTATTTTATATAAAATGTATAAACTTTGGCTACTCTGTTTTTACAAATCTAGAGTCTAATCTGAGTCTTGTGTGAAAATACAACTATAACTAGAGAAGTACATATCCTGAAGAAAATGTGGTGTGCATGCTAGCTTGTGAATGACCGATTGATTGGTAGGATAGGATAGGCTGAACATGTGAAAGTTGGTTTGGTGTCTCTAGCTTGAACGGATCAAGAGTTACTGTTGGTGGGTTATTTTATGCCAATGTATGGAAATGTATACAGCTAAAGTTGTAAAAATGATTTAAGAATTTGAAGTAAGGATAGCCTGAACATGTGAAAGTTGGCTTGGTGTCTATAGTGTGAATGTTTCAAGAGTTACTGTTGGTGAGTTAATTTATGCTAATTTATGCACATGAATGGAATTATAGTTCATACAAGTTTTAAAGAATTTAAATTTAGTATAGCCTGAACATGACAAAGTTAGTTTGATGTAACTAGCTTGAACGGTTCAATAATCACTGTTGTTGAGTTATTTTATGCAAATATATGCAACTGTAAATAGTTATAATACATTTTTTAACATTATAGAATTGGATATTAGGATAGCCTGAACATGTGAAAGTTGGTTTGGTGTCTCTAATTTGAACGGTTTAAGAGTTACTGTTGGTGAGCTATTTTATCTTAATTTATACACATTCACATAGTAATAATTGATAAAGATCTTAAATCATTTGAAGTTTAGGATGCCCTGAATGTTTTACAGTTGGTCTTATAGCTTAAATGGCCTAGGAGGAAGACCATTTTAAATACCCACCACTGTATTACTGTGGTACTAATTCGAACCCATGTTCTTTAAGTAAATGTTAAATACTTATAGTTTAAAAAGTATAAAAGGCTATGGAGCTTTTATTAACATTTAAAACGGTTATATTTCAAAAAGTATAAATGATCAAAATTTGAAATCCAATCAATTTAAGTAGGGTCAGTTTGCGCATGTCGACGTTGGTTTGGCGTTGATAGCTTAAATGGTGTAAGAGGAGATAAGCATCACATTTAGATTTTTTTTACCATTCAAGTCTAAGTACCATTTTCCCCCGTTGAAATGCATTGGGAGATAATTTCAAGATTGTTACAGTTAAAAATGATAAATGCTATAAAAAATATTTTCTCAACAATCTAAGTTGGAGTATTCTGCACATCTGGAAGTTGGTTTCGTGTTAATAGCTTAAATCATTTAAGGGCTATAGAGCAAGCCGAAGAAATTAAATAATAACAATAATAATGAGTATGTAAGAAATCTAGAGTTGTACATTATTTTGGTTGCATAATTAATTATTGTCATCAACTATACCAATCAAAATACATTTTTAATGATAAAAAGTATATATGATAAGATACATGGGGAATGTTCTGCAGGTCAATAATCAAGAAAGAGAAGAGGCAAGAATATTTAGAATTTGACCTGAAAAATATATTTTCTGTAAATACAACACAAAATCATTTATGGATTTAAGCAAAACTTCCTCGGCATGTAGATAACCAAGCATTAGCACATTGAATAACAGCTTTCTAAGTTATTCCTAATGGTATAAATAGTGTTACTTTGTTACCTGGTCCCTCCTACATAGAATGTTCAACAATTGTTCTTTATCTTACTCTTTGAAATATTAGCTGGATCAAAATAGGACAAACCTAAATGCCATGCTCCTTCTTATCTGTTTATGCATTGGTGTAAGCCTATGTAAATGACCTAAATGACTTTTGACCAAAACAATATCTCTATCATGTAATGTATAATATATTCTATTTTTCTATGTGCAAGATGAAAAATACATGTATTTCGACACAAACAAATAGTACTTTTAGTTTTAAAAAACTTTACAGAAGTGACAGACAACAAATATCCATGGGAAACAGCCGCGGGGTGGGGGGTCCCACAAAGGACAGAATGCAGCCCTCCGCTCACGCAGTTATAAATAACATTGCCTCTTTGTGTGGTGGTGCGCTTGGTGCTCTGATTGACCGACTTGTACAGTAGTCCCGGACCCTTTTGCCCCTCAAGAGGTTGTGATTGGTCAAGGGCTAGCCTGTCTGAGCGCAGACCAGAACCGATGAGCAACAAGAACGACGACAGCTGAAATCAACAGAGTAGAAAGACTGCGGTCCCACACAGACTTGCACAGTTCAGTCATTCCTTTGAAGGGTGCCTTCGGACAAAACCGTTTGCTGTTCCCGCTCAGCGTCGAAATACTTAGAGGTAAATATAGTGTGAACTTTTCAAGGTAATTTACAAAAAATAGTCCATGTGATCTACAGTGTTGTCAAGTTGCACAGAATTGCATGGCGCTATTTTCCTTAGTTGTTTGTGGTTACTGACAATAACACTCATTATACTTTCTACAGCAGGGTTGGGGAGTAACTGATTACATGTACTTTTGGAAAAAGTAGATGATTTCTTCTTGGATACTTTTAAATTCAGAAAGGATGTTTGCTAAACAATACATTATGACACTTTCAGTTTTCTCAATTACATTCAATTCAGCATTGAAAAAAGGTGCAAATATAAAGTGCCAATCAGCAGTCGAAACAATAACAAACTGAACTCCCTGTGCCTGTTTTGGTAAAAAGCTGAGGGATGGTGCTGGAGAAATGTAACCACTCTCAATTTGATAGACAGAGCTATGAATTGACTCATTCCAATTGGCTCATTCATCCCCCCTCCTCTCCCCTGTAATTATTACGTAGGTCGTTGCTGTAAATGAGAATGTGTTCTCAGTCAACTTACCTGGTAAAATAAGAAAAAATATATACATATAAATTAATGCAAAGGCTGACCATCCATGATATCAAAATGATAGTTTTAGTTTTGTTTTTAGGCCATACAGTGTTTGTTTACATTTACTTTTACTTACAAACATTGGAGTAAAACAATTTAATATTTTGGGTTCTTATGGAGTACGACAGTTGAACTTAGTTCATGAGGCATTTATAAGATGTATTCTTCAAGAATCAATGGGTACATATCATTAACTCACAAGTCCAAAAATGGATGTAGCAACTGCAGATTGCCCCTTTAAGGCCTAGATTCAATCAGTTCAAGTGTTTAAGGGCGATAGCCGACAACCGCATAGCTGATGTTTTGGCAGTATGGGAGGTAGAATAGAGCTCGGCTACCGGATCCGAGCCCGACGGACTCTGACATTATACATCGGGTTAGGGCGGGTTAGGGCCTGTTTTTCCATCAGTAACTAGGGTACGGGCAGGCCTCAGGTATCACTAAATTGATCACAAAAATGTTGAAGTTGAGCCATTTGCTCGTGCTCTGCTGCACAGTACAGTCATATCTGGGTAATATCATAACATTGTGTCAGATGTGCTCCAATCTCATCAAATATAAAACAGGAGAGATTATTTTACAGAAAATAATCATGTTCCTTGAGTTTTGTCAGAGTTTAGAGTGATGAAAAGTAGCTAACAGCTAACTGCTCTCTCATGTCTTTTCATTGAGCAGAGCAACACAAGAAGAGCAATTACCATGGTTACTCAGACTCAGAGCCACAATAAACAGAGCAAGCTGTGCGCAAGGAGCGAGTGACAGACAGAGAGAAGCAGCTAATAGATTTACTAAGGAGGCAGTTATTTTGGGTTTCGGGCAGGGCCGGCCTTAAATTTGGCAGAAGCAATCGATCCGGGGTAGGGTAGGGCCTGAGCTTTGGGGGCATGGGTAGGGCTCGGGCTTAAAATTCATGCCTGTGCAGTGCTCTGAGTTGGAGCTATCAAATCGGTGATCAACTGCTCTTGTGATCATCACGAAGCCACCCCCCTCCCACTTGATAGAAACTCAGAAACGAGAAAGTATGGGCTATATAAAAAATAATGACTCTCAAATTGAAAATCATTAAACAAAATACTGAGGATTTCTATCAGCCTAATCGATGTGTAGATTATGTCTCACATTCCAGTTTTCAAACTTGTAAACAAGGCTGTATGGGATTTATGTGGGAAAGTAAAGGGGATACCGAGTCTGTTGTCTTCTGCATTTAACCCAACCTCTCTGAATCAGAGAGGTGCGGGGGTGGGGGGGGGGCTGCCTTAATCGATGTCCATGTCATCGGTGCCTTGGGAGCAGGTGTTGTTGGGGTGTTAAGTTCCTTGCTCAAGGGCAGAACGGAGGATTTTTCCACCTTGCCAGCTCAGGAATTCAAACCAACGACCTTTCAGTTACTAGCAGCCAATGGCAATGTCCACTTTAGGTATAATGCCAGGAGCCGCTTGTGGATTTGACAGCTCTAATGCAGTTCCACCTCTGACACCGCGAAAACATCAGCTATGTGGGCTAAAGCAGATCTGATTGAATCGGGCCCTAAGTTTGTTCCACCTGAGCAAGTCTAACCATAAGTCAAAGACCAATATGACACACCAAGTGCATTTGATGGATGCTTCTTGTCTTCTTCTAATGCCTCTGAAGGGGAAAGTAATCAGATTATGTTACTAATTACAATTTTGGAAAGGTAACTAGTAACTGTAATGGATTACATTTAGAAAGTAACCTATCCAACCCTGATCTACAGTAACATTAATTGAATTCAAATAAAAAAAAGCAATAACTCCACTTTAGAGGGGAAATCTGCAGTAAAACAATGTTACCACTCTCAAATTCGTACGTACATACCCCAACCAGTAGCCATGGATTACAGGCAACATACTCACTAAAATAAAGGGTGGATCTGCTGCTATCAAGGAGCGGGACTCTAACCCGGAAGCTTATAAGAAATCCCGCTATGCCCTCCAACTAACCATCAAACAGGCAAAGCGTCAATACAGGACTAAGATTGAATCGTACTACACCGGCTCCAACGCTCGTCGGATGTGGCAGGGCTTGCAAACTATTACTGACTACAAAGGGAAGCAAAGCCACGAGCTGCCCATTGACACGAGCCTCCCAGACAAGCTAAATTACTTTGATGCTCGCTTTGAGGCAAGTAACACTGAAACATGCATTAGAGCATCAGTTGTTCCAGATGACTGGGTGATCACGCTCTCCCTAGCCGATGTGAGTAAGACCTTTAAACAGGTCAACATTCACAAGGCCGCAGGGCCAGATGGATTACCAGGACGTGTACTCCGAGCATGTGCTGACCAACTGGCAAGTGTCTTCACTGACATTTTCAACCTGTTCTTGACTGAGTCTGTAATACCAACATGTTTCAAGCAGACCACCATTGTCCCTGTGCCCAAGACCACTAAGGTAACCTGCCTAAATGACTACCGACTAGCAGCACTCATGTCAGTAGCCATGAAGTGCTTTGAAAGGCTGGTCATGGCTCACATCAACACCATAATCCCAGAAACCTTAGGTCCACTCCAATTTGGATACTGCCCCAACAGATCCACAGATGATGCCAGCTATATTGCACTCAACACTGCCCTTTCCCATCTGGACAAAAGGAACACCTATGTGAGAATGTTATTCATTGACTACAGCTCAGCATTCAACATCATAGTATCCTCAAAGCTCATCACTAAACTAAGGACCTTGGGACTAAACACCTCCCTCTGCAACTGGATCCTAGACTTCCTGACGGGCCGCCCCCAGGTGGTAAGGGTAGGTAACAACACATCTGCCACACTGATCCTCAACACGAGGGCCCCTGAGGGGTGTGTGCTCAGTCCCCTCCTGTACTCCCTGTTCACTCATGACTGCACGGCCAGGCACGACTCCAACACCATTATTAAATTTGCTGATGACACAACAGTTGTAGGCCTGATCACCGACAACGACGAGACAGCCTATAGGGAGGAGGTCAGAGACCTGTCAGTGTGGTGCCAAGACAACAACCTCTCCCTCAATGTGATCAAGACAAAGGAGATGATTGTGGACAACAGGAAAAGGAGGACTGAGCACGCCCCCATTCTCATCGACGGGGCTGTAGTGGAGCAGGTTGAGAGCTTCAAGTTCCTTGGTGTCCACATCACCAACAAACTATCTTGGTCCAAACACCCTAAGACAAACGTGAAGAGGGCACAACAAAATCTATTCTTCCTCAGGAGACTGAAAAGATTTGTCATGAGTCCTCAGATCCTCAAAAGGTTCTACAGCATCCTGACTGGTTGCATCACTGCCTGGTACGGCAACTGCTCAGCCTCCGACCGCAAGGTACTACAGAGGGTAGTGCATATGGCCCAGTACATCACTAGGGCCAAGCTTCCTGCCATCCAGGACCTTCGATTCAAGGTGGTGTCAGAGGAAGGCCCTAAAAATGGTCAAAGACTCCAGCCACCCAAGTCATAGACTGTTCTCTCTGCTACCGCACGGCAAGCGGTACCGGAGAGCCATGTTTAGGTCCAAAAGGCTTCTTAACAGCTCTACGCCCAAGCCATAAGACTCCTGAACAGCTAATCAAAGGGCCTCCCAGACCCCTCTTTTACTCTGCTGCTACTCTCTGTTTATTATCTATGCATAGTCACTTTAACCGTACCTACATGTACATATTACCTCAATTACCTCGACTAACACGCACATTGACTCTGTACCGGTACCCCCTGTATAGCCTCGCTATTGTTATTCTACTGCTGATGTTTAATTATTTGTTACTTTATATTTCTTAAAACTTCTTAAAGCATTGTTGGTTAAGGATTGGTAAGTAAGTGTTTCACTGTAAGGTCTACACCTGTTGTATTCGGCGCATGTGACAAATACAATATGATTTGATTTTGATTTGAAATTCATAGACATACACTAACGGTTCAAAGTTTTAGGAAGACCTACTCATTCAAGGGTTTTTCTTTATTTTTACTATTTTCTACATTGTAGAATAATAGTGAAGACATCACAACTATGAAATAACACACATGGAATTATGTAGTAACCAAAAAAGTGTTAAACAAATTAAAATATATTTTATATTTCAGATTCTTCAAAGTAGCCACCCTTTGCCTTGATAACAGCTTTGCACACTCTTGGCATTCTCTCAACCAGCTTCAGCTGGAATGCTTTTCCAACAGTCTTGAAGGAGATCCCACATATGCTGAGCACTTGTTGGCTGGTTTTCCTTTACTCTGCGGTCCGACTCATCCCAAACCATCTCAATTGGGTTGAGTTTGGGGGATTATAGAAGCCAGGTCATCTGATGCAGCACTCCATCACTCTTCTTCTTGGTAAAATAGCCCTTACACAGCCTGGAGGTGTGTTGGGTCATTGTCCTGTTGAAAAACAAATGATAGTCCCACTAAGCCCAAACCAGATGGGATGACATATTGCTGCAGAACGCTGTGGTTGCCATTCTGGTTAAGTGTGCCTTGAATTCTAAATAAATCACAGACAGTGTCACCAGCAATGCACCCCCTCACCATAACACCTCCTCCTCCATGCTTTACAGTGGGAACCACACATGTGGAGATCATCCGTTCACCCACACCGCGTCTCACAAAGACACAGCGGTTGAAACCAGAAATCTCCAATTTGGACTCCAGACGAAAGGACAAATTTCCACCGGTCTAATGTCCATTGCGCGTGTTTCTTGGTCCAAGCAAGTCTCTTCTTCTTATTGGTGTCCTTTCTTAGTGGTTTCTTTGCAGCAATTCGACCATGAAGGCCTGATTCACACAGTCTCCTCTGAACTGTTGATGCTGAGATGTGTCTGTTACTTGAAATCTGCGAAGCATTTATTTAGGCTGCAATTTCTGAGGCTGGTAACTAATGAACTTATCCTCTGCAGCAGAGGCTCAATCAGAAATCAACTTTACATTTCTATCGCACAATCTCTAATGCTTCAGTGATAAAGATTGAATAGAGTCTTGAACTCATGAGGCATTAAAATTAGGGGTCGTTCCAGGAAATGAGTGCCTTTTGTTTCCCTTTGATTTTTTAAGTAGAAATTGTGTCACAAGTTCCGGACTTGTCTTCATGCTGCTGTGCTGTTTGATGGTACTTGGCTACCTGCCAAACTTTTCAGATTGAACTTAAATCTGCATTTAACACATTTATGAACACATTTATGAACAAAACAGTTTTTCCCTTGCTCAACTTTTTTCATTCAACTATTTCACCCCGGATGCTTTATCTGGACATGTTTGTACAGGACCTCCACCAGCCGAAAAAGCTAAGTAGTAACATTAACACTACGCCATCTAATTGCAGTCGCTGCAATCATAATATACAGAACTATCGCCTTATGGTGAGGATAGCCGTGTTGAAAGCCCAGCTTCAAATGCAATCATAAGGCAAGGGTCATTTAAGTGTAGGAAAGGATGAAACAGCTTGTTATCTGAAAAAGTACAGATATTACTTTAAATACCCCCCGCACAGTCCATGCTCAGCCGACAGAAACTTTCAACCGCCGAAGCCTCCAACCATTAGCTCTGACAAATGGAAAACCCTAGTCATTGGCGACTCCATTACCCGCAATATTAGACTTTAAAAAAGTCATCCAGCGATCATACACTGTTTACCAGGGGACAGGGCTACCGACGTTAAGGCTAATCTGAAGATGGTGCTGGCTAAGGCTAAAACTGGCGAGTGTAGAGAGTATAGCGATATTGTTATCCACGTCGGCACCAACGATGTTAGGATGAAACAGTCAGAGGTTACCAAGCGCAACATAGCCTCGGCGTTTAAATTTGATAAAAAAAGATGTGTCAGCTTCAAGTAAATGTCTCTGGCGTCCTCCCAGTTAAGGGGGGTGATGAGCTCTACAGCAGAGTCTCAACATGTTTTCTGCCCCTCCCAAAATATAGAATTTGTAGACAATTGGCCCTTTTTCTGGGACTCACCCACAAACAGGACCAAGCCTGGCCTGCTGAGGAGTGCCGGACTCCATTTTAGCTGGAGGGGTGCTTTCATTTTATCTATCAACATAGACAGGGCTCAAACTCCTCTAGCTCCACAATGAGATAGGGTGCCAGGTTAGTGGTGTCTGCCACAGGCACAGTCAGTTTAGTCAGCTCAGCTATCCCCATTGAAACCGTTTCTGTGCCTCGATCTAGGTTGAGCAAAACTAAACATGGCGGTGTTCTCCTTAGCAATCTCACTGGAATAAAGACCTCCTCCATTCCTGTCATTATTGAAAGCGATTGTGATCTCTCACATCTCAAAATAGGACTAATTAATGTTAGATCCCTCACTTCCAAGGCAGTCATAGTCAATTAACTAATCACTGATCATAATCTTGATGTGATTGGCCTGACTGAAACATGGCTCAAGTCTGATGAATTTACTGTGTTAAATGAGGCCTCTCCTCCTGGTTACACTAGTGACCATATCCCCTGCGTATCCCGTAAAGGCAGCGGTGTTGCTAACATTTAAGACAGAACATTTCCATTTACCCCCCAAAAAGATGACTGCGTTTTTGTATTTTTAGCTTCTAGTCAAATATATGCAGCCTACTCAATCACTTTTTATAGCTACTGTTTACAGGCCTTCTGGGCCATATACAGGTGAATGGCAAGGCACTGGAGAGACGAACAGCCCTTGCTGTCTCTGCCTGGCCGGCTCACCTCTCTCCACTGGGATTCTCTTCCTCTGACCCTATTACGGGGGCTGAGTCATGGGCCTACTAGTGCTCTTCCATGCCGTCCCTAGGAGGGGTGCGTCACTTGAGGGGGTTGAGTTACAGTGGAGAGAGGTGAGCCGGCGAGGCAGAGACAGCAAGGGCGGTTCGTCTCTCCAGTGCCTTGCTGTTCACCTTCGCACCCCTGGGCCAGATTACACTCAGTCATCGGACCTACTGGCTATGGAACCCTGACCTGTTCACCGGACGTGCTACAGTACCTTGTCGCGGACCTGCTGTTTCTGACTCTCTCTCTCTCTCTTCCGCACCTGCTGTCTCAACCTCTGAATGACCCTGCTGGTCGTCTATGAGCGTTTGAACATCTTGAAGAACAATCTGGCCTTAATGGCCATGTACTATCTCCACCCGGAACAGACAGAAAAGGACTGGCCACCCCTCAGAGTCTGGTTCCTTCTCTAGGTTTCTTCCTAGGTTCCTGCCTTTCTAGGGAGTTTTTCCTTGACACCGTGCTTCTACATCTGCATTACTTGCTGTTTGGGGTTTTAGGCTGGGTTTTTGTGTAGCACTTTGTGACATCTGCTGATGTAAAAAGGGCTTTATAAATACTTTTGATTGATTGGTTTTAAAAGCCTTTATATTAAATTAAGTGCCCTTTAATGTGACTCACCACCTGGATTATATCTTATGTAGCATCATTTGAATTTCTGTTTTTCACATTGGATAAAACTAGAGACAGAGCTACAAAATTGTATTTCATACACTGCATTTGAGGAAACAATGGGAAAGTAATTCTGCTTTGAAAGTTGATCAACTTGTAAACTCACTTTTGAGAAAATCGCCTTTCAATGTTTTGGTACTACCATTGGAGAGCCCTTCTTTGTCTATAGCCATTCAGCATTGTTCACACCCTCTTAAGCCTTTGCCCCACCTATCTCTTTAAGGTTTGATCCAAGCATGCTGTACAAACTTGCCAGCTACTTCCAGACATCTAAGAGAGAGAGAACAACTCACTGAACATTACTCGTCCTAGCAGAGCTGGTTACGCTGTTATGTTATCCAGAGCGTTGGTGACTGCAACTATGCTGTCAGATTGTCCGTTCGTAAATTCAGAGCGTTTTGCTTTCAGAGCGCACACTGGACGCTCTGGCCAATAAGTAGGGTTGTTCCGAAAGCTCTGACCTCACAACGACAGACAAGCACCCAAGCTAACTGGCTAACATTGGCTAGCTACTTCCAGACACATAATGAGAGAACACCCCACTCTGACCATTTTACTCCCCCTAGCAGAGCTGGTTAGGCAGTTTTCATGTTATCCAGAGCGTTGGTGACTGTAACTGTGCTGCTGGCAACAATTGAATTACGCTTTGTTGCGACGTTTACTGAGACCGGACATATTCAACGGGTGTTGAGCATAAAAAATGGTATCAGTTATTCTGCGCTCTGGCACACTAAGACGAGAGTCTTTTGTTGAGAAATATAGCTAGATAACTAGCGAGGTAAACACTGAATCCAGCCAGCCAGCTAACGTTAGCTAGTTAGCTAACAGGACACTAACTTGAAATGAAAATAGTTTGTCAAAATTAGAGTGGAGTCTTTTGTTAAGACATGTAGCTAGCTAGCTAGCTAAACAATGGACCATAATCACAACTCATGGCGTTACTACCCTGCATGAATCTGCAGGTAGCTAACCAACCAGATTCTATGGCTATAACTAGCCAAGCAGCCTTCCCTGTAGCTCAGTTGGTAGAGCATGGTGTTTGCAACGCCAGGGTTGTGGGTTCGATTCCCACGGGGGGCCAGCACAGAAAAAAAAAAAGTATGAAATTGTATGTAATGTATGCATTCACTACAGTAAGTCGCTCTGGATAAGAGCGTCTGCTAAATGACTAAAATGTAAACGTAAGCAAATCTTACCAGTATACATCATGTTTGGACGCATCTCCTGTCTGATGCCATGCATAGTTGCCCTTAGTTTGACGACATAATCCAAACTGGTGTTTTCTCCATATTCTTAGCTATCATACTCGAATTCCACTGATTTCAAAACTCGGTACTCCAGAAAGTGGAGAGCATACACATAACGTTAGCTAGCCAACAGTACACTTTCACTTGACATTAGGTTTATGCAGTTTTACGATGCGATACATTTGAAAAAAAGCCGTGTTTAACATGATTACCTAGCCATACTGACAAGCTCCAATAGACAGATGCGTGCTATATGGCAGACCAATCCAAACTCATCTCTCGGCATGTCCAGCCCACTCAATATCTCAGCCAATCATGGCTAGCGGGAAGGTTGCTCACTTCTTCTGTGGCTAAACCAACTAGGCTCATAATCTAACAATTTCATCTGTATTTACAGATGGTATACAAGTTTGATATTAAGGCACATGACAGTTCACATGTTCGAGGAGACATTTCTGCCAAAAAATGCATTTTGATATATTTAAAAAAAAAATCACCTCCAAACAGCTCTCCTGTGAAGTCATGACTTGCGACATATGCCTAGTTTCCTGAACCGGGTCACTAATATAGACCACATGGAAAATTCAATAAATACATTTTTGAAATGAATAAAGACTTGCTAAAAGTGCAAAAATTCTGATATTGACATGTCCCTTTTGTGGATCCTCTGTGACTTCTAGGAAGATTTTAACCCACTAAACCACAACATTTATCCACATTTTCACCATAATTGTTAACCCGTAGTTATTTTGTTGCTTTCACAAAGTATTTTCTGAGGATTTGTATTTATTTCAGTTGATTATGAATTCATTTTAGGGTAAAAAGAAAACCTGTTCCTCATTTTAAGGTCAACCCTGTTGCATGAACTGAACTCTCATTAAAAAAAAATATTCTAAAGAAACAACGAACATCTAATAGTGAAACTATAGTGTAAAAGCTGGTGAGCTGGTTCTACTCTTTTTGGCCATTTTCTAGTGTTTTGTTGTGTAAAACTGAGCTGGTCGATCTTAACAGGTCAACCCTGTTACCTATAGATAGACGGGCTAGAATTTTTTTAACAATTACATTTTTGGAGTGAAACTTACATTCAATTGCCCCTTCTTGTTGCAGACAACAAGCTTCCATCCCCCCTGTCACAATGGAATTTATGGATATCATATTACAATTAGGTGAAATAAAACCAAGTTACACTACTCAAAAGGCTCCAAAAGGTGCAATTACATATTCTACAACAATCAATGAATAGACCTATGTATAATTAATTTAAATGTCCAAAAAATTTATCAATTGCAGACTGGCCCTTTAATTATCTAAATGATTAAAGTTAAGTGTTCAACCTAATACAGAACTGTATACTTTCCTGTCTGTGTCCCCTGGTTCCTATAGAACTCAGTGGTCCAATCCACTCTCTCCTACTGTCTCAGTGGCTGCTTGATCGGGAGGGTGTGATGAGGACTGGCTGGCCCCTCCTTGCTGCAGGGCTGTACTCAGTGCTGTCCCAGGTGGTTCTGGTCCGAGGCTGTCCGGACTCCTGTAAGGAATGCTCAGGGCCTCAGAATGACCTGTGTCTGGAGTGCAGAACAGGCTGGACCCTCCATGACAACACATGTGTAGGTAAGTGGGACTGTGTGTGTGTGTGTGTGTGTGTGTGTGTGTGTGTGTGTGTGTGTGTGTGTGTGTGTGTGTGTGTGTGTGTGTGTGTGTGTGTGTGTGTGTGTGTGTGTGTGTGTGTGTGTGTGTGTGTGTGTGTGTGTGTGTGTGTGTGTGTGTGTGTGTGTGTAGAGAGAGAGAGAGATATATTATGTGTGTGTGTGTGTCTCAGATAAATGAAGAAATGCATCAACATCTAATATCTTTCTAAATGTTGGTGTTTGTGTTTATAATGTAAAATGCTTCAATGTGTAATCTTACTGTGCTGTACTTTATACAAAACCTGTTCTGTTGTGTTGCTATAATATCTGTTGCTGTTGTGTTCAAGACATAGATGAGTGTGGCACAGAGCTGGGCCAGTGTCCCCCCAACACCTACTGCTTCAACACAGAGGGCAACTATCAGTGCAAAGGTCAGTGCTGCTACCAGAGATCACTTCTTCTTCTTCAACAGCCAATCAGAAGTTGATTGGCTGTCGGTCGGAGGCCGAGCACTACAGAGGGTAGTGCGAAGGGCTAGTACATCACTGGGCCAAGCTTCCTGCCGTCCAGGACCTCTATACCAGGCGGTGTCAGAGGAAGGCCCTAAAAATTGTCAAAGACTCCAGCCACCCTAGTCATAGACTGTTCTCTCTGCTACCGCACGGCAAGCGGTACCGAAGCGCCAAGTCTAGGACCAAGAGGCTTCTAAACAGCTTCTACCCCCAAGCCATAAGACTCCTGAACATCTAGTCAAATGGCTACCCAGACTATGTGCAGTGCCCCTCCTCCCCCTCACCCACTCTTTACACCACTGCTACTCTCTGTTGTCATCTGTGCATAATCACTTTAGTAACTCTACCTACATGCACATACTACTTCAAATAACCGGTGTCCCCGCACATTGACTCTGTATCGGTACCCCCCTGTATATAGTCTCGCTATTGTTATTTTTATCTCTTATCTCTTATTCTTATCTGTATTTTTTTGAAACTGCATTGTTGGTTAGGGGCTCGTAAGTAAGCATTTCACTGTAAGGTCTACACCTGTTGTATTCGGCGCATGTGACTAATACAATTTGATTTGATTTGATTTTAAAGACTCTATGGGGCGAATCCTAACTTCCCCTTAAGTCAACTTTTTGTTTCCCAATTATATAATAAAAAAAAGGTGAAAGGTTGTCATAAGACTATCAAGAACTTCATTGTATAGATAAGAGTTGTCTTGAATACCACAGAGATCCTATTCAATTTAATGTGTAATTCTATGTTCAATACAATTTCATTCAGAATCCATAAGATTTCTCCAGGTTGCTGTGTACAATTATATTATGATCTCTGAAACAGAATCTCCTCTCCCATTAGTGTGAACTGTGAACTGTGTATGGGTTTTATGTGTTGATGCAGATGGTTTGTGGTCTTTCGCCAGGCTGTGACCAGGCCTGTGTAGGCTGTATGGGTGCTGGGCCAGCTCGCTGCAGGAAGTGTGCTGCTGGCTACAGACTAACCGGAGCCAAGTGTTTAGGTAAGTGCCGTATTTTGTGTATGAGAATGTGTACAGTATGTATAAGGATGAGTGTGTGTGTGTTTGTCTGTCTCTCTGTCTGTCTGTCAGTCTGTCTGATTCTTAGTCCAGAAGTATACATATATATTTTCTCTCCCTCTCTCCCTCAGATATAGATGAATGCAGTGAGCGGGTTCTGGCGTGTTCAGGGCTGGATGAGATCTGTACCAATTTGGATGGTTCTTTCCATTGTGACTGTGCTGAAGGCTTCACACGCAAAAACAACGTCTGTGTGCAGAAAAAGCTACCCAGAGGTAAGTGTTCTCTACACCACGCACTGACGTGGTGAACACATGCACACACACACACACACACACACACACACACGCACACACACACACACACATCTCCAACTCTCCTCTAGCTGTATTTATTTTATTTATTTATTTTTGAGATTTTAAAACATACATTGAACACCGAAGAGAAGCCGCACCGAACACCCAAAACACTCCGGTTGTACCCCGAACACCCCCCCTCCATCCTCCTCACAACCCCACCCCCATGCCCACCAAGTACCACCCCAGTTCAACCAACACCCCTGCCCAGCAGAGAGTTTTTAAAAAACGTATTATGAGGAATGGAGTGGGTACAGTGCCTTCAGAAAGTATTCACACCCCTTGACTTTTTCCACATGTTGTTGTGTTACAAATTGGGATTAAAATTGATATTTGTCAACAATTTACACAACATACTCTGTAACGTCAAAGCCGAAGAAAAACTAGAACGTTTGTAAAAACAAAAATATGACAAGTAAAACACAAATATATCTTCATTAGATAAGTACTGTATTCACAGCCCTGAGTCAATATTTTGTAAAAGCACCTTTGACAGCGATTGCAGCTGTGAGTATTTCTGGGTAAGTCTCTAAAGCCGGTTGTACACTACACAACATTCAAAATCCTAACATCGCTAAACCTCTCACATTAAACAACCATCTTTCCTGTCGTTTGTTTTGTCTTGACAACGTAGTGGTGCGCACACTAAACAATGTGGCACAGGCGGTGGTCACACACTACAAGATTCTACACTTGGTCTTGACGATTGTCGATACAACGCTGTCTCGCAAAAAACAATGATGTGGTTAGATGTAACGGACTCTAGACAGACATTCACGCTTCCCATTCAGAGTTGAAATGTCTAGCCAACATTTTGAATTGAATGACATCGCTTGCGAACTTCAGAGCTGTAACGATTTGACGCTTTGACTTTGATTAAAGGCAAGTACAAACGCATATTAGTAGTAATCATCGCTCCTTCTCGAGAGTCTACACATTCTGGGTGATGCGAAACAAAGTCAAAATTCACTGGATTATTCTCTGGCGAGCTCTCATAAATTATTGCTCATCCTCATTCTGAAACTTGTCGTTGCACATCTCAAACGACAAGAGCACTGCAGATTTTATGCCGATAATATATCAGGAAGTCTGGGACTGCTCAAAGACAAGACTGGTAGCCCTCAGAATGCATATCTGACCCACTCACGTTAAACGAGCCTCAGTGACGGCTGCGCGCCAAAGTAGACAATGACATGGGGATTTTGTCTTTGATCTCAAAAACTTGTCTGGGACAGCTGAATCAGGTCAAACATCGTGTAGGGTGTGTGCACCTGGCTTGAGCGTTCCACATCTGGATTGTGCAACATTTGCCCATTATTATTTTCAACATTTTTCAAGCTTTGTCAAATTGGTTGTTGATCATTGCTAGACAACCAACAGATGAGAAAGTATGAATTTGCTTATAGAAATGAAAATATCAATGAAAATAATGTATTTATACCGGTAAATGTGTGCTTTCATGTTGCTAATTAGATTTCTACGGGAGCACGGACATCGACTCTAGGGGGTTAACAGCAAAACCTGCAGAGCTAAGATGGTTGTATGCCGCATATATTTAGTATTTTGCTCGTAGCAAGAATTTTGTACAGTACTTTAAATTGAAAAACTCAAAGCATTGAATCTTGCATCGTTTTGTATATGTATATCAGCTCATACACCTTGTACCCTGGAATCAGTAAATCAAAAATGTCTTCCCAGCTATTTTGCAACCTGTATGGCACAGCTGTCAACATTTTGGTCTTCAAATGAAACTGGTATATTTTTCTATTTTTGCAAATGTTTTTCACCAGTTTTGGTCAGACAGACCAGTTCCCTACTTCCTCCCCCTTCTACTTGCCTCCTCCATTTCTGCGGTAGTGCTGCAATAAATTGGTTGTAACTTTGGATTGAGCAAACCTTCTCATATATTTTCAATAGCTGCAGGTGTGACATAACTCTACCATTCCTATTCATAATATCATAAATATAAAACCCTCTTTAATATTTTTTTCCATAAAGAATTTTTTTAAATCAATGAGAATATTTGAGTTGAACTATAATATTTGTTATAATGTACTTTGAACATGGCTTAATTTTCAGTTAACCGAAAATGAGAAATAGGGTGGCAGGTAGCCTAGTGATTAGAGCATTGGGCCAGTAACCGTAAAGGTTGTTAGATCAAATCCCCTTGCTGACAAGGTAAAAATATGTCGTTCTGCCCCTGAACAAGGCGCTTAACCCAATGTTCCTAGGCCGTCATTGTACATAAGAATTTGTTCTTAAACTGACTTGCCTAGTTAAATAAAGGTTAAATAAAAAGTAGCTGTATTAAGGAAAAAATAAAAATGTTGAACAAGATATGACCCTTATGAATCTACTGGAGAACAAGTTCGGGTTTAAGTTAAGCTTTTGTATGAGTGAGGCTTTTAGTGAGAGGTTTAGTGCTTTAATATTTAATAATTGCAGCCCCTCAAACTGATATTCATTATAGAAATAGGCATGCTTAATCTTGTCTGGCTTAGTGTTCCAGAAATAGGTTTTGCTCATATGATTTGAAAAATAAATCACCTGGAGCAGGCAACTCCATAAGTAAGTAAACTGTGATATAAGTTTATCAGTGTAGTTTTTACCTCTAAGTCGTTGCAGGATCTTGTCTATTTTTATTAACTTTCTATTGAAAAGTATTGTTGAAAATGAATTTCTCTCTCTCTCTCTGTCTCTCTCCCTCTCTCTCTCCCTGCAGGTGTGGGTGAGAAGGGTCTGTTTGAGGACGTACAGGATGAAGAGGTGGAGGTTCTCCAGCAAATGTTCTTTGGGGTGCTGCTCTGTGCTTTGGCCACCCTGGCTGCTAAAGGAGACATGGTCTTCACCTCCATCTTCATGGGTGGAGTGGCGGCCATGGCTGGATACTGGCTCATAGACAGGGGAGACCGAGTACTGGACAGCTTTCTGAAGGGACGCTAGAGCTACACTGCTATCAAGGACTTATTACCATAACCTGTTGGTGGGTATATGCATATAGGAAATGTTTAATTGACATTAACACCAATCAGACTCTAGCCTGGGTGCCAGTTTGTTTATGCTCTCTTGCCAACTCCTCATGAAATTGTGTAAACATGGCAATTGCTTAAGGAGTTGGCAAGAGAGTAGAAACCGACTGGCACCCAGGCTAAACAGACTATTACATATAATTTGTAAATAAATAAAGATCCCTGAGACAAACTGTCATTTTACAAGCTTAAATAATAAACATTGCTGTAGGCACCTTGTCTTTAACACTATCATGCTCTCAATTTCAACAAAGATTATAGATTGGACGCTTGATCTCATAAAACGGTGTTAAACAAAACATTTAAAATAAAATGTGTCTCTGTGTGTATGTGCGTGTGTGTATATACACTGAGTGTTCAAAACGTTATGAACACCTGCTCTTTCCATGACATCGACTGGTGAAAGCTGTGATCCCTTATTGATGTCACTTGTTAAATCCACTTCAAGCATTGTAGATGAAGGGGAGGAGACCGATTAAAGAAGGATTTTTAAGCCTTGAGACAATTGAGACATCAATTGTGTATGTTTGCCACTCAGAGGGTGAATGGGAAAGACAAAATATTTAATTGCCTTTGAACGGGGTATGGTAGTACGTGCCAGGTGCACCGGTTTGTGTCAAGAACTCCAACGCTGCTGGGTTTTTCATGCTCAACAGTTTCCCATGTGTATCAAGAATGGTCCACCACCCCAAAGGACATCCATCCAACTTGACACAACTGTGGGAAGCCTTGGAGTCAGCATCCCTGTGGAACACTTTCAACACCTTGTAGAGTCCATGCCCCTAACGCTAGTTAGTAACTTACTTCAAACTGGGGGGAGGGGTGTTCTTAATGTTTTGTACAGTCAATGTATGTATGTACACTATGCATAGTAAGTTATCAATTTCAAAAGAAAAATGACAGAAGTCTCAAAGATGCATTAAATGTTAAAATACAATGTGTGTGTGTCTGTATGTGTGTGTGCGTGTGTGTTTGTAGGTATGCACAGTGATTTAGCAAACTGTCAACGAAAAGTCTTCATTACTCTGGTCCGCCCTCCTGCTTCTCTTTGGAACTCCTTCAAGACTGTTGGAAAAGCATTCCTCATGAAGCTGGTTGAGAGAATGCCAAGAGTGTGCAAAGCTGTCATCAAGGCAAAGTGTGGCTACTTTGAAGAATCTCAAATATAAAATATATTTTGATTTGTTTAACACTTTTTTGGTTACTACATGATTCCATATGTGTTATTTCATAGTTTTGATGTCTTCACTATTATTCTACAATGTAGAAAATAGTAAAAAATAAAGAAAAAACCATGGAATGAGTAGGTGTGTCCAAACTTTTGACTGGTACTGAACTTTGGCTGTGATCATCCTGTCTGGCTGTAGGTCTGTACAACATAAAAGTATAAGAAGGTTGTGGTAAGAACATCTCATCATGGACAATATAGAACTAAAGGTTGATACAATCTGCATCATATTCACAAGGGGAATTCTTACATCTGAGAATAGGTTTTCTCTGAAAAACAAATTAGGCCATATTATTATATTGAATATAGCCTACCTTATACAATATGACCAAATTTAGTTGATAGATATTGCCTAACCTATACAATATCACCAAAAGGAGTTGATAGATTAAGCCCTGTCAACGGCACTTACATTAATATGACAAAGGAAAATGTTTGCAAATTATTTGTTATGCACAATCAGAAGTACTCACTGGTCCTCCTGCAGAGATAGACAGCTGTCAATCCCATCAGGAACACGCCCACTCCAGAAGCCATACACACTGCTATCTGCCATAATTGCACCGCTGTTTGGTGACATGATGTCATCAGAAGAGGTCATTAGCTCTTAATCCAAATGTAAATATTTAAATAGTAGATAGGTGTTAGAATACCACATTATTATTAGTCTGAGAAAATGTTTACGTTTTCATGTGTAAGAAAAGACAGCTAGCCAGTTAAACATTTTACATTTAAGTAATTTAGCAGATGCTCTTATCCAGAGTGACTTACATCAGTTAATTCATCTTAAGATAGCTAGGTGAGACAACAACATATCACAATCGTAGCAAGTACATTTTCCCTCAACAAGGTAGTTATCAGCAAAATTAGTGCTAGTTTTAAAAGGCAAGTGTATTTTTGCCGTGGGATTAATAAAAAGGATACTTAACCAAAACTATTTTTTGAGAGTTTGTGTTCACAACACTGTCTGTGGAGCTTTGACCTCCTTTGTGTACATTTGTGATGAAAAAAAAATATATATAAACAAAACCTGGGTAAGATAGACTACCTTTATTTGTTTCAGTTTTGGTAACTGAAGATGACCAACACACCTGATGTAGGAGAAGAAACATTATGAGACAAAAAATGTACATTTGTTTCATATCTAAGAAAAGTACACCAATTTAGAGTGAAAGTACAAGCAGCTATGAATAGGTTAATGAGTAAACCACAGTCAAACCTGGTGCAAGGAAAGTCATTCTAATTATACAAAAAGATGGTATCTAAATGGGTTGATTTAATTCATCAAGTATCACCTTTTTTGTAATGAAGCAAATTTCTAATGATAAAAAACATACAAAAACCTAGAGAACATAAAGCAATTCTATTTGTTTCGGTTCTATCTGCTAACTAGGTAAAGATGACTAACACACCTGATGATGGATTCAGTGCTGTACTGGGGGTCAAAGGAGAGGTCAAACCTGGTGAGAAGAGAACTCATTACACAAGAAAGTCATTAATTGAGCAGAAAGAGAGAAGTACACTACACATTACCTACAAATCAGATGGACTAAAGTACACGAATATGGACTGAAATTACACGCAGCTATGAACAGTTCTATTAGTAAACCGGTCGGAGCTTTAGCGAATTAATGTGAACATAAAAATGTAAACTGTAAACTATGTTACATTTAGTGGGCCTATTGGTAGTTGGTCTCTGTAATGTATCGACGTGACTCAGACTCTCGAGAATCATTCACTTGTACTTCATTCCTGGTCCCCCAAGAATAGCCTCCCTCCGTTCCTCACGTGACACATAATGCACCGCTGGTGTTGCACCACTAGGTGTCGCTAATACACTACATCCATCCTCTTCTCAGATGTCATAACCATTATGATAACATTATGAACTCCAAACTGCAGATCTATGCATTATAACGTAACAAAACATTATCTAGTGCTCAAAATAAAGTATCTGTGGTTTGGAAGATAGTTGACAACTTGTTTTGCTTTGGTTGTTGTAGCAGAACCATGTCACCTTGTTGGATTGTGCTTTCAGTTGCTCTCCTAAATCTGTCTGCGTTCTGTCAGCCCTTCTCCTTCCTTTCAGCATCACCAAGCCGAATGGCGTTGTCTTGTGGTTCAGCTCCTGGTTGCATGTTGGCTGACAGCTCTGACTGTTTGGTTCTAATTTGGCAGTTGAACAACAGTTCAGCTGGACTGCGGCCTGTGACTGAGTGTGGCGTACTCCTGTAGGCCATGAGAAACGTCTGTAGTTCTGTGCGCCAATCCTTCTCTTCTGATTGAGAGGAGCGAATTGGCGGTGGTGATGCAGTTTAGGATACTCACATCAACCCATCTTCAGTAGTAGTCTGTTGTTTTCGAGGTGTTCTCCTGTTGGAATGGCCCACACATGTCAATGGCTAGGACATGTCATGGTTTAGCTGGTACTGTAGCTCTGTTCTGACTGTGTGGACCTGCATTGGTGGTGAGCCATTGACTTGACATGCTGGACAGGACTTCACGAGCAGTTCAACCTCTTTATCAATGTTTGGTCACCACACTTTTGTGCGCTGTCTCTGTTTTGTTTTTACTATCCCTTGATGCCCTTCGTCTGCTTACATCAAAGTCCGATTCTGAGCTGCTCGTGGCATAATAATGCGGTTGTCTCATAGAACTATCTGTCCAAGAATAGAGAGTTCTTCTTGAACACCTCGGTATGCAGTGTCGCATGTGCTCTGATCACCCTGTCTGATGCTTGTTCGTAGAGTAGCTAGAACTAAGTCATTTGCTGACATTTATTCCAGCTCTGGTGGGGTGAATGCACATGGCACTGTGTATTTGGCTACGTAATAGAAGTGGTCGTCCCCATAGTGTAGAGATTCCGGACGGTTCAGAGTCAACCGTGACAGTGAGTCGGCTACATTCTGAGGCCCAGGCTTGTATACAACCTTGAATCTATAAGGCTGCATTCTCAGTGCCCATCTCTCAATCCTCGCTGATGGTCTGGATTTTGGAGAATAAATGTTCTCTAAAGACTTGTGGTCGGTTACCATTACAAAGTCTTTGCCATAGAGAAACACATGAAACGTCAAACACAGTGATATCATCTGAGATGTTGTGGACCCCCTCGATGCCTTGTAGGACTTGGCGCATGATGTGATGTGATGTCTCTGCAGCAGAGGAGAGACCGAACATTAGTCTCTTGTAGCGCCACAAACCTGTGTTAGTCATAAATATGGTCAGGGAACGAGACTCAGGTTTCAGCTCGATCTGATGATATCCCCGCTTTAGGTCCAGTTTTGAGAAGACCACGGCTCCTGACATGTCCTCCAGGAACTCGTAGGTGGTGGGGATGGGGTGTCTCTCCCGCACAACAGCTTCATTTGCTCTATGCATGTCAACACAAACTCTGATGTCATCAGTTTTCTTGTGTACCAGAACTAATGGGGACACCCATGGTGTAGGTCCATTCGCTTTCTCAATAACATCCATGTCCTCTAGCTAGTTCATCTTCTCTTCAACACACTGAATGGGGTTCTGCGTACCGGCTGTGCAACAGGTGTGGCAGTCTCATCTACATGAATTCTTAACTAGAAGTCTTTCAGATTTACCAGCCCTGTGAAACAGTCTTTGTATTCCTCTTGAAGTTCAGCTTGGAATGTCTGTGTCATCATCTTGGACTGAGTTTGTGTGCCTCTGGCCCTATGTGCAAAATGCCAGGAGCAACTGCTGATTTCTTTCCCAGTACAGATGTCTGTGCATCTTTCACGGCTAAAATGTATGCAGTGACCGACTCAGAACTAACAACTGCTGTAATGTTGGCAGTGAACAGGCCCTCAACTGCTGATGGTTGTGTTGAACCATATGGGTAGTCTCTTTGATGTTAGTTTCAATTAATCATTGCATTTGGTCTGCAAATGATTGAATGTTGCTGTGCCCACAATGTTACAGCTTGCCCCAGAGTCAATTAACTTGTTAACTGGCTGGCCATTGATTAATAACTGTATTTCCGCGTTATCAGTACTGCTGGTAAGAGTGAACACTTCCTCATTGTCATTGTCTGTATTGTAATTTTGTAAAGCAGGTGTGTTTGTGACTTGATTTACGTTCACTTATGTCTTTGTCCTGCACATTTTGGAGAAATGTCCATCTTTGCCATATTTGTTGCATTGTTTACCTGATGTGATGGAACATGCCCGTCCAGTATGGCCCTCCTAACCACATTTAACTTCTATGGGCTAGGTGGCACGTCACCGTCCCACTCTATTCAACAGCCAGTGGAAGAGCGTGGCGTGAAATACAAAACCTCAAAAATGCAATAATTTCAATTTTTCAAACATACGACTATTTTACACCATTTTAAAGACAAGACTCTCGTTAATCTAACCCCATTGTCCGATTTCAAAAAGGCTTTACAGCGAAAGCAAAACATTAGATTATGTTAGGAGAGTACATAGCCACAAACAATCACACAGCCAATTTCCAAGCAAGCATATATGTCACATAAACCCAAAACACAGCTAAATGAAGCACTAACCTTTGATGATCTTCATCAGATGACACTCCTAGGACATTATGTTATACAATACATGGATGTTTTGTTCAATCAAGTTCATATTTATATCCAAAAACAGCTTTTTACATTTGCATGTGATGTTCAGAACATGCATTCCCACCCAAAACTTCCGGTGAATTTACTAAATTACTCACCATAAACGTTGACAAAATACATAACAATTATTTTAAGAATTATAGATACAGAACTCCTTTATGCAATCGCTATGTCAGATTTTAAAATAGCTTTTCGGCGAAAGCACATTTTGCAATATTCTGAGTACATAGCTCAGCCATCACGGCTAGCTATTTTGACACCCGCCAACTTCGGGGCTCGCTAAACTCAGAATTACTATTAGAAAAATGGTATTACCTTTGCTGATCTTCATCAGAATGCACTCCCAGGACTGCTACTTCCACAAGAAATCTTGTTTTTGTTCCAAATAATCCATAGTTATGTCCAAATACCTCCGTTTTGTTTGTGCGTTACTACCGTACTTACCGTACTTAGAAGCATATCAAACACTGTTTAAAATCAATTTTTATGGTATTTTTCTCATAAAATAGTGATAATATACAATAGTGTATTCATTCAGAGAGAAAAAGAAAAAACAGCATGGTCGCGGGACCGCGCATCTCCAATCTCTTTGTCACTAGGCAGACCACTGACAAACTGTGCTAGTATACTCTGCCCAGAGAGAGGAGATGCCTCAATCCGCTTTCTGAAGGCTTTAGAGAGCCAATGGAAGCCTTAGAAAGTGCAACGTAACCCCAGAGATACTGGGACTAGAAAGAAGAACTACAATTTCTCAGACAGGCCACTTCCTGCTTGGTATTTTCTCAGGTTTTTGCCTGCCATATGAGTTCTGTTATACTCACAGACACCATTCAAACAGTTTTAGAAACTTCAGAGTGTTTTCTATCCAAATCCAAATACTAATAACATGCATATCCTACCTTTTGGGCCCGAGTAGCAGGCAGTTTAATTTGGGCACGTCATTCATCTGAATTTCCAAATACTGCCCCCTGTCACTAAAAAGTTAAACAACAATAAAGGTATTCATCAATTTGTTAGAAAACAACACAACTCAGTCAATAGAAAGATGACATGTTCATAATAGCATAATACCCCCAGGGGTACGCGCAGTGCCGTCGGGGGACGGCAAATAAAAATGTGATTCACATTTTCAAACAGTCCATTTAGATTTTCCAACAGGGCTATACATTTGGGTGATGTTTTTTTCTCGCCTGATTAGCCTCGTTTCGTTGGGGTTCACTTATATTGGGAGTAGTGCCTTTCCCTCAGCCACAGTGTGTTAAATAGTGCCAAAGTACTATCTCACAACTCAATGAAACCTTCACTCTTGCGCATAAATTTAGAATTGAAACATGCCAATTTGAAAAATAAGCCATGGGAGTTTTGGAGCGAGAATTAAGAGGACTTTCGAGTAGTAGACATGTACTGTATAAAAGCAACAGAAGGGGCTAGAAGCGTCTTATGTGGTGAGCTACCGAGTGGCTAGGACAGGCAAGCCCCATACTATTGTTGAGGACTTAATTCTTCCTGCTGCCACAGATATGGCTGGGACAATGCTGGGGGAAAAGGCCCAAAAAACTATACAGACAATGCCTTTATCAAACAACACTGTTCACAACTCATCAGTAAAATGGCAAGAGATGTTTTGAAACAATTTCTGCTTTGCTTACATGCCAGTAAATTCTATGCGTTACAGCTGGATGAGTCAACAGATGTGGCGGGCCTGGCACAGCTCCTGGTATATGTCTGTTACATTTATGGGGGGTCAATTAAGGAAGACATCCTCTTCTGCAAAACACCGGAAACCAGGACAACAGGAGAGGATAATTTTAAAGTACTGGACAGCTTTGTGACATCAAATGGTTTTTGGTGATCAAGATGTGTTGGTATCTGTACTAATGGCGCAAAAGCCATGACAGGGAGACATAGTGGAGTGGTAACGCGAGTTTAAGCAGTTGCTCCCAACACCACTTGGGTACACTGCAGCATCCACCGAGAGGCTCTTGCTGCCAATGAAATGCCTGACAACTTGAAAGACATTTTGTAGACCACAGTGAAAATGGTTAACTTTGTTAAAGCAAGGCCCCTGAACTCTCGTGTATGTTCTGCATTATGCAATGATATGGGCAGCAAACCATGTAACGCTTTTACAACTTACGTGCTGGTTATCAAGGGCCAAGTATTGACATGTTTTGTTAAATTGAGAGACGAGCTTAAAGTTCTCTTCGCAGACCATAATTTTCACTTGTCTGACCGCTTGCATGATGACGAGTTTCTTACACGACTGGCCTATCTGGGTGATGTTTTTTCTCGCCTGAATGATCTGAATCCAGGATTACAGGGAATCTCTGCAACTATATTCAATGTGCGGGACAAAACTGAGGCTATGATTAAAAAGTTGGGGCTATTCTCTGTCTGCATTAACAAGGATTACACACAGGTCTTTCCATCATTGTATGATTTTTTTGTGTGCAAGTGAACTCAAGCGTACAGACAATGTATCAAATGTGATATGGCGAAGCACCTGAGTTTACTGGGTGCGTTATCCCTTTCCTGCACTGCCTCCAGTCCACTTACCGATATCTGAACAAGAGAGCCTCATCGAAATCGCAACTAGCGGTTCTGTGAAAAAATTTTGTAATCAGAAGCCACTTCCAGATTTCTGGATAGGGCTGCGCTCAGAGTATCCTTCCTTGGCAAATCGCGCTGTTAAGACACTGATGCCCTTTGCAACCACGTACCCATGTGAGAGTGGATTCTCAGCCCTTACTAACATGAAAACTAAATACAGACAGTGTGTGGATAATGATTTAAGACTGTGACTCTCTCCAATACAACCCAACATTGCAGAGTAATGTGCATCCTTTCAAGAACACCCTTCTCATTAACCTGTGGTGTGTTATTCACAAATTTTTATGAACAAATAAGGTTTTGTATGTAAGTTGGCTAAATAAAGAGAAACATTATTGATTATTATTATTATTTGTGCCCTGGTCCTATAAGAGCTCTTTGTCACTTCCACAAGCCAGGTTGTGACAAAAACTCACACTCATTCTTATGTTTAATAAATGTATTGTATAGTGTGTGTGTGGCAGACTTACAATGATGAAAAATCAACATTTGAGAGTGCGCTGACCCTGGTGCTAGAGGGGGTGCGCAGCTGGAGGTTGAATGTTTGAAGGGGTACGGGACTATAAAAAGTTTGGGATCCACTGCCTTAGAGGACCAATACACCTGTTGTTGGACTCACTGTCATGCTGAGGGGCAAAGTAGAACCAGGGCCTTTCTTACTGCTGTAACGATCTCTGCAATCAAATAACAGCAGCGCCATAAAGTACTTTAAAAAAAATAAACAAAACAAATGTGTAGCCTACAGTACCTGCTGGAAAGGGTTTAGTTGTTGGATCTAAAAAAACATTTTGGGGATTGAAATGTGGTTTTTAGTTTGTGGGTCAGAATGAATATATTAATACTAAGAATATGCTAAAATCAAAGTGATTTAGATCATGAAGACCTGCAGCCCTGATAGATTTGTTTAGATAATGACTCACCTGGAAAGGTGTACCCATCACTGTGTGGAGAGAGAGTTTTTGGTCCTGAGCTCACTCTGTCATCACAGCTCACCTCCTTATGCCTCACTGACTGTAGTCTTCTGATAAGATCACTCTCAGTTACAAGTAATCTACAGAACCAGTGTTTGGAAACTTTGGTTAGTTTTTTCCAGATCTTTTCTGTCAATAATAGCTGACTCTGCTCTCCAACATACAGGTTACAGGTGGTGTCATTGTCACGTCCTGACCATAGTAAGATGTTGTTTTCTATTGTAGAGTAGGTCAGGGCGTGACAAGGGGTGTTTTTCTATATTTTGAATTTCTATGTTCATGTTCTAGTTTTGTATTTCTATGTTGGTTTTGTTTGGGATGATCTCCAATTAGAGGCAGCTGGTCCTCGTTGTCTCTAATTGGAGATCATACTTAATTAAGTAGGGTTTTTTTCCACCTGGGTTTGTGGGAGATTAATTTTGAGTTGTGTATGTTTCACCTCTGCATCACGGTTTGTTGTTTTTGTCTTTCAGTATATGTATGTATTGCATAGTTTCACAGTGTAAATAAAAATGTGGAACGACACACACTTTGCACCTTGGTCCTCTTCTCCTTTCGACAGCTGTGACAGTCATTACCAGCAGGGCCAGGAATCAAATCAAGTCAAATGTTGTTTTTCACATGAGCCGAATACAACAGGTGTAGGTAGACCTTTCTGTGAAATGCATACTTAGAAGCCCTTAACCAATATTGCAGTTCAAGAAATAGAGATAAAGATGATGTTAAATAAAACAGATGATGATGAAATCCTCCTTCTCATGACTGGCAGTAATGACTGGTTTCTAAACTGTGAAGTAGAACACACATCTATGTATATCATTCTGTATATTATATTGTATAAGTTCCATTTTTACAAGAAAAGCTACAATGTACGCTACTGTTCAAAAGTTTGTGGTCACTTAGAAAGGTTGTTTTTGAAAGAAAAACACATTTGTTGTCCATTAAAATAACATAAAATTGATCAGAAATACAGTGTAGACATTGTTCATGTTGTAAATGACTATTGTAGCTGGAAACGGCTGATTTTATATAGAATATCTACATAGGCATACAGAGGCCCATTATCAGCAACCATCACTCCTGTGTTCCAATGGCACGTTGTATTAGCTAATCCAAGTTAGATCCAACTCTTTTGCAATTATGCTAGCACAGCTGACAACTGTTGTTCTGATTAAAGAAGCAATAAAACTGTCCTTCTTTAGACTAGTTGAGTATCTGGAGCATCAGCATTTGTGGGTTCGATTACAGGCTCAAAATGGCCAGAAACAAAGAACTTTCTTCTGAAACTCGTCAGTCTATTCTTCTGAGAAATGAAGAAAATTCCATACGAGAAATTGCCAAGAAACTAAAGATCTCGTACAACGCTGTGTACTACTCCCTTCATAGAACAGCGCAAACTGGCTCTAACCAGAATAGAAGGAGGAGTGGGAGGCCCCGGTGCACAACTGAGCAAGAGGACAAGTACATTATGTCTAGTTTGAGAAACAGACGCCTCACAAGTCCTCAACTGGCAGCTTCATTAAATAGTACCAGCAAAACACCAGTCTCAACGTCAACAGTGAAGAGGTGATTCCTGGATGCTGGCCTTCTAGGCACATTTCCTTGTTTAATGGACAAGGAAATTTCTAAGTGACCCCAAACTTTTGAACTGTAGTGTATATGTTCATTCAAACTTTTTTCTCTAACTATAAGGCAATTTAGAAATGTAAGTGTTCATACTGACAAATAAGATCAATTAATATTGCTGTGATGCTATTAATTACCAGATTGACTGATGCTACTCATGTGGTACACAGTGAGGGAGAGCTGCATCACACTGGTCTTCACCAGCTCAGTCCCTGTGAGAGTCTGCTGACAGGTTGAAGGTTTAGGATCTCTCCCTTCCATGCAGAAGTAACAGTGAGACACAGAGACGGATGGAGGTCTATGACAGCTCAGCTGAGTCTCTCTCTCTCTCATAATGGTTATGGGTAACACCCATAACCATGTCATAATATGTCATAACAACTGACAAAACTTGTCATAACCTGTCATAATATCATCAGACATGTTGTGACATATATTGTGTTATTTTACGGCTGGTTATGACAATAAGATTGTCAAAACCCACAACACAAGACAAAACGCTCCGTTACACCATAGCCTACTGTACCTGTCAACAGTATGTTTATTTTATATATATATATATATTTTTTATTTTTATTTTTATTTTTTGTTTTTTTTTAATTGAGCATATTAAATTATCATTGTAATTGCGCACACATTGATGTCAGACATGCACCTACCACAATGCTCTATTGCTAGTTACTGGGATGAATGCAGGAGTTTACTTCAGGAGCAGGACACAAGACACCCTCTTTTTGACTGATGACTGATGTAAGGGCATGTATGTGAGAGGCTTACGTGGTTTATGTGATTATGATGGTCATAATCCTTCTTGACAGTGTCATAAGGCGTATTTATTTAGGCCAAGTGACACAGGTTGGTCATGATGCTTAAAGACAATGTCATAAAGTCTATTTCCTATAAGTTATTTAAAATATAATGTAAAAAACATGACAGTAAAGAATTCAATACAACAACAAAGGATTTAAGAAACAAACTTTCAAACGAAAGGATACTTCTTGGCAGATGTCACAACAGGTGTACCTATATGGGTTATGAAAAGGGTTATGACCATAAAATGACAGGTTATGACAAGTTAAATCAGCTGTTATGACATATCATGTCATGGTGATGACCGTGTCATAATGTGTTATGATACTGGATATCAAGTAAAGTGTAACTTTACACATTTAATGTATGTTTGGTGAGGGTTTTCACATTTAATGTATGTTTGGTGAGTCATGTTCAATAATATGACTCACCAAACATTTTTAGGGGCTCCCGAGTGGTGCAGCGATCTAAGGCACTGCATCTCAGTGCTAGAGGCGTCACTACAGACCCTGGTTCGATTCCAGGCTGTATCACAACCGGCCGTGATTGGGATTCCCATTAGGTGGCGCATAATTGTCCCAGCGTCCTCCGGGTTAGGGTTTGGCCGGGGTAGGCCATCATTGTAAATGACTTGCCTTGTTAAATGCCAGAGCAGTGCTGATCAGCAAAATAAAACTACTTCCTAATTGTCCGAATCTGTTCTGATTAAGCCTGTGGTTTTAAGAAGGAGTTGCTTGAAGTGCATAAAGTTGGAATCCCATTTCATTTGGAGGCTAGAACATACAGTTCTTCTGTTTTTTAAGTAAAAACTGTTATAGAGTCTAATTTGAGATTAATACTTTGATAAGGCCACCCAAAAAAGCAGCAGCTTCCGAAGAAGTAATTTCATCATCTTCTGATGCACCCAAGAAAGATGAAAAGGTGTCTGCAAAAGCTAAATCAGGGTTGTAGGCCTACAGTACGTGTGCATTAAAGAGGCAATCTGCAGTTAATACATACATTAATTGGCCCAATTAATTAACTATATCTACCCATTGATTCATGAAGAATATAACGTATAAATGCCTCATGACTAGCTTAGTTAAACTGTCGTTCCCAATCAAGACCCCAAATTATAAGCTTGTTTTAATCCAACGTTCGTAAACAAAATAAATGTAAACAAACTCTGTATAGCCTCAAAACATGCTTAAAACTATCATTTTGATATCGTAGATAATGCAATAGATTAATTCATGATACTGTGATTTTCAATTGTCTGTATTTATTGATTTTGACTACGAAGACATTTTATTTAATAAATTGGGACTGTTATGGAAGGAATATACATAAAAACAGCATTTACTAGGAGGAAAAAATGAAAGTATGCTCCAAACTACTCCAAAACTCCAAAATAAAAATGCTAACACAGTAACAGATATTATGAACAGGCATGTAACATAAGCCAGGTGCCCATATGTAAAATATACATTACCTGCTAAGGGGCGTATTTACAGTAACTTGATGAGTGATAATAAAGGACATCATGTGAGAAAGAGGATATTTGTGTGAGACATGTGAGACATAGCTACAGAGAGTCAGTGGTGTAGTTTCAGTGTGTCTGCAGAAGACTGTACAACCTATCAGGCTGGGCTGAGGTTACTGGTCTGTCGGGGATTGAGCTGTATACGTGGTACGTATCAGACTAGAGAAAGGAAACAGACAGTTTAACTTCAGTCCTTTGAATCTACAGTACTGTAAAGTCATCTAAAAAGATGTGACATCAATCTGAAACTGAAAATGGTTCATAAAACACAGTGGGTGAATCTGAACTGACATTGACATTCTCAGAACTCACTTTCACCTGAGGAAGGTCTGTAAGGGGTAAAATAATTGAGGGGTTAGCATTTTGTGGATTTTAGAAATGTACTGACTTAATCGCTGCTTGTTATTTCAGACAATCTCGGTTAACCCAGAACTAAAGCATTTTGTAATTGGTCAGATGCTTGATTATGTTCTGAGTCCAAATGTGGTAATTAAGAAAAGAGAACAGAACGAGGATCAGAACCGGAACAAAGAGCTCCACCCTTTGTCTTTGCAAGTTACAGGCAAGTCTATGGGCCAAATGTCCCCTCCCCTTTTTCTACTTACCCAGAGTTAGATAAATTCAAGAATACCATTTTTATGTCTCTGTGTGCAGTTTGAAGTAATTTGCTAAGTAGCATTAGTGCATTTGCTAACTAAAGTTAGCAATAGCGATTGCTTGCGAAACTACCTTAAACTTCCTTCAAATTCCACACAGATACGTAAAAATGGTTTCCATGAGTTCATCTGACTCTGGGTAAGTAGATATCCATTTAAGGATCTTGAGTCCATTACCTCATGCAGCGACAGTATGGGAAATTAAGGAGATATAATATATTCCTTGATAGCTTCATGTAATAGTTTATAACAACACACAGTATGATAAAATATCCCGAGAGGAACATGGTAATGATGGCACAACAGCACATTGTTTACAACCATACAAACAATCTTCTTACCCTGAATTGTGACTGTTGAAGGCTCACTGTATATGGATCTAAACTGTGAACCTGACAGTGTATTTTGACCTCAGCTGGTGAACTTTGACCTGTTCATGTCACCAGTAGAGTTCCGGTGAGTGTCTGCTGACAGGGTAAGGTAAAGGTATTTTCCTTTCTGCCTTTTAAGTAAAAAATAACACTGAGCTTCAGAGATGGATGGAGAAGTCTGACAGCTCAGCAGAACTGAGTCTCTCTCTCTGATGACTGTAGAGACTCACTGTCAGACTGGGCTGAGGAAGGTCTGTGAGATGAAGAGGGTAGATGAAGAATGAGGTTAGAGGAATGGAGTGTGACACTTTGGGATGGTTTCCCCAGACACATTAAGCTTAGTCCTGGATTTAAATACACTTTCAATTAAGAATCTCCATTGAAAAGTATATTTAAATCATGGATTGTGTCACAACTCCTACCGAGGGTGGCTCCTCTCCCTGTTCGGGTGGCGCTCGGCGGTCGTCGTCACCGGCCTACTAGCTGCCACCGATCCCCTTTTCCTTTTTCTGTTGGTTATGCCTTTATTAGTTGCACCTGTGTCAATTAGGTGATTAGTTGTGTTATTTAAGCCCGTCTCCAAACCTGTTCTGTGTGCGGGCATGTTACGTTCAGTTTCACTGTGTTTGTATAGTGGATCATGTTTTGGACTTTGGGTTTTGTTACGCCCTGTTGTTTTGGGCATATTCTCTTTTGTGGTACTTATTAAAGAAGCATCGTACCAAACATTTTTCTGCCTCCTGCGCCTGACTCCGCACCCACGACGTCCAAGCGCTACAGAAGCCCGCACCAAAAGCATGGAGTCAGCAGAAGCAGCCGCCACCCCTCTACCATCAATGGAGGAACGGGTCCTCCATCACACCACCGTCCTCCATCGGATTGTGTCAGCTATGGACCAGATGATGGAGAGGATGGACCGATGGGAGAGGAGTGGTCTCCTCCCTTCACCCCCGGCTCACCCGACAAGTTCACCTACTCCACTCCCTTCCCCGTCTGGATCTGGGGCACTGCGTCTTACGCCCCCGAGGGAGTACGATGGAGCAGCGGCAGGGTGCCAGGGGTTTCTGTTACAACTAGAGTTATACCTGGCTACCGTGAGGCCGACTCCCTCGGGGGAGGAGAGTGTGAGCCTTCTCATCTCCTGCCTGATGGGTCGAGCATTGGAGTGGGCCAACGCTGTTTGGAATGGCCCAGACTCAGCGAGGGATAACTACCCTGAGTTCACCTGCAGTTTCAGGGCCGTATTCGATCACCCCCAGAAGGTTGAGCGGCGGGTGAGTGACTGTTTCACCTTAGGCAGGAGATGAGGAGCGTGCAAGACTTTGCTCTGGAGTTCCGGACCTTGGCTGCTGGGGCCGGGTGGAACGACAGGGCCCTAATGGACCACTACCGGTGTAGCCTCCGGGAGGACGTCCGCAGGGAGCTAGCGTGTCAGGACACTACACTCTCCCTAGATGAACTGATCGACATGTCTATACGACTGGACAATCTGCTGGCTGCCCGCGGGCGTTCAGAAAGGGTCCTGTCAGTTCCACCTCCTAGCCTGCCTGCGCCCATTCCTATGGAGCTAGGGGGGGCCACATCAAGGGGATCCGGAGGAGGGCGCTCCTCCTGCACCAATTGTGGTCGACGAGGACACACGGCCGACCGGTGCTGGGGGGGTCCCTCTGGGAGTCGAGAAGGCAGGCAGAACACTCCTCGTCCATCCCAGGTGAGTCAGCACCAAACTCACCCAGAATCCTCTGTTGGTCACGTTTGTCTTAATTTTTTTTCTTGATTTTGCTCCCTTTTCCCAGCATAAGGCGCTAGTCGATTCAGGTGCAGCTGGGAACTTTATGGATCGCGGACTCGTCCTTAAGTTGGGAATTCCACTTGTACCGATAGATTCCCCTTTTCCAGTGCACTCCTTAGATAGCCGGCCATTAGGGTCAAGGCTGGTCAGGGAGGCCACGGTGCCACTGGACATGGTAACACAGGGGAATCATAAGGAACAAATTAGTTTCTTTTTTATCGATTCACCTGCGTTTCCAGTGGTACTGGGGGTGCCCTGGCTAGCCAGTCACAATCCCAGGATTTTGTGGAAACAGGGGGTTCTCCAGGGTTGGTCAGAGGAGTGTTCAGGTAGGTGTCTGAGTGTTTCCATCGGTGCCACGTCGGTGGAGATTCCAGACCAGGTTTCCACTGTGCGCATTCCCCCTGAGTATGCCGATTTGGCTCTCGCCTTCTGTAAGAAGAAGGCGACTAAATGACCACCTCATCGACAGGGGGATTGTGTGATAGACCTCCAGGGTAACGCTGCGCTTCCCAAGAGTCACTTGTTCCCATTGTCCCAGGAGGAGACGTTGGCTATGGAGACATATGTCATGGAATCTCTGGGGCAGGGGTACATTCGGCCCTTCATTTCCCCCGTCTCCTCCAGTTTCTTTTTCGTGAAGAAAAAGGGGGGAGATCTGCATCCGTGCATACTTAAATTCACACAGGACACCGGATAAGACAGGAGAAATACTCCAGATATAACAGACTAACCCTAACCCCCCGACACATAAACTACTGCAGCATAAATACTGGAGGCTGAGACAAGAGGGGTCGGGAGACACTGTGGCCCCGTCCGACGATACCCCCGGACAGGGCCAAACAGGCAGGATATAACCCCACCCACTTTGCCAAAGCACATCCCCCACACCAGTAGAGGGATATCTTCAACCACCAACTTACCATCCTGAGGCAAGGCCGAGTATAGCCCACAAAGATCTCCGCTACGGCACAACCCAAGGGGGGGCGCCAACCCAGACAGCAAGATCATGTCAGTGACTCAAGTGACGCACCCCTCCTAGGGACGGCATGGAAGAGCACCAGTAAGCCAGTGACTCAGCCCCTGTAATAGGATTAGAGGCAGAGAATCTCAGTGGAGAGAGGGGATCCGGCCAGCCAGAGACAGCAAGAGTGGTTCGTTGCTCCAGTGCCTTTCCGTTCACCTTCACACTCCTGGGCCAGATTACACTCAATCATAGGACCTACTGAGTCTTCAATTAAGATGAGTCTTCAATAAAGACATAAAAGTTGAGACCGAGTCTGCGTCTCTCACATGGGTAGGCAGACCATTCCATTAAAATGGAACTCTAATGGAGAAAGCCCTGCCTCCAGCTGTTTGCTTAGAAATTCTAGGGACAGTTAGGAGGCCTGCGTCTTGTGACCGTAGCGTACCTGTAGGTATGTACGGCAGGACCAAATCGGAAAGATTGGTAGGAGCAAGCCCATTTAATGCTTTGTGGGTTAGCGGTAAAACCTTAAAATCAGCCCTTGCCTTGATAGGAAGCCAGTGTAGAGAGTCTAGCACTGGAGTAATATGATCAAATCTTTTGGTTCTAGTCAAGATTCTAGCAGCTGTGTTTAGCACTAACTGAAGTTTATTTTGTGCTTTATCCGGGTAGCCGGAAAGTAGAGCATTGCAGTAGTCTATCCTAGAAGTGACAAAAGAATGGATTATTTTTTCTGCATAATGTTTGGACAGAAAGTTTCTGATTTTTGCAATATTACGTAGATGGAAAAAAGCTGTCCGTGAAACGGTCTTGATATGTTTGTCAAAAGAGAGATCAGGGTCCAGAGTAACGCCGAGGTCCTTCACAGTTTTATTTGAGACGACTGTACAACCATCAAGATTAATTGTCAGATTCAACAGAAGATCTCTTTGTTTCTTGGGACCTAGATCAAGCATCTCTGTTTTGCCATCCACTTCCTTATGTCTGAAACACAGGCTTCCAGTGAGGGAAATTTTGGGGCTTCACCATGTTTTGTATATTCAGTGTAGAATATTTACATAAGCAGTGGAAGCTCCTCAGAGGAGGTAGGGGAGGACAATACTCCTCAATGAATTTCATTTTTAGATAAAAATATGCTAAATATATTCACGTCACCAAATAATTGATTAAAACACATTGTTTTGTAATGGTCTACAGTAGCCTCAACAGCACTCTTTTTTATTTTATTTATTTCACCTTTATTTAACCAGGTAGGCAAGTTGAGAACAAGTTCTCATTTACAATTGCGACCTGGCCAAGATAAAGCAAAGCAGTTCGACAACATACAACAACACAGAGTTAAACATGGAGTAAAACAAATATACAGTCAATAATACAGTAGAAAAATAAGTCTATGTACAATGTGAGCAAATGAGGTGAGATAAGGCAGGTAAAGGCAAAAAAAGTCCATGGTGGCAAAGTAAATACGATATAGCAAGTAAAACACTGGAATGGTAGATTTGTAGTAGAAGAAAGTGCAAAGTAGAAATAGAGATAATGGGGTGCAAAGGAGCAAAATAAAATAAATAAAATAAATAAATACAGTAGGGGAAGAGGTAGTTGTTTGGGCTAAATTATAGACGGGCTATGTACAGGTGCAGCTGGTGCTTAAAGCTATTGAGGGAGATAAGTGTTTCCAGTTTCAGAGATTTTTGTGATATAGCCGGAGGACAGCTAATTTCCGTCCTCCTATGACACAGTAATTATGACAACTTCCAGAGGACTTTTTCCAACCTATCGGAGCTCTTGCAGCATGAACTGACATGTTGCCCACCCAGTCAAAGGATAAGAGAATGAAACTAGTACTGAAAGCATGAGCAACAGCTAACTAGCACTACAGTGCAAAACATTTGGTTACTCAAAGAGAGAGAAAGACAGTAGTTGAACAGTTTTGAACAAGAGAGAGAGAGTGAGAGAGAGAGAACTGTATTTTGTAATATGTTTTTTTTTCATTTTCACTTACTTAGCTAGCAAATGCTGCTATCTAGTTAAGCCCGCTCAAACACACGGCTCAAACAGAGGGATGCTATGTTAGCTAGCTGGCTATGGCTATCCAACACCGGAACTCTTCCGTGTCAAGGTACGCTTTTGGTTTAATTTATTTATCCCCACCGGGGCCCGCCGCTGTAACTCCTAAACTACTTGCTGCTGACTGTACACTATACAGCATTGTTTACTAATGCACTATTTTTAGTTACTATTTTGACTGTGACGTTAATATGGTGACAACAATGTAGGCTGTAGTGGTTAGCAGTTCTGCTATGAAGGTTTGGCTTGGAAAGTTTTTTTTGCCTGGTCACAGAAAGCTGATGTGTTGTGCACTAAAGTCCCCAAGTGAAGCAAAAAGTTGAGAGGAGGAGAGTGTGTAGATGCAAGAAGGAAAAAAAGGGATCATGCTGTTTGTATGTGGCTGCTATGAAAGTGAACTGTGTTTGCATGTGATCAGGGGTATATTCATTCCGCTGAAAAACTATTCTTAAACGGAAGCAAACAGAATGAAATGGTATAAACATACCTGAACTTTGTCCAATAGAAACTATCGTTTGCAACTGTTGGACTAATGACTACAGCTTAGATCAGCTAGATCCAGGCAAGAGTGTGCAAGGCGGCATTGAATGTGTCAATGTCTGTCATCTTGATTACTCAACTTTCTCTCCCACTTTTATGTTGTAAACTTTCATTCATAGGCTAGGTTGTAGCAACCTCATGGTGGGTTTTTGGAAAATTCAAGTATCATGTATTAGTTTAAACCTGTCGATCTTACTTTGAGCTGGATTAATAGAATATGAATGGCAGTCATCCAATACGCTGTAAAAGAAATAAGGCCATGCTCACAAAATAATTATTGTCCTCCCTCATCTTAAACTGCACAGACCGCCATTCTACATGTGATATGATCAAATTAGACACTTAATACCAATGTTATAGCTGTATTCAGTATAGATACTAGTGCAAGAGTTGGATCAGAGGAATAACTCACAGCAAAGGAAGATGACCAAAAACAGATGACAAGCCAGATCAGAGGTGAATAACAACATTTTTCTGAGAAACAGACTATCACAAACTACGTAGTAAGTACGGTTTTAATAGAGAGGAAGAGGAGGAGCCTTATCATCAAAAACAAAGAAAGTCCATCAACTGGTGTGATGGGTGGTTGGGGAGAGGTCAATGTCTCCTTCTCTTAACATAAGCCAAAACCACTTGCTTATCTGTCAGAGTAAATTACTATATTTTATTCAAGCTTTCTTTTGAACCTTTTTGACTTTGACAACTACACTGCACAATAAAAAGGTTTCATTTACAACTATAGTATTTATTGCCAACATCCAAAAGTAAAAAATAAGAAACATTCTTGCTGTGGCTCTCCACAGTGTTCATTAGGAGCAATATTTTTCCTATCTACTGTAGTAATTATCTTAATAAGATTATAGAGCTGCAAATACGTTAGCAATAAAAAACGACACTGAACATTTCCATGGAAATATAGCATGACAAGTGGGGTTTCATCGCTCATGAGATGCTTGTTGTTAAAGTCAGAAACATTAATACATTTCTCATATTGGTATTTTTGGAGGGTGAATTTAGTTTTTGTTTTCATATCTTGCTAAAATAGTCCAGTAAAGGAGTTGAATAGTTTCAGTTAAATGTATCTGAGGTATCTGAGGTTTGATTCAACAGTATTTCCATCAATCCCCTCTGAACAGAACGAGTCTCTGAAATGTGATAGGCTGAAGTTTCAGAAGAACAGGATGCGGCAAGAGCCTTTCCACCCTGCTGTAGTGTGTGTGTGTGTGTGTGTGTGTGTGTGTGTGTGTGTGTGTGTGTGTGTGTGTGTGTGTGTGTGTGTGTGTGTGTGTGTGTGTGTGTGTGTGTGTGTGTGTGTGTGTGTGTGTGTGCACTCGTTCACTTGTTTGTAGGTATAGATACGTGACAGCATACATGTACTGGTTGGTATGTGATCTGTAGACTGTCTGTGACTGCTGCAGGAGAATTTAGGCCACTTTGCCCCCTCACAGTAGATGTATGTATGTCAATCTAGCAAACCAGGCATCTAAAAGCAAAGTTTGGTTCATTTCTAGCTTGTTAGCTTGCTAGCTAATGTTTAGTTAGCTGGCTAGCCAGTTCAAGAATGACCATATGATATAGCTGACAACGTCTTAACTTTGGTCATTTTTTTTAATCATTACAGGAAAATAAACTCACACTAAGATCATTATTTACAAGTTAATTGGGAGATAATTACACAAAATAGCGTACGGTTGTGAGTGTCTGTGTTGGCCTACCTGTCTCGTTGGCCAAACGTTATATCCTAATTTGAATTTGGTGCATGTTGTTCACATTATCGTCTCTGGTAAACACACACTCTATCAAATACAATCAAAGTTTATGTGTCACATGCACAGGATACAGAAGGTGTAAACGGTACAGTGAAATGTGTACTTGCATAGTGGAGTGTTTTGTTTAGCCATGTAGCTAGCTAGCTAAACAATGAACCATAATCCCAACTCATAACATTACTACCCTGTATGAATCTGGTGTTTTATACAACAGCCTTCTTCTGTGTTCACTTTTTGACTCCCTCCGCATTTTTTATCAAACACCTTAATTTTCTCCATCTCCTTAGCTATCATACTCTGCTTCCATCGGGCATTCCACTGATTTTAAAACTCGGCCCTCCAGAAAGTGTCAAGCCTTGGCAACAGTTTTGCAGTTCTTTGTGATATCTTTCAACAAAGCTGCGTTAGATAAGGATTACCTACATATACTGACCAGCTCATGTTAGACAGAAGCATGTTACTTGGCAGGCCGATCTGACGTCGTCTCTCGGCACGTCCATCCCGTCCATTATCTCAGACAATCATGGCTAGTGGGAAGGTTCAAATCAAATCAAATGTTATTTGTCACATACACATGTTTAGCAGATGTTATTGCGTGTGTAGTGAAATGCTTGTGTTTCTAGCTCCAACAGTGCAGTAATATCTAACAATTCACAACAATACACACAATACACACAACCTAAAAGTAAAATAATGGAATTAAGGAATATCTCAATATTAGAATGAACAATGTCAGAGTGGCATAGACTAAAATATAGTAGAATCAAATACAGTATACACTGTACATATGAGATGAGTAAAGAAAAAATATATAAACATTATTAAAGTGACTAGTGTTCCAATATTAATTGGCCAGTAATTTCCGGTCTATGTATATGGGGCAGCAGCCTCTAAGGTGGAGGGTTACGTAACCGGGTGGAAGGCGCTTAGTGAGGGCTATTTAACAGTCTGATGGCCTTGAGATAGAAGCTGTTTTTCAGTCCCTCGGTCCCACCTTTGAAGCACCTGTACTGACCTTGCCTTCTGGATGATAGCGTGGTGAACAGGCAGTGGCTCAGGTGGTTGTTGTCCTTGATGATATTTTTGGCCTTCTTGTGACATTGGGTGCTGTAGGTGCCCTGGAGGGCAGGTAGTTTGCCCCCAGTGATGCGTTGGGTAGACCGCACCACCCTCTGGAGAGCCCTGCGGTTACGGGCGGTGCAGTTGCAGTACCAGGCTGTGATATAGCCAGACAGGATGCTCTCAACTGTGCATCTGTAAAAGTTTGTGAGGGTTTTAGGTGCCAAGCCAAATTTCTTAAAGAGGTGCTATTGCGCCTTCTTCACCACACTGTGTGTGTGGGTGGACCATTTCAGGTTGTCAGTGATGTGTATGCTGAGGAACTTGAAGCTTTCCACCTGCTCCACTGCGGTCCCATCAAAGTGAACAGGGGCAGACTCCCTCTGCTGTTTCCTGAAGTCCCCGATCAGCTCCTTTGTTTTGTCGACATTGCGTGAGAGGTTATTTTTCTGGCACCACAGTCCCAAGGCCCTCGCACCACACCTGGCACCACACTCCCAGGGTTTCGTCATTGTTGGTAATCAGTCCTACTACTGTTGTGTCATCTGCAACCTTGATGATTGAGTTGGATTTGTGAGTGGCCACGCAGTAATGAGTGAACAGGGAGTACAGGAGGGGGCTGAGCACGTACCCTAGTGGGGCCCCTGTGTTGAGGATCAGCGAAGTGGAGGTGATGTTTCCTTCCTTCACCACCTCGGGGCAGCCCCTCAGGAAGTCCAGGACCCAGTTGCACAGGACTGGGTTCAGACTCAGTACCCAAGCTTAATGATGAGCTTGGAGGGTACTATTGTGTTGAATGCTGAGCTATAGTCAATTGACAGCCTTATTACATAGGCATTCCTCTTGTCCAGATGGGATAGGGCAGTGTGCAATGTGATGGCGATCTGTGGATCTATCAGGGCAGTAAGCAAATTGAAGTGGGTCTAGGGTGTCAGGTAAGGTAGAGGTGATATGATCACCTAGCCTCTCCAAGCACTTCATGATGACAAAAGTGAGTGCTACGGGGCGAGAGTAATTTAGTTCAGTTACTTTTGCCTTCTTGGGTCTCAGAACAATGGTTGACATCTTGAAGCAAGTGGGGACAGCAGACTGGGATAGGGAGAGATTAAATATGTCCGCAAACACTACAGCCAGCTGGTCTGTGCATGTTCTGAGGACGTGGCTAGGGATGCCGTCTGGGCCGGCAGCCTTGCGAGGGTTAACGCGCTTAAATGTCTTACTCATATCGGACATGGAGAAGGAGAGCCCACAGTCATTGGTAGCGGGCCAGGTCGATGGCACGGTGTTATACTCAAAGCGGGTGAAGAAAGTGTTTAGCTTGTCCGGAAGCAAGACATTGGTGTCCATGACATACGTCTTATGTCTGAGCCGTTGAATCGCGACTCCACTTTGTCTCTATACTGATATTTTACCTGTTTGCTTGATTTACGAAGGGAATAACTACACTGTTTGTATTTGGCCATATTCCCAGTCACCTTGCCATGGTTAAATGTGGTGGATCGTGCTTTCAGTTTAGCCCGAATGCTGCTCTCTATCCACGGTTTCTGGTTAGGGTAGGTTTTAATAGTCTTAGTGGGTATAACATCTCCTATACTCTTCCTGATTAACTCAGTCACCGTATACATGTATTTGTCAATGTTATTGACAGAGGCTACCCGGAACATATCCCAGTTTGCGTGATCAAAACAATCTTGAAGTGTGGATTCGGATTGGTCAGACCAGCGTTGAAAAGTCCTTAGCACGTGTACTTCCTGTTTGAGTTTTTTGCCTATAGGAATGGAGAAGCAAAATGGTGTCGTGCTCAGATTTGCCGAAGGGAGGGCGTTGGATGGCCTTGTAGGCATCCCGGAAGTTGGAGTAGCAGTGGTCGAGTGTTTTAGCCACGAGTACCACAGTCAATGTGTTGATAGAACTTCTGTAGCGTTTTCCTCAAATTTGCTTTGTTAAAATTCCCAGATACAAATAATGCAGCCTCAGGATATGTGGTTTTCAGTTTGCATAAAGTCCAGTGTAGTTCTTTGAGGGCCGTCGTAGTATCGGCTTGAGGGGGAATATACACGGCTGTGACTATAACCGAAGAGAATTCTCTTGGGAAGTGATACAGTCGGCATTTGATTGTGAGGTATTCTAGGTCAGGTGAGCAAAAGGACTTGCGTTTCTGTATGTTATCACAATCACACCATGAGTGGTTAATCATGAAACACACACCTCCGCCTTTCTTTTTCCTGGAGAGTTCTTTATTCCAGTCTGCGCGACATATTGAGAGCCCAGCTGGCTGTATGGACAGTATATCCCGAGAGATTCATGTTTCCGTGAAACAGAGTATGTTACAATCCCTGATTTCTCATTGGAAGAAGATTCTCGCCCTGAGGTCATCTACTTTATTATCCAGAGACTGAACATTAGCGGGTAATATACTCGGAAGCGGTGGATGGTGTGTGCGCCACCTGAGTTGGACTAGAAGTCCACATACCTCTTCTCCAACGGCAATGTTTTGGATCAGCCGCTGGAAACAGTTCAATTGACCTGGGGGGTACGAACACAGGATCCAATTTGAGAAAGTTGTATTCCTGGTCGTAATGCTGGTGAGTTACCGCCGCTCTGATATCGAAAAGTTCTGTATGTAATAACACAAAACATTTCCTGGGGTAATAATGTAAGAAATAACTGCCAAGTTGCTTAGTAGCTAAAAGCAGAGCTGCCCTATCTGTGGTCACCATCTCACAATGTTCCTGTCTTTTTCTGTGGCTAAATCAACTAGGTTCATAATTTAACAATTTTACTTGTATTTACAGTTGATATACATGTTCCAGAAGGCATTTCTGCCCAAAAAATGCATTTTGATAAAAAAAATTTATCCATGCCTCGCCTGTGAAGTACTGACGCCTGACATATTCCTAGTTTCCAGAAACAAGTCACAAATGTGATAGGCTGAAGTTTCGTGCACCTGTTTCTAGGTGTGGATACGTGACAGCATGCATGTACTGGTTGGTATGTGATCTGAAGACTGTCTGTGACTGCTGCAGGAGAATGTAGGCATCTTTGCCCCCCTCACAGCTGAACTGACCACAATACAGAGAATCTGGATGCAAGAGCAAAATTATCAATGTCCTTGACTACCTGTAGTCCATAACACCAATGGTTGGTTTCCCAGACCCATATTAAGCCTACCATTGGAGTAAAAATATGTAAATTATCCATTGAACATGCTTTTTAGTCCAGGACTAGGCATAAACTGTCTCTGGGAAATCGACCAAAAGAGGTTCTGTTTCGATGACAAGGTAGTTATATGGACTGAAAAAAATATTTTGTGAAAATAGCACCTTGAGCTTCACCAACGGCCTGAAAACGATGACACTGATAACAGTACATATTTTTAGCATTATCTTGAATAATCAAGATAAAATCAAATAATGTAAAATACTAACAAAGATGAGGGAATGGTTGAATTCAATTTATTCTGCATGCTTTTTTGTTTTACAGAAGAGAGCGTTTCGAACAGAGCAAAGAAGTGTAGGATTTTGTATTTACTGTATATCAAGAATCTTATAGAAGAGGGATTAGGAGGTCAGGGCGGACCACCACTTTTTTAAACAAAAGAAGCCATCCCCCATAGCCTGATCCACCATCCTTACTGCTGGACTCTAGTGTGTATCGAAACATTGTACAGATGTAGGACCTTAATTTGATCACTCTTTTTTTATGAGAATTTTCCTCTACAGCAGGAAATGCAAATGTATAGTGTATTTGTGATTCTAAAGTTTGTCATTTAAATGTATCAACCCCTACAGAAATGTCCAATAACTACAATCCACATATTAATTCACATTTCCAGTAGCTGCAGGATTATTTCCCTGCTGTAGCAAACTGGCTCAAATTAAGATCCTACACCTGTAGACTCACGAGATCAGGATGGTCAAAATAGGCTCATCTCCAAAGTTAACTGGAGAAAAAAATTGTCATGAAAGGTATGGGCTCACAACATTTACAACATAACTGCTTCGCAGTCATTGAACTAAAACTCTAGAATGTGTCTACAACACTGCACATTGAAAGGGAGACTCTGAAGTGCTGAGTAAATTGACGTCAAATAACATGTACACATGGGGTACTGGGGAGATTTTAATAACATTTAGGAAATCTGTATTTTTCAGGTTGGGGGTTGAAAGAAATTCCGTTTTAAAGCTTATTTCCTGCAGTTCTACACATTTTGCCATGGGATGGCAGAGTATTTCTGTGAGAAATAGCTACAGACAGCCAGTGGTATAGTTTCAGTGTGTCTGCAGAAGACTGTACAACCCATCCGGCTGGGCGGAGGTTGATGGTCTGTCGGGGATTGAGCTGTATACGTGGTACGTATCAGACTAGAGAAAAGAAACAGAGAGTTTAACTTCAGTCCTTTGACTGTAAATGTAACTGTGTATACTAAGTGGTTGTAACATCAATCTGAAACTGAGAGTCGATCACAATCCCCAAACACAGTGTGTGATTCTGAACTTACATTGTCTTTTTCAGATGACTGTCCATTCTCTTCAACAGGGCCTGTACAACACAGAGGGAGACTGAGTTAGAGGTTCTGTGTATTTGTGTGTGTGTTTGTGTGTGTGTGTGTTGGGGGGGTGGTTGTGCGTGTTAATTTGCTATGCTTAATGTCACTTCACACTTCTCTTCCTGTCTCAAACCACTCTGTAGATTTACAGCTCTGTTCTCATGCTTTCAAGATGCTCTGACTAACACCTTATTTTATGTTTTAAGTTAGTACGGTTGGCATTGAGTGACAAAGTGTTATTGTGCTGAGGGTCCCATATTCACATCCCAGGTCAGGAAGACGGGGATAGAAGACATTCTGTTACAAACTCACCTGAAGGCAAAAACGTGGACGGTACAGAGGTGATGAGAGAATAGATCCCAGCATCCCTTGAATCCAACATGCCTGCACTGCTCATAGCTCCCATCACCAAATCACCTACAACAGAAACAAAATTAAAATGTAATTACAATTTGTGTTTGTACATGCATGTGTGTAGTTGTGTTAGTAGTGTGTGCAGTGTTTTATGTATTTTGTTTGGAACATACATTGGCTGTGATCATCCTGTCTGGTTGTAGGTCTGTACAACATAAAAGTATAAGAAGGTTGTGGTAAGAACATCTCATCATGGACAATACAGAACTAAAGGTTGATACAATCTGCATCATATTCACAAGGAGAATTCTTACCTCTGAGAATGTTTCTCTGAAAAACAAATTAGGCCATATTATATTGAATATAGCCTACAATACACAATATCACCAAAAGGAGTTGATAGACTAACCCATGTCAAAGGCACTTACATTAATTTGACAAAGGAAAATGTTTGAAAAATATTTGATATACAGAATCAGAAGTACTCACTGGTCCTCCTGCAGAGACAGACAGCTGTCAATCCCATCAGGAACACGCCCACTCCAGAAGCCACACCCACTACTGCCTGCCATAATTGCACAGCTGTTTGGTGACATGATGTCATCAGGAGAGGTCATTAACTCAGAATCCCAAAGTAAATACTTAAATGGTAAACCATATTATTGTCAGTCTTAGAAAATGTTTCTGTTTTCATATGTGTGAGAAAAGACAGCTAGTCAGCTAAACATTTGACATTTACATTTAAGTAATTTAGCAGACGCTCTTATGCAGAGTGACTTACATCAGTTAATTCATCTTAAGATTGCTAGGTGAGACAACAACATATCACAATCATAGAAAGTTCCCTCAACAAAGTAGTTATCAGCAAAGTCAGCGCTAGTAGGAACACACAAGTTAATTTTTGCCGTGGATTACTAAATAAGGATACTTATCCGAAACCATTTTTTTACACTTTGAATTCACAACGCTGTCTTTGGAGCTTTGACATCCTGTTTGCAAATGTGTCATAAAAAAAGTATAAATACAAAAACCTGGGTAAGATAAAGGTAGTCTATTTGTTTCAGTTTTGCTAACTAAAGATGACTAACACCTGATGTAGGAGAAGAAAAAATGTCTTTCATATCTAAGAAAAGTTCAACAATTTAGAGGGAAAGTACAAGCAGCGATGAATAGGTTTATGAGTAAACCAGTTGGCGCTTCAGTAAATTAGAGTGAACAAAAATGAAATAGCAACCTAAGCGATACTTACTAGTTATTGTCACTGTGATGCCAGGGGTCAAAGTAGAAGTATCAGTCTTTGGTGAATTAATGTGAACAAAAATATTCTAATTACTAAGCTAAACTTAGGGCCTACTTACTTGTAGTTGGTCTCACTGTGATGTCAGGAGCCAAAGTTAAAGGAGCAGTCGAATCTGCTGGGAAGAAATAAAAGGTGATTTTATATCTGATTACACAAGTATAAAGGTATTCATTATTCATGTCAGATAACAACAGAACTCAGTCAGTAGAGAGATTACATGTTCAGAATTTCATTATATGGCATATTATTGTTAAAATCTAGACCCTTGACTGATTTGACAATTGGAAATAGTATTTAAACGCCCACTCCAGAAGCCACATCCACTGCTGCCAGCCATAATTGCACAGCTGTTTGGTGACATTGGGAAGGTCATTAGCTTGTATCCCCAGGGTCAATACTACATCTCAAGATTTGATCAGAATTTTAATTGTGAGGTTGTATGTCTCAGTTGTTTAATTTGTGTAGGAAAAGACAAGTAGTCCGCTAGAGAAGTATACTTACCCACAACACTGTCTGTGGAGCTTTGACCTCCTGTGTGCAAATGTGTGATTAAAAAATCAATTAATACTGAAACCTGGTTAAGATAAAGGAAGTCTATTTGTTTCAGTTTTGCTAACTAAAGATGACCGACACGCATGATGTAGGAGAATAAAAAATATGTTTCATATCTAAGAAAAGTACAACAATTTAGAGGGAAAGTACAAGCAGATATGAATAGGTTTATGAGTAAATCAGTTGGAGCTTTAGTGAATTCGAGTGAACAAAAATGAAATAACAATCTAAGCGATACTTACTAGTTGGTCTCACTGTGATGTCAGGGGTCAAAGTAGAAGTAACAGTCAAACCTGCTGGAAAGTAATACAAGTGAATTCTGTATCTGATTACACAAGACAAAAGGTATTCATTATTTCTGAGTCAGTAGAACACAACTGATTCTGTAGAAATATTACATGTTCACTATTTTATAATTTGTTAAAACCTTGACTGCATGTACAATTGGAAACAGTATTTGAACGCCCACCCCAGAAGCCACACCCACTGCTGCCTGCCATATTTGCACAGCAGTTTGGTGACATTGGGAAGGTCATTAGCTTGTGTTCCCAGGGTCAATACCACATCTCAAGTGTTTATAAAAATGTTAATTGTGAGGTTGTATGTTTCAGTTGTTTGATTTGTGTAGGAAAAGACAGGTAGTCAGCTAGAGAATGATACTTACCCAGAACACTTTCTGTGGAGCTTTGACCTCCTGGGCACATGCAAGAGAGAGACTTGTTAACAGTTAACACACAACACAACTTATTACGCCACTAAACTAAAATCATGTGGGCTCTTTGGTGTGTCAGTTGTCAAAGTAGAACTCGTAGTCGAACGTGGTGCAAAGCAAAGTCATTGGATCTGACTATACAAAAGTAAATGTATCTAAATGGGTTGATTTAATGAATGAAATATCAACCTCTTTTTTTAAATCAGAGGAAGTTTGTGAGTCAGAAAACCTGGGTAAGATGAAGCTATTCTATTTGTTTCGGTTCTATCTGCTAACTAGGTAAAGATTACTAGCACACCTGATGTAGGATTCACTGCTGTGCTGGGGGTCAAAGGAGAGGTCAAACCTGGTGAGATGAGAGAACTCATATTACACCTGCCAAAATTGCACAGCTGTTTGGTGACATTGGGAAGGCCATTAGCTTGTATCCCCAGAGTCAATACTACATCTCAACATTTGATCTCAGAAAATGTGGCATTGTGAGGTTGCATGTCTCAGTTGTGTAAAAAAGACAGGTAGGTAGCTAGAGAAAGACACATACATGGAACGCTTTCTTGACTGTTTGAATTCACAACAATGTCTGTTGAGCTTTGACCTCATGTGCACATGGAAGAGAGATACCCTTTATCAACAATTACCACACAACACAACTTATTACAGACTAAACTAAAATGTTGTGGACATACTTACCTTTACTTGGAGTGTCAGTGGTCAGAGTAGAACTAAGAGTCGAACCTGGTGCAAGGAAAGTCATTCTAATTACACAAAACGTATTATCTAAATGTATCTAAATGTGTTGATTTAATTAATCAAGTAGCAACCTCTTTTTTTATAATGAGGCAAATTTCTAATGAAAACTTACAAAAACCAGAGGAACATAAAGCAATTCTATTTGTTTCGGTTCTATCTGCTAACTAGGTAAAGATGACTAACACACCTGATGATGGATTCAGTGCTGTACTGGGGGTCAAAGGAGAGGTCAAACCTGGTGAGAAGAGAACTCATTACACAACAAAGTCATCATTTATACAGAAAGAGAGAAGTACACTACACATTACCTACAAATCAGATGGACTAAAAGTACACAAACCTGGACTGAAATTACACGCAGCTATGAATATTTTTTTTTGTAAACTGCTCAGAGCTTTAGTGAATTAATGAGAACAGAACATGTTTAACTGGAAACTAAGTTACTTTTAGTGGGCCTATAGGTAGTTGGTCTCACTGGAGTGTTGGGGGTCAAAGTAGAACTAACAGTCGAACCTGCTGGGAAGCAATACAAGACAAGTTAATTGTGTATCTGATTACACAAGAATTAAGGTATTCATCATTTAGTTAGAAAACAACACAACTCAGTCAACAGGAAAATGACATGTTCACAATAGCATAATGTGGCACATTATTGTTGACACCCAGACCTTTGACTGAATGTACAATTGGAAACTGTATTTGCAAAGACGGTCCCTTAGAGGACGAATACACCTGTTGTAGGACTCACTGTGATGATGAGGGGAAAAGTAGAACCAGGGCCTTTCTTTCTGCTGTAACGAGCTCTGCTATAAAATAACAGCAGCACTAGGGCTGTTGCCGTGTTACCGCTACACTGGCTTTATTTGTCACATGCCGAATACAACAGGTAGACCTTACTGTGAAATGCTAACTTACAAGAGGTCACTTTTTAAAAAATGTACAAGCGGTCCTTTTTGATAATGGTGTTTTCCGCTAATGGAACATTCGCGCTTATAGCCTACTCTTTGTGCTCATTGCTGCTCTTATAATGTGAAGAAATAGCCAAATAGTTTATCAATATTTTAAGATAAACGTTCTGATCTGTTGCGTCAGCCACATTGCATAAAATAGTTTTTTTGATGCTATTGGTTGTATTAATTTTAGATCTATCACATCCCACAACTGTCCCAGACTATGTTTGGTATATCTATTTCTTGCACAGAATGGAATAGGTACATTTTTGTACTATGGGGGATAGTAGATTGACATAGGCTAGTACTTTTGCTGTTCGTTAAGCCAACCTATCTTGCAGGCTGACGAAAAGGTAATGTGGACAGTTCCAATATCTTCAATAGGCACCTCGGAATTGGATAAGGACTCGCACAGTTGCGTCCCCGATGTGTCTGTCTTAACTTGTAGCCTGTGAGAAAGACCCGATCATGTGACAGAGAACCGTATGAGTGAGAGAGCTTTGGATTGGCAGCACACTCAGGGAGAAGGGCACAACACAGCACTCCAGGCCGCAAAAGGCATGGATTTTTTAGGGTGCATTACGGCCACATAGGGGATTCCACCGTGGAATTCGCGGCATTATGAAGTGCTTGTCAAATTGTGAATGAGAGACTACTGGAGTGTGTACAGCCTGCGCAAAAACAGAGCAGAGATCATGCCTTTCAAGCAACGTTTTTCAAATCATCATTAGAGTCTCATCATGCAGCTTTACTGTGTATTAAAAATCTAAACATGTAGCCCATCGTTTGTAGAACAACTATAGTTACATTAATAACTCTAAATTAAGCATTTGTTCAATTGTATTCTTCATAATATAAAATAATACCACGGAATTATAAGCAGATCTTGTTTGCTACATTAACTAGTGTCGCCCACAGCCATTTGGCATAGCCACATGAGGACCTAACAGAAGGACAACTCAGAGTATGCTCTTCTTTTCTTCTGAAATAGACTAAATGTTCTTCATATCATGCTTCTTCAGACCTGTCTAAAATAAATAATGAATTTATTGTGAAGGTGTGGGCTATATTACATGGATTTATTAGAATTTTTAAAATGGCTTGTCGGCTATGTGTGGAAGACAGGAGATGCTAAATGTGTTTATGTTAATTAACGGTCAAATACCGTGAGACCGACAGTTATTTGCTTGACAATCACCGGCTGACAAAATGTTGATACCTCCACAGCCCTAAGAAGCACCACAAAGTACATTTAAAAAAAGAAACAAAACGAATGTGTAGCCTACCTGTTGGAAAGGGTTTAGTTGTTGGATCACTAATGTGAACTCCCACCAGATCTGAAAACATTGAAATGTGGTATTTAGTTTGTTGGTCAGAATGAATATAGTCATACTAAGAAGATGCTAAAATCAAAGTGAGTCAGATCATGAAGACCTGCAGCCCTGATAGATTTGTTTAGATAATGACTCACCTGTAAAGCTGTACCCATCACTGCGTGGAGAGAGAGAGTTTGGTCCTGAGCTCACTCTGTAATCACAGCTCACCTCCTTACTCCTCACTGACTGTAGACGACTGATCAGATCACTATGTTTTGGAGTGAATTGACAGAACTCCTTTCCGGGTGCTGAGGTGGATTGTCTCTTCTTGGTCTTTGCTGTGAAGGATGGCTGACTCTCCTCTCCAACATACAGGTTACAGGTGGTGTCAGGACTGACGGATCCAGGAATCAAACAGATGATGTTGAAGTACTCATCAAAATTGACTGTAATGTCTGGTTTTGGATCTGTTAGGAGAAGACAGAGACTCCTTTTTGCATCACTCTATTTGAATGTAATGTATATGTCACAATTGACACTCTACTAAACTAGAGCCAGCCGTTCTCTTTATATTAAATAACAGCATGTCTTATTTGATATCATGTCTATTTATGAGTGCCATTTAGTCATGTGTGCTGTGTTTACAATGATTTCCTTTCACTTAATTCCTTACATTCTCGGGTGTGAAATGAAATTGAATCGCATGGAGTCCTTGCTAATATGGTGTGGGGGATGATGGAGTGTGTCACTTGTCATTTAATTATAAATTAATTTTCAATGTTTAAGTACTCATAGATATGGCAGTACTTGATATACGTTTGAAAAAGAAAAACAATTAATTCACTGTTGTCTAGTAGATGATATCAGTGTATCTACAATTATGTAGTTTGGGTTAACAAGATAACTTTGATTGATTGACGGTATTATTATTTAGTAAAAGTAAAAAACACTCACAATGACCTTGGGCTTCGATGTATTGGAAGGTGACTGGAAATAACACAATAGGTCTTGGTCAGGAAAATGTGCCATTCAAAAAAAGCATGAGAGACAAGAACACTTTGCTGAAGTTGGTAAAGTATCATAAGTTGGTAAAGTATCATATACTACAATGGATCCATGGGCATGTTATCAAGCAGTAGTCATTCTGATCTGAACAAAATATAATGGTAGAGAAAAATACATCAATAAGATGATCAATGGAATAGGACACTTATTAGAGTCATGAGATTCAGAAATATATAAAGACTTCCTGAAGTAAAATATTAAAAGAGGAGAGAGAATCCTGTAGCACTAACAGATGATGGAACTTGGAATGGAGGAATAACTCACCGAAAAGGAGGATGACCAAAAACAGATGACCAGCCATATCAGGGACGAACAACGCCATTCATCAGACGTCTACAGTCTGTTAGTCTGACTTAACAGAAGATGGTGACTGTGTCAGAGAGGATTGTTTGAATAGAGAAGTAGATGTGGAGATTGTTCACAGGAAAACCACAGATAGCAGAAACCAGTCTGATACGGAAATGGTGGGTAATGTTGCAGAGGAACAATCAGAATAATTTCTCAGTCACTATTTTTGTTGTCTCAGGCTATTTGTCTTTAACAGCTGACATGTTGCATAATTAGATGGCTTCAATTACATTTTCAAAACCAACAAACTAACTTGTCTGTCTGAGTAGAAGATTTGTCTTTGACTTTTTGGTTTTATGTTTTTGACAACTGTATTTGTATTTGTGGTTCAGTTTTTTGATCTCTAAAGTGTAGTAACACGTCACTTTGATCCCAGCTGGAAATGCTTGACCTGCCCAAGAGTGCAGCTCTTTTCCTGTGAGTGTCTGCGTACAGGATGAGTGAGTTTGACAGCACAGCTGAACTGAGTCTCTCTCTCTCTGATGACTCCAGAACTCACTTTCAGCTGAGGAAGGTCTTTGAGAATAGAATAATTGAGGGGTTGGTATTTTGTGGTTTTGAGAAATTTTATTCGCTAACCAGCAATAGCGTAATTGCTAACTAGCGTTAGCACTAGTTATAACTTGCGAAACTACTTCAACATGGTTTCCATGAGTTCATCTGACTCCGGCTAAGTAGAAAAAGGGCTTAATTGACTAAATCTCATACTATCCATTTAAGGATCTTGAGTCCATTACCTCATACAGTGTAACGCCCGTGCCATAGAGAGGGGTTTTTGTTCTCTATTTTGGTTAGGCCAGGGTGTTACATGGGTGGGCGTTCTATGTTTATTTTTCTATGTTGGTTTGTTTCTTTTGTTGGCCGTGTGTGGCTCACAATCAAGAACAGCTGTAGTTCGTTGTTGCTGATTGGGAGTCATACATAGGCAGCCTGTTTTTCCTTTGGGGGTTGTGGGGGATTGTTTTCTGTTGCGAGTTTTTCCTGACAGGACTGTTTTGCTGTCGTCTTTGGTTTATTTTTGTAAAGTGTTCTCCTTTTTTCATTAAATATCTGAGATGAACACACAAACTCCGCTGCACCTTGGTCTCATTACGACGACACCCGTTACATACAGCGACAGTATGGGAAATTAAGGAGATAATATATTCCTTAATTGTTCATGTAATAGCTTATGACAACAAACAGTATGATGAAATATCCCAAGAGGAACATGGTAGTAATGGCACACCAGTACATGGTTTACAACTATTGAAATAGTATTCTTACCCTGCATTGTGACTGCTGAAGGCTCACTGCGTATGGATCTAAACTGTGAACCTGTAGCACTGTACTGCCATTGTATTTTGACCTCAGCTGGTGAACTTTGACCTGTTCATCTGAGCAGCTGAGCTCCTGTGAGTGTATGTCTACAGAATGAAGCTAGAGTAAGTTCACTCTTCCCACTATGTGGAAGAATCACTGAGCTACAGAGGCAGAAGGAGGACTCAGACAGCTCAGCTTAACTGAACTGAGTCTCTCTCTCTGATGACTGTAGGACACACTGTCAGACTAGGCTGAGGAAAGTCTGTGAGATCAGAGGAAAATAATATTTCATACTACGGCAATGTGTTAAATCTCGAATATTGTCTAAGTCTTATGTTCCCTTCGTCAATATAATTGTACCCACAAATAGAGAACACAGAGAGTCAGTGAATGACATCTCCATATTAAGTTAACTAGCCTTTTACTAAACAGATGACAGTGACTGACTAAAATATTGTTAGCACATTTCATTTAATGGGGAAACTAAAATCGTGAAAATTGAAAAACTACTCTAAAACTAAAGTGTGTGGACATCTTACTATGTCACCCTTAACAATGTTATCTGGCTAACCTTGAGCTTGAGAACAGAGAGATGAAACAGCATCTAGCAATGACAAAAAGTCAGGAGCATCTTACTCATTCTGGGAGAAAAAAACATCCTTCAAATGTCTTTGTGTGTCTTCTGTTGTCCATTTACAGTGCATTTATACAGATGCTGTACATTAGTAAAATGGAGACTGTTCATTAGCAGTAACAACTCAATCACACAGTACATAATGACTTACATTTCACAGGCTGATCTTTTAATTGTTTTATATACAGTACCATGAATGAACATTTGTACAGCATGGTCAACCAACCGGCAGGTCAGTTTTCTTAGGTGACGAGAGGTGGATATTATACTATAGGAGAGTAATCATAGCTATGATACATAGTGAAAGTATGCATGTGATCTCAGTTCTTCATGTGTAGTTTATAACCAGACATACAGTACTATTAACATAGAGACCAGCCCTCATACAAGTCTGAAAGAAAGTCACCTTTATTGAATGAATATAAACAAGCTGGCCAACACTCAATAGTAGTATTCTGATACAGCACATACAATAGCAAACGTCTGGGGCAGTGGAGAGAGCCTCCTACAGTAGGTTTTAAAACACAGTATCCATGCTGAACAGAACATTCTCTCTCTTTCTCTCAGGGGGTTTCCTGCAACAGAGAATTTGGATTCTCTCGCTCTCTTTCTTTGTCTCTTACACATACACATGCGCACACACCTACAGTACACGTACACACGTATGCATGCACACGCACACACGCACACACACTTCTGACAGATTTACATGCGTAACACCCCAAAATTATGCCGCCTCTCTCATAACACTGCACAGGCTGTCTACTAGGGGGACACGATAGGTGAGGAGACACACACCACTCTCAAACACAACATCACACTGTCACGATGCAGACGCAATTCATGTATGAGGACTGGAGCATCATGGGAAATAAGCTGACCGTTCACACAAGTAATTATTCAGCATGCTGGACACACATTTAACTTGTTCCTAAATCTTTACTGTACAGCAGAAAACAGTTAATATTACAAATAGTACAGTCCCAAACTGACATATTCAATAAGCCAAACTGATTAAAAAAATGTAATCAAGAATAACTTAAATACAAAAAATGAACGTTGTTAAGTAAAAAAAATAATAATCTGGCTTTGGTCACAGTGTTTTGTTTCATCCAAAGGTTTGCATTTTCAATATAATACAATAAATCAAATGCAACTTGTACACGACAAAGAAAGTGAATGTGTCTGCCTGTATTAGGCTTCTCATACTCTGAATCAGGTCTTTTGCTCCTTCGATTACTATTGGTGATGTCTGTTGGCCTTCAACTCCTGGGTCGTGTTCATTAGGCACCAAACAGAAGAAGAATGCGCTGAAACAGGGAAGGACAACTTGGACTTGTCCAATGAGAAACGCTCATTCTCATTTTCCGTTGGAAAACATTTCAAAACATTGCGTGCCCTAATGAACACAACCCTGGTGTATGTTAACTGATAGGCCATTGATGAATCCTTAACAGTTTGATTGCACATCAAGATCTTGCTCTGCATAGAGGATAGGAGATTCTCCCCAACCTTTCACTCTCAGTTGGCACATTACGTTAAAATCTGCATGCATCAGCACAATGAAGTGTTCCACGTTTTCTACCATGTTCTATACACCAGGTGCTGTATCTTCACTTCTCATTGTAGGAGAACCCCCTACTTCAAGTATTCAGTAGTAAATTACCTGAAAATTGAGGATTCTGAATCCGTTCCCCATGATGGTAAAGTGTTCTCATCTGGATTGCCTTTCCTTACAGATCATTAGTACCAATCTCTGACATTTAAAACACAAACACAACATCCACACAACGTCTTTATTTTTTTCTTCAATTTGATTTAATCCGAACTGGTGATTGTTGGTCAATGGGAGGAGGAGTTGTGAGACAACTGTCCTGTCTGTATTCTGTGTTGAAGTTGACTCAGAGGTGACCATCGTATAGGGATCACTTCTGTTTGGATTCCAATGGAGGATGGGGCACTTTTCTACAACAGTCACGATATCAGCCACAAGGAGGGAAACACACACACACACACATTCACACACACACACACACACACACACACACACACACACACACACACACACACACACACACACACACACACACACACACACACACACACACACACACACACACACACACACACACACACACACACACACACACACACACACACACACACACACACAGGCACCATGGAGGACGGAGGGGGGCAGGTGGTGGTGGTGGGAGTGGGGGAATGTAACAGTCTTGGATGTTTTCCCACTAGAAGGGTTTGTGTGGTTTTCTACACACTCAACTGTCACATATGTCACCACATCTGGGTACACCAGGACAACGGCATTGAAGACGACAACAAGCAAACACACAACACAGAGACAGGCTGGACAAGAAGCACTGTTAAGCTGCTGTGTTAGACTGTCAGTAGGGTGGAGACTGCCAGGCAGGGGAGCCAATCAGAGAAAGGACTGCTGATGCAGAGGAACTTATCAGGTGGAAAGCTCAGGTAAGCAAGGCGGAGACAGGATAGTGAACCAATTAGACGCAGGTTGGTGAGAACGGGGGAGCAAGTCAGGGCTGAGTTCAGTACATTTTTACATTCTGGAACATTCAATTGAACAGATACAGTGCTGTACTAAATGGGCAGTTGAAAAACGGGGAGGGGTTGGGTTCTGGGTTGGGGAATGCTGTCAGCATGGCCGCTGCCCTTTAAATATGTCACTCATTGCTTCAAGCCACACCCCGTCACACCCACCCAAACGGGAGGAAACGTACCTAGAAGTCTGTTCAAGAACGTACAAGAATGTTTTGGGGAAACGTTTTGTTCATTCCAAACCGTTCCGCAACGTAGCAAATGTTCAAGTGAACTGAACGCACCTCATGTAAACAGGGCAGAGCTAGTCGTTAGATCTTAGCCAGGTGGGTGAGGGGTGCAGCTAGTCTTATGAGACTGGGCGGGGCTCTGTAGGGACGTCAGGTGACAGACAGGTGAGCTGAGCATCTTGACAACTATACCAGAGTGTCTGTGTGAGTTTGGCTGTGTGAGCAGAACCACGGAGCTGAGACCAGACAGCTCAGATGTCTGTCTGTCTGTCTGTCTGTCTGTCTGTCTGTCTGTCTGTCTGTCTGTCTGTCTGTCTGTCTGTCTGTCTGTCTGTCTGTCTGTCTGTCTGTCTGTCTGTCTGTCTGTCTGTCTGTCTGTCTGTCTGTCTGTCTGTCTGTCTGTCTGTCTGTCTGAGTGGGAGCCAGTCTGTCCAACCCAGTCTAACTTCACAGACCACACCTACGTGTCTGTAGGAAGTCTCCTCCTCCCCAGAGTCACTCTCAAAGAGCTGCAGCTGCCCCTCTTCACATGATGGCTCTTCAGTCACCTGTAAAAACACACGCAATAGTACAATCAGCTCTACGGTCGTTGCTGTCCGCTTACAGTGATTGTCGACTGAACACTAACCAGTAACTCACAGTGCTTTATTCTATACCTGTAATCAGGAAGGAATAAGCATTTCTGGAAAACCTGTGAATTTTCTGAAGTTACTGGAATTTTGCAACCCTAAAGAGGACTCTCCAAATAAAGTTGGTCTGAATCTAGAAGTGGGTTGTACCTCAACTATCAGTCTCCTCGTCTGGCCTTCCCACCTGCATCATCCCTGCTCTTCCTCCTCCTCTCTATCCTCATCCTCAGTAAACCATTTAATAAAGGCCCCATTGAAGTGTAGATTGTGTGGTGGTAACTAAAGGTTGGTTGGTATTCAATGTATTTCAGCATCGTAGAATGTCTGTGCTTCTCAAATAGTAACTGAATCATCTACAAACGAGAGAGGAGAGGGAGGGGGAGAAATAAAGATCGAGAGGGGGGGAGAGAAAGAGAGAGAGATAAAGAGAGAGCGAAAGAGAGAAAGAGAGTTACTTATCAGTTAGCAAAAAAAAGAATTACCACAGCACACTCCTAACACAGAGAACAGAACAGAAAAAAGGAAGAGGAATAGAAAGAGAAAGAAAAAAAAGACAGGACATTGTTTCAAAACGTCTCACGCCTCAGAAAAACATCAGAGCTTAGGTTGTGATGGACACGATTACGCCCAAATGCTCTCCTCGTCATTCTATCGGTGACAGTGTTATAGGCCAGCAGAAAATGTCAGCAGGAAGTGAAGAAAGTAGAAAGGAGATAGTATAAGTCAAAGGTTATATAAGGGATAATCAACGAGAGGCTATGCATTATATGGAAAATAAGGAGCGACGTGGAATGTATGTTCCATGACGCGTCGGCTATAGCTTTTTAGTGATACCTTACAAAAAAATGAAAACTGCATTAAAAGTGCAGTAACTGCAGTCTACTGTGGTATTTTGGACGCAGTAATTGCAGAATAACTGCAGTGTACTGCAGTTGAACAACAATTATACTGCACTGTAACTGCAGTTACACTGTAGCGCACTGCAGTCATACTGCACTCTGACTGCAATAATGTTTTCGTAAGAAAGACAAAAAAAATATAAAAATACAGAACAGTCTCAACAGCCAGTTATTGCCAGGATTTTTAAGGATATGCAGTAACAACAAACATGGCCTTTATACCATGGCTACAATTTAACACATTTGCCCCTAGAAATGTGTTCAACATCCACTGAAGTAGCTAACAAGTTTACTAGATAGCTACAGTAGTTACCTTGGTAACCTAACTAAAAGGCTTGCTAGCTTAGCTAACCAAACCATAAGTCCCAGCTTGCTATAATGAAAATCTAATTCAACAATGCCAATAATGTTTTCAAACATAGAACATGTAAGAATTAACTATAGCCATCGCATTACTCCATGCTGATATATCATAGTGAAATAGTAAGTCTTCTTGTTGCTTATCAATCCAATCTGCATTGCCTCGGTTAATTAAAGAGCCACTTTGTATGCCAGTGTATTGGTTGAAAAGGTTAAGAGTGTTCAGCTTGATCAAGGCATGACTGCAGAACAAAGCTGAGCATAGAAATTGGGTGTCTTTTCACTTCACATCAGGAACGAGCTGCAGTAGAGTTGAAGTTTGTCCCAAATGGCACCCTATTCATTATAGTGCACAACTTTTGACCAGGGCTCAGGGGGCTCTGGTCAAAAGTATTTCACTACCGTGTAGGGTGCCATTTGAGACACAGCCTTGGAGTTAATCTAAACATAGATGTAGACCCACAATGCAACACTCTAGCCATTAGACCACCAAACCACAGAGAGGATAGGAAACTGAGAGGTACAGCCTGCTTTTTGTCTAATAGTGTCTGCAAGAACATATGTTATTTTAAAAACAAAATGGACTAAAATATTACTATAATTTCAGCCTCTCAAAGTGCTCTCTTTAGATTTGGCAATGAAATTCATGATGACTAAGATATTATGGTTTTGGATAAGTACAGTAAGTGCTCCACTTTAGTAGCTACAATGAGTAAAATAATATCAGTTCTGAGTTCTGGGCCTTTTGTCATAAAACGTCTCAGAATAGTGCTGATCTAGAGCCAGTTTGACCTTATACAACATGAAGAATATGATTATACGGACAGAGTTGCAGATGTTGCTGCTGTTGGGGGTTGGGAGGGTGCTGATACTGTGGCTGGGGGAGCTGAGCCTGGGGGCCCGGGTGGGGTTGGGTGTGATGAGGAGGATGAGGGTGGTAGTTGTCGTCTACATAGTTGTCTGCAATCAGCTTCATCCTGCTCTGTGTCTGTGGAACAAAACACAAACATGTCAGTGCTACAATTTAACACGAGAGACCCAAACACTGAGTTAGTAATTATGACTAGGAATTGATCTAGTTAGAAGGGAGAGAGTAGCAACTGAGTAGTTAAATAAGGTTAGAACGGACCATTGCTGCTATCGTGAGCAAGTCCTTCCTGCAAAACATACTGTTTGTATCTCCTGTATACATAAAGGTAGGGTTGGGGTCAATTCCATTTTAATTCAGTCAATTCAGGAAGATAACTGAATTTCCAATTCCATATTTCTAATACTCTTCAATGAGAAAGAAAGGGAATTTGAATTTTTATTTTACTTACTGAGTTGACTTAATTGAAATGGAATTGACATCAACCCCGAATAAAGGTTGAATACAAGGTCCACCTGTGTTGTGTCACTAGTCTTGACCTGCTGTTTGATTTAGAATAAGCACACCTTTACATGCTGGCCTGGGTCCATGGTGTTGTCCTTTCGAGGATCCCCCATTATCTGACCAGGCTTCTTGTCCCCCTGGGGGCCTAATTTGAGGTTGGGACCCCCCTTCTTAGTAACTTGCTCCTTAGCCTGTATGGATGGAGTACCACAGAGGAGGTCAGAGTTCAACCCTCTACAGTCATACTACCCATCTATGTACTGCACCACTACCAGGACTACCGATACCAATCGTTCCTGATCATGTCCCTTTGGGATGGGGAAACAACTTTTGAGGTATTACTAATAATGTGCCAAAACGGCGTGCCAAAATGGTTTCACTACTTACCTGGGAGCTAGGCTGCAGGCGGAGGAGGAGGAAGAGGAGGAAGGAGGGATGGCACAACAAGAGGAAGCAGCAGCACACATAGGAGACAGGAGGAAAAGAGGAGAAGAGTTAAAGAAACCATTGAAATGTAAGAATCATAACAGAAAAGAAGAACGACAACAGAGGACAGAACCAGAAGAGGTTGGAGTGTATTCAGAGACAGACAGGGAGAGATCATCATCATCAGAAGCACCAATGAGAGTCAGTCACTGAAGGACACAGCAGCCTGACAGACAAAGCTAATGCAGGATGCACAGGATACATCTTCTCCTCTGACAGCCAGGTTAGAACCCTGCCTGTGTATTAGCTGCTGGCTGCACAGCCTGTGAGTGTGGGCCGGGCATGCAGTCAGTCAGGACACCAGCCGGGCTAGAGAGGGTGAGCGAGCGGGGGTGTAGGCTAGGAGGAGGGAAGGGGACAATAGAGCTAGAATAGCTAGACAGCAAGGCAGAGAGGAGCCCAAGTGGCCAAGACAGCAAGCGAACCAGTCAGGGTAGCCATGGCAGACAACCAGACAGAAGGGACCAACCAATTGACTGACACCCCTGGGGACCAAACCAAACTCTGGGGGGGTTGAGTAGAGCACATACAGACCCTACCTACTAAAGCAGCTCACTCACTGAGCAGAGGACAGTTGACCTGGAGCACAGCAGCTCTAGTCATGCATGCCAGGCTACTAGGCTAAGAGCTAGCCTTTACATCTGGCACACCAAGCTGGGCAGCGGAGTGTGCAGGGGAGAGGGCAGGGCAGGGTCGGGCCGGGCAGGGGAGACCAAGGGACAGCAATGGAGAGGTCAGTGTAGAGAGGATGGGTTTCACTGTGATTAGTAGGGTGGAGGTATAGAAGTATAAAGGGTGAGGGTGGTTGTGGGGGAGGATGAGGGGGCAGGCAGATAGATGGGGAGTTGGAATGAGCAGGGGAAGCAGAGTCCTTACGGCAGGAGAAGGACTCAGCTTTAAAGACCTTTTTACTGTACACATGCTACACCAAACAGCCAACACACAAAAGGACACAGAAAAAGCTGTGTGTTTGTGTAGATTACGTCTCGCATTCCAGTTTTCATAAAAGGCTGAATGGGTTTCTCTTAATGTGGGAAAGGGGATACCTAATTAGTCTGAAACAGAGAGGTGTCTGGGGGGGAAGACACCTCTCTGTCTTAATCGACATCCATGTCATCGGCGCCTGGGGGGTTAACTTCCTTGCTTAAGGGCAGAACAGAGGATTTTTCCACCTTGCCGCTCGGGGATTGGAGCCAGCGACCTTTCAGTTACTAACAGCCAATGGCAATGTCCACTTTCGGTATAATTCCAGGAGCCGTTTGTGGATTTGACAGCTGTAACGCAGTTCCACCTCTGACACCGTGAAAACATCAGCTATGTGGATGTCGGCTAAAGCAGATCTGATTGAATCGGGCCCTAAGTTTGTTCCACCTGAGCAAGTCTGACCACAAGTCAAAGACCAATATGACACACCAAATGCATTTGATGGATCCTTTTTGTCTTCTTCTAATGCCTCTTAAAACCTCTTACATCTAGATGTTCCGCTAGCGGAACGTCTGCTCCAATATCCAATGATGGGCGGGGCGCGAAATACAAACTCCTCTAAAATCCGAAAACTTCCACTTTTCAAACATATGACTATTTTACAGCTATTTAAAGACAAGACTCTCGTTAATCTAACCGCACTGTCCGATTTCAAAAAGGCTTTACAGCGAAAGCAAAACATTAGATTATGTCAGCAGAGTACCCAGCCAGAAATAATCAGACACCCATTTTTCAAGCTAGCATATAATGTCACAAAAAACAAAACCACAGCTAAATGCAGCACTAACCTTTGATTATCTTCATCAGATGACACACCTAGGACATTATGTTATACAATACATGCATGTCTGTTCAATCAAGTTCATATTTATATCAAAAACCAGCTTTTTACATTAGCATGTGACGTTCAGAACTAGCATTCCCACCGAACACTTCCGGTGAATTTACTAAATTACTCACGATAAACGTTCACAAAAAGCATAACAATTATTTTAAGAATTATAGATACAGAACTCCTCTATGCACTCGATACCTGTGCTACACCCCCCCTCACCAACCCACCTATACTGGAGGTGGCTCAGGTGCGGGACGTGGACCCCGCTCCACCCTTGGCTTAGCCCACTTAGGTGGCTCCCCTGGCTGCGCCCGGCTGGCGGGCGACCCTGGCGGCTCCAGACTAGCGGGCGGCCCTTGCGGCTCTGGACTGGCGGGCAGCTCTGGCGGCTCCGGACTGGCGGGCAGCTCTGGCGGCTCCGGACTGGCAGGCGGCTCCGGACTGGTGGGCAGCTCTGGCGGCTCCGGACTGGCGGGCGGCTCCGGCGGCTCCGGACTGGTGGGCGGCTCCGGCGGCTCCGGACTGCAGGCAGACTCAACCAGTTCTGGGTCGCAGGCAGACTCACCCGGTTCCGGACAGTGGGCCGTCTCCCCTGGTTCCGGACAGTGGGCCGTCTCCCCTGGTTCCGGACATTGGGCCGTCTCCCCTGGTTCCGGACATTGGGCCGTCTCCCCTGGTTCCGGACAGTGGGCCGTCTCCCCTGGTTCCGGACAGTGGGCCGTCTCCCCTGGTTCCGGACAGTGGGCCGTCTCCCCTGGTTCCGGACAGTGGGCCGTCTCCCCTGGTTCCGGACAGTGGGCCGTCTCACCTGGTTCCGGACACTCTGGACGAGGCACTGTTGCCGGATACTCTGGACGAGGCACTGTTGCCGGATACTCTGGACGAGGCACTGTTGCCGGATACTCTGGACGAGGCACTGTTGCCGGACACTTTTGATGAGGCACTGTTGCCGGACACTCTGGACGAGGCACAGTTGCCGGACACTCTGGACGAGGCACTGTAAACCTGATGCGTGGGGCTGGTAATGGAGGTACCAGCCTGGGGACACGCACCTCAGGGCTAGTGCGAGGAACAGGAACAGGCTGAGTAGGACTAGGCTGACTTATGGGAAGCTTGATCCGTGGTGCGGGAACCGGAAAGACTGGGCCATGGAGGCGCACAGGTGGCCTTGACCGCACCTCCTGCACAACCCGTCCTGGCTGGATGGAACTAGCAGCCCTGCACGAGCGGGGTGCTGGTACAGGGCAAACTGGGCCATGCAGGGACTTGATGGTTACCGTGCGTAGAGCGGGCGTAAGGTAGCCTGGTCTGAGGAGGCGTACCGGCGACCAGACGCGCTGCGCAGGAATCCTCCTACCAGGCTGGATGCCCACTCTAGCACGGCATCTGCGAGGGGCTGGTGTATGGGCGAGACTGTGCGCATCTCAGCAAAACACGGCGCCTCAACTCCATACGCTCCTCCACATAATCACGGGTAGCTGGCTTATGGCTCTTCCTTGGCCTAGCCAAACTACCTGTGTGCCCCCCCCAAAAAAATTATTGGGGGTGCCTCTCCAGCTTCCTCGCCAGTCGTGCACCCCGGTAGCGTTCCCGGTCCTCACCAGCCTTTTGCCGTTCCTCCCTCTCTCTTTCCACCTGTCCCCATGGAAGGCGATCCTTTCCAGCCTGGATCTCCTCCCAAGTGTAGGAGCCTTTTCTCTTCAAGATCTCTCCCAGGTCCATTTCTCACCATAGTCCATGTACTCAGCGCCCCTCTTCTCCTTCCTCCGCTGCTTGGTCTCTTTATGGTGGGTTGTTCTGTCACAAACGTAGCCGTGTTGAATAGACCAAAATGCAGGCGGGATGTGAATACTCATCTTTTAATGATGATGAATAAAGCAAACGCGGAAAACAATAAACAAGAATGACTAAAGACAGGTTAACAGGCTATACTTACAATAATAGCAGTGCTAACAAAAACAACCCACAAACCCAGATGACAAACACACTCCTAATATATGACTCCCAATCAGGAACAACGATAACCAGCTGTCCCTGATTGGGGAGCCACACAGACCAACATAGAAACAGACATCCCAGAACACACATACACAGACTTCTTCTGCCACGTCCTGACCAAAATACTACACAACTACTCCCTCTGCTGGTCAGGACGTGACAGATGCTCTCGATTGGATATCCATAAAAGTTTATCAGGGTTTTGGGTGACAAGCCAAATTTCTTCAGCCTCCTGAGGTTGAAAAGGCGCTGTTACGCCTTCTTCACCACACTGTCTGTGTGGGTGGACCATTTCAGTTTGTCTGTGATGTGTACGCCCAGGAACTTAAAACTTTCCACCTTCTCCACTGCTGTCCCTTTGATGTGAATAAGGGGGTTCTCCCTCTGCTTTTTCCTGAAATGCATGATCATCTCCTTTGTTTTGTTGACGTTGAGTGAGAGGTTGTTTTCCTGACACCACACTCCGAGTGCCCTCACCTCCTCCCTGTAGGCTGTCTCGTCATTGTTGGTGATCAGGCCCACTACTGATGTGCTGTCTGCAAACTTGATGATTGAGTTGGAGGTGTGCATGACCACGCAGTCGTGGGTGAACATGGAGTACAGGAGAGTGCTGAGCACACACCCTTGTGGGGCCCCAGTGTTGAGGGTCAGTGAAGCGGAGATGTTATTTCATACATGAAGGGACATCACGTGCGCCATCCGTATGGTTAGTGAGAAAGTCCATGTTGCAAATGTACGCTCCCTTACTAGACGTCCGACTACGTCCGATAAATCCGCGGACGGCTTCGGGCCGCTCACAGGAGCCGGATCTTCCAGGAAGTCATCGAACGGAGTCTCTCGGACCTTCCGTTTCCGTTTAATTAAATTTTCAAATTTTGGTCATTTCCTTGCAGTCCCGGATTATTCCACGAGAGGGCGTATGGAATCATATTGCAAATGTAACATATATCACCAATCGCGACACGGCTTTTTCTCCTAAACGGATGATAATTCGAAGACAAAACTCGGTCTGCGTGGGTTTGGCATAATGGGCAGTTGGCCCCGAACAGGATGGAGTCGAGGCCTCGACGCTTTTCGAGTTAAGGCTATTTTTCTGGGATTGAAAGTCAAACAGGAAAATAGAGTGCTGATTTGACCGCTTCACATCAAACTACATGAGCCTACGGTGTCAGGAGAAAAGGAACCATGCATTTACCAATGTTCATTTCAGAGAAATTGTACAATGACACATTGGTGATATTCAACAACAAGAGGGGTTTTTTTTCAAAAAAGTTACATATCCAGTTGCAGCGTGTTCAAATGAGTCCGTTAAGGCAGGTTTCGGAGCTCTGCGAGATTTCTGTGATTTTCTGTGATTTTCTGAAACAACACACACTTGTTCAACCCTCTGTAAATAAGTCAGTTCTTAACAGAAACACTTAAAACTCAATATTCTATAAGAGCCTAACGTTCAGATTCCTGTGTCAACCAGAAATGCCTTATAATGGTGTCATAGGGGCTGTTTTGAAGGGTTAAAAAGGTCAGATCTTTCCACAACTTCATATGTGTGACTAGGCAACCCTCATGAACTGTAAATCAGTCATTTATCCCATCAGATGTCAAAGAAAAGCTCTCTCAAACACACACACAGCAAGGACGGAGTGACACAGTGCGGTGCTTAAAGACACAAAGAGCCTGCAATGGCATTACCATTATCTCTAGGCTGAGACGAGTTCAATGAGACGCCCCGCTTGACCGTAGCTTGCTCGGTATGAGCGCAGCGACCGTGAGAAAACTAGGCCCAAAATGAGGCCTGCACCAATATGTCAAGTGCTTATGGGTGACAGTGAGAGAACCATTAGGGTTAGAAGCAGAATTCAACCTCAGGAGCGTTCCTGAGGTCCTCCCGATCTGTGCAAGCCTAACCTTGACCCTGTGGCATTAACCCTTCACAGTGAAAAGAAGGTGTTTAGATCAAACTGTGTGCAATGACTTCTCTCCCCATAGGAATACATTGACAATTCTCCTAAATTCAACCTGAAGTCTATGTGGGTTATGAATGCCTTATGAACCTGTCTTCTATAACAATCCATCAGGCTACTGTGAGGTCTACCTGTGTCGATTCTAAGGTTCCTGGAGCAACCGGAAAATGTTAAAATCACCCTAGAGCTATTGTCATATAAGCAACCTGCAGATAGTGAAAATCACGCAACTCAACCATCTGTCATTCAGTCAATTCTTAAGGTAGAGACTTCATATTCAGGATTCTGTTTATGTCTACGCCAAAGACAACGTGTGTGAAGCAAGAGCTTCCTGTGACAACCGGAAGTTGTTAAAAACAGCCAAGAGCTATTGTCATATGGTCAACCTGCATATAGTGAAAATCACGCAACTCAACCATCTGTTATTCAGTCAATTCTTAAGGTAGAGACTTCATATTCAGGATTCTGTTTATGTCTAACCCAAAGACAATGTGTGTTGAGTAAGAGCTTCCTGTGACAACCGGAAGTGGTTAAAAACACCCAAGAGCTATTGTCATATAACCTGCACATAGTGAAAATCACGCAACTCAACCCTATGTCATCCAGCCAATTCTTTAGGTAGAGACTTCATATTGAGGATTCTGTATATGCCTACCCCAAAGACAACGTGTGTCTATTCTTTTTGCAAAAAAAACAAAAACACACACACAATTTGGCCATAGGGACATAGTGTGGGGCTTAGAGTCTTATACCGCCTTCAATACTTACTTTCGTTCAAACAATTCAAGAACCGTCAGACCTAGAGCTCCGAAATTTTAGAAACCTGTTCTAGAGCTCAAGTCGATAGTGCACGGTGATTTATGGGGCTCTAGAAGGTTCTCAGACCGAGAAACTGGGTCGTGCATTTGCAATATGTTCAATTCATTTTGAATATCACGGACATGGCGACATGTAGAAATGTCCCAGAGTCGCAAGACTAGGTGCATTGAAACCGCCTCGGCCCATAGAGACGGACCCCAATGTCTCTGTCCGATAGCTCATTCAGGGACCCCGTAGTAACGCCCTGAAAAAGTGGATTTTCAGCATCAATTAAGGCCATTGCTCGAGCACCGAATGACCTATCAAGCCGAAACTTGGGATTCGGGGTCGGCTCACATAGGCCTACACATAATATCAGAGCTGGACCCGCAGCTATAACGTAACTATGTGTTTTATGTTTTTTTATGGTTAAAATTGAAAGCACTGTGAATTATGGGCCTTCTCTGACATATGTGATAGTTGGCTTCTATACGAATTGGAAAAAGTGGATTTGGTGTCAGATGCTATCAGTTTGGTGTCAGAATGACATCTAATTGACTGATGGACGATGACTGCTGGGTGACGAGCAATGGAGAGGAACCACAGTCACTGCCCGGCCATCCCGAGTTCATCGGGCCAGTCAATTATGCATTTCTGCAGGATTTTTGAGCATGCCTAAATTTTTTATTCTAAATGCCCATTAAATCATATTGCAAACATAACGCGCTATATTGCAAACGTAACGTGCGTTTGCAATATGATTCAACAGCAAAAAATATCACCAAAGTTGACATGATGAAATCAACACAATGAGCGACAGAGAGGAACCACAGTCACTGCCCGGCCATCCCGAGTTCATCAGGCCAGTCAATTATGCATTTCTGCAGGATTTTTGAGCATGCCTAAATTTGTGATGCTAAATGCCCATTAAATCATATTGCAAACGTAACGCGCTATATTGCAAACGTAACGTGTGTTTGCAATATGATTCAACAGCAGAAAATATCACCAAAGTTGACATGATGAAATCAACACAATGAGCGACAGAGAGGAACCACAGTCACTGCCCGGCCATCCCGAGTACATCAGGCCAGTCAATTATGCATTTCTGCAGTATTTTTGAGCATGCCTAAATTTGTGATGCTAAATGCCCATTAAATCATATTGCAAACGTAACGCGCTATATTGCAAACGTAACGTGCGTTTGGAATATGACTCAACAGCAAAAAATATCACCAAAGTTGACATGATGAAATCAACACAATGAGCGACAGAGAGGAACCACAGTCACTGCCCGGCCATCCCGAGTTCATTGGGACAGTCAATTATGCATTTCTGCAGTGGTTTTGAGCATGCCAAATTTGTGATGTTGAGGCCCATTGAATCATATTGCAAATGCGCATCCGTGGACATGGTGACCCGAAATGGGTTACCAGGAGTAATTTTTTAGAAGGGTTTTAAATGCCTTTAGGGTGGTGCAAGGGGTCCACGGTTGGGTAGGTAGCACCTTCCATCAGTGCCCATCCAGTATGGGGCGCCCCTAGTCATTTTGGACATTTTTCAAAAAATCGCTAAAAAACGACAGTCCCACTTCTCTCATGTCACCATCAAGCCATGGAGAGGAACCACAGTCACTGCCCGGCCATCCCCAGTTCATCGGGACAGTTAATTTTGCATTTCTGCAGTGTTTTTGAGCATGCCAAATTCGTGATGTTGAGGCCCATTGAATCATATTGCAAATGCGCATCCGTGGACATGGTGACCCGAAATGGGTTACCAGGAGTAATTTTTTAGAAGGGTTTTAAATGCCTTTAGGGTGGTGCAAGGGGTGCATGGTTGGGTAGGGAGCACCTTCCATCAGTGCCCATCCAGTATGGGGCGCCCCTAGTCATTTTGGACATTTTTCAAAAAATCGCTAAAAAACGACAATCCCACTTCTCTCATGTCACCATCAAGCCATGGAGAGGAACCACAGTCACTGCCCGGCCATCCGCAGTTCATCGGGACAGTTAATTTTGAATTTCTGCAGTGTTTTTGAGCATGCCAAATTCGTGATGTTGAGGCCCATTGAATCATATTGCAAATGCGCATCCGTGGACATGGTGACCCGAAATGGGTTACCAGGAGTAATTTTTTAGAATGGTTTTAAATGCCTTTAGGGTGGTGCAAGGGGTGCACGGTTGGGTAGGGAGCACCTTCCATCAGTGCCCATCCAGTATAAGGCGCCCCTAGTCATTTTGGACATTTTTAAAAAAATCGCAAAAAATCGACAGTCCCACTTCTCTCATGTCACCATCAAGTCATGGAGAGGAACCACAGTCACTGCCCGGCCATCCGCAGTTCATCGGGACAGTTAATTTTGAATTTCTGCAGTGTTTTTGAGCATGCCAAATTCGTGATGTTGAGGCCCATTGAATCATATTGCAAATGCGCATCCGTGGACATGGTGACCCGAAATGGGTTACCAGGAGTAATTTTTTAGAAGGGTTTTAAATGCCTTTAGGGTGGTGCAAGGGGTCCACGGTTGGGTAGGGAGCACCTTCCATCAGTGCCCATCCAGTATGGGGCGCACCTAGTCATTTTGGACATTTTTCAAAAAATCAACAAAAAAACTCACCATCAAGCCATGGAGAGGAACCACAGTCACTGCACGGCCATCCCCAGTTCATCGGGACAGTCAATTATGCATTTCTGCAGTGGTTTTGAGCATGCCAAAGTTGTGATGCTAAATGCCCATTGAATCATATTGCAAATGCGCATCCGTGTATTTGTAATATGATTCAACAGCAAAAAATGTCACCAAAGTTGACATGATGAAATCAACACAACGAGCGATGGAGAGGAACCACAGTCACTGCTCGGCCATCCCCAGTTCATCGGGACAGTCAATTATGCATTTCTGCAGGGGTTTTGAGCATGCCAAAGTTGTGATGCTAAATGCCAATTGAATCATATTGCAAATGTGCATCCGTGTATTTGCAATATGATTCAACAGCAAAAAATATCACCAAAGGTGACATGATGAAATCAACACAACGAGCGATGGAGAGGAACCAGGAGCGTTCCTGAGGTCCTCCCGATCTGTGCAAGCCAACCTTGACCCTGTGGCATTAACCCTTCACAGTGAAAAGAAGGTGTTTAGATCAAACTGTGTGCAATGACTTCTCTCCCCATAGGAACACATAGACTATTCTCCAAAATTCAACCTGAAGCCTATGTGGGTTATGAATGCCTTATGAACCTGTCTTCTAAAACAATCCATCAAGCTACTGTGAGGTCTACCTGTGTCGATTCTAAGGTTCCTGTGACAACTGGAAGTGGTTAAAAACACCCAAGAGCTATTGTCATATAACCTGCACATAGTGAAAATCACGCAACTCAACCATCTGTTACTCAGTCAATTCTTAAGGTAGAGACTTCTTATTCAGGATTCTGTTTATGTCTACCCCAAAGACAACGTGTGTTGAGTAAGAACTTCCTGTGACAACGGGAAGTGGTTAAAACAGCCTAGAGCTATTGTCATATGGTCAACCTGCATATAGTGAAAATCACGCAACTCAAACATCTGTTACTCAGTCAATTCTTAAGGTAGAGACTTCTTATTCATGATTCTGTTTATGTCTACCCCAAAGACAACGTGTGTGAAGCAAGAGCTTCCTGTGACAACCGGAAGTGGTTAAAATCACCCAAGAGCTATTGTCATATTAAGTGCGCATAGTGAAAATCACGCAACTCAACCATCTGTTACTCAGTCAATTCTTAAGGTAGAGACTTCTTATTCAGGATTCTGTTTATGTCTACCCCAAAGACAACGTGTGTGAAGCAAGAGATTGCTGTGACAACCGGAAGTGGTTAAAAACACCCAAGAGTTATTGTCATATTACGTGCGCATAGTGAAAATCACGTAACTCAACCATCTGTTACTCAGTCAATTCTTAAGGTAGAGACTTCTTATTCAGGATTCTGTTTATGTCTACCCCAAAGACAACGTGTGTTGAGTAAGAACTTCTTGTGACAACGGGAAGTGGTTAAAACAGCCTAGAGCTATTGTCATATGGTCAACCTGCATATAGTGAAAATCACGCAACTCAACCATCTGTCATTCAGTCAATTCTTAAGGTAGAGGCTTCTTATTCAGGATTCTGTTTATGTCTACCCCAAAGACAACGTGTGTGAAGCAAGAGCTTCCTGTGACAACCGGAAGTTGTTAAAAATAGCCTAGAGCTATTGTCATATTGCTACCTGCAGATAGTGAAAATCACGCAACTCAACCATCTGTTACTCAGTCAATTCTTAAGGTAGAGACTTCTTATTCAGGATTCTGTTTATGTCTACCCCAAAGACAACGTGTGTGAAGCAAGAGCTTCCTGTGACAACCGGAAGTGGTTAAAAACAACCAAGAGCTATTGTCATATTACGTGCGCATAGTGAAAATCACGCAACTCAACCATCTGTTACTCAGTCAATTCTTAAGGTAGAGACTTCTTATTCAGGATTCTGTTTATGTCTACCCCAAAGACAACGTGTGTGAAGCAAGAGCTTCCTGTGACAACCGGAAGTTGTTAAAAATAGCCTAGAGCTATTGTCATATTGCCACCTGCAGATAGTGAAAATCACGCAACTCAACCATCTGTTATTCAGTCAATTCTTAAGGTAGAGACTTCTTATTCAGGATTCTGTTTATGTCTACCCCAAAGACAACGTGTGTGAAGCAATAGCTTCCTGTGACAACCGGAAGTGGTTAAAAACACCCAAGAGCTATTGTCATATTACGTGCGCATAGTGAAAATCACGCAACTCAACCATCTGTTACTCAGTCAATTCTTAAGGTAGAGACTTCTTATTCAGGATTCTGTTTATGTCTACCCCAAAGACAACGTGTGTTGAGTAAGAACTTCCTGTGACAACGGGAAGTGATTAAAACAGCCTAGAGCTATTGTCATATGGTCAACCTGCATATAGTGAAAATCACGCAACTCAACCATCTGTTATTCAGTCAATTCTTAAGGTAGAGACTTCTTATTCAGGATTCTGTTTATGTCTACCCCAAAGACAACGTGTGTGAAGCAAGAGCTTCCTGTGACAACCGGAAGTGGTTAAAAACACCCAAGAGCTATTGTCATATTGCCACCTGCAGATAGTGAAAATCACATAACTCAACCATGTGTCATTCAGTCAATTCTTAAGGTAGAGACTTCATATTCAGGATTCTGTATATGCCTACCCCAAAGACAACGTGTGTCTATTCTTTTTGCAAAAAAAACAAAAACACACACACACAATTTGGCCATAGGTACATAGTGTGGGGCATAAAGGCTTATACCGCCTTCAATAGTTACTTTCGTTCAAACAATTCAAGAACCGTCAGACCTAGAGCTCCGAAATTTTAGAAACCTGTTCTAGAGCTCAAGTCTATAGTGCACGGTGATTTATGGGGCTCTGGAAGGTTCTCTGACCGAGAAACCGCCTCGTACATTTGCAATATTTTCAATTCATTTTGAATATCACGGACATGGCGACATGTAGAAATGTCCCAGAGTCGCAAGACTAGGTGCATTGAAACCGCCTCGGCCCATAGAGACGGACCCCAATGTTTCTGTCCGATAGCTCATTCAGGGACCCCGTAGTAACGCCCTGAAAAAGTGGATTTTCAGCACCAATTAAGGCCATTGCTCGGGCACCGAATGACCTATCGAGCCGAAACTTGGGATTCGGGGTCGCCTCACATAGGCCTACACATAATGTCAGAGCTGGACCCGCAGCTATAACGTAACTATGTGTTTTATGTTTTTTATGGTTAAAATTGAAAGCACTGTGAATTATGGGCCTTCTCTGACATATGTGATAGTTGGCTTCTATACGAATTGGAAAAAGTGGATTTGGTGTCAGATGCTATCAGTTTGGTGTCAAAATGACATCTAATTGACTGATGGATGCTGACTGCTGGGTGACGAGCAATGGAGAGGAACCACAGTCACTGCCCGGCCATCCCGAGTTCATCGAGCCAGTCAATAATGCATTTCTGCAGTATTTTTGAGCATGCCTAAATTTGTGATGCTAAATGCCCATTGAATCATATTGCAAACGTAACGCGCAATATTGCAAATGTAACGCGCATTTGCAATATGATTCAACAGCAAAAAATATCACCAAAGTTGACATGATGAAATCAACACAACGAGCGATGGAGAGGAACCACAGTCACTGCACGGCCATCTCGAGATCATCGGGCCAGTCAATTATGCATTCTGAGCATGTCAAATTCGTTAAAAATGTTAAAAGCAACAGAGTCCCACTTCTCCCTCATCATACATGACAAGTAGACCATCTGCGTTGATTCACGGCTTAACATAGGGATATATATCATTTGGGCAGTATAAATGCCATTTGGACCATGGTTCACTGACTTTTGGGTTTGGAAACCGACTTCCTATGATCGTACATGGCAAACGGACAAACATACTGATTTGGCACATTCAATACTTTCATACATGTATAATTGACAAAAAAAGAATTGGACATTTCATTTGCACATTTCTAATGGCATTTGGCAAAAAATATAAATATGTCACTTTTGACTTCCTATGAAATCATATTCCAAATGCACAAATCATATGCCTTATGCACAAGCAAATATGTCACTTTTGACTTCCTATGAAATCATATTCCAAATGCACAAAACATATGCCTTATGCACAAGCAAAAACAACCCAAAAAATTATGTCAATAAAATATGTCAAAAGTATGTCCATACAGCTCTTATACATGTGTAATTGACATAAAAATCAAAAAAAATTCGAAAAACGGTCCAGAAACCACTTTTTGAGGGTTGAAAAGTTTTCAAGAAATATGTCATTTTTTCAAAATTTGACTCTTGGGACTTGAATTGTGTTACATTTGCAATATGAAAATTCACTGCGGAGAGCTCTAGCTATCTATTGGATATTTCCTGTGATTTGGCACATGCAATACTTTCACAATTGACAAAAAAAAAGGATTGGATATGTCATTTTGCAAAAAAAATGAAAAAAAAAATGTCACTTTTTTCCTATGAAATCATATTCAAAATGCACAAAACATATGCCTTGTGCACAAGCAAAAGCAACCCAAAAAACGACGTCAATAAAAAACGTCAGAAGCATGTTCATACAGCTCTTATACATGTGTAATTGACATAACAATCGAATAAAAATCGAAAAATGGTCCAGAAACCACTTTTTTACAAGGTGCTAAGTTTTCAACAAAAAAAATCATTTTATCAAAATCTGAGACTTGGGTAAGAATTGGGTATCATTTGCTGTATGAAAATCCAAGGTGGAGCACGCTCGCCATCTAAAGGAAATTTGGGGTGTTACAATTGGCAATTGCCATCTGAAAATTGCCATATGATTGGCCCGGAGATGGGCCGCTTTGGGTGGTTTTTGCAATCGTGTGTATGATTCGTGCTATGCCAATATGTTGCCATGTTATTTTGTCCAAATCAGGGGGGTATTCCCTTACCTACCTTCATCACCTGGGGGAGGCCCGTCAGAAAGACCAGGACCCAGTTGCACAGGGCGGGGTTGAGACCCAGGGCCTCCAGCTTGATGATGGGCTTGGAGGGTACTAAGGTGTTGAATGCTGAGCTGTAGTCAATAAACAGCATTCTTACATAGGTATTTTTTTTGTCCAGATGGGATAGGGCAGTGTGCAGTGTGATGGCAATTGCATCATCTGTAGACCTGTTGGGGTGGTATGCAAACTGAAGTGGGTCTAGGGTGGCCAGTAAGGTGGCAGTGATATGATCCTTAACTAGCTTCTCAAAGCAGTTCATGATGACAGAAGTAAGTACTACGGGGCGGTTGTCATTTAGTTCAGTTATCTTCGCCTTCTTGGGTACAGGAACAATGGTAGCCATCTTGAAGCATCTGGGGACAACAGACTGGGATAGGGAGTGACTGAATATGTCTGTAAACACACTAGCCAGCTGGTCTGCGCATGCTCTGAGGAGGCGGCTAGGGATGCCGTCCGGGCCAGCATCCCTGCGAAGGTCAACAAATGTAAATGTTTTACTCACATCAGCCACGGATAAGGAGAGGGGGGACGCAGTCTTTGTTAGCGAGCCACGACAGTGGCACTGTATCATCCTCAAAGCGGGCAAAGAAGGTGTTTAGTTTGTCGGAAAGCGTGACGTCGGTGTCCATGACGTGGCTGTTTTTATTTTTGTAGTCCATGATTTCCTGTAGACCCTGCCAAATATGTCTCGTGTCTGAGCAGTCGAATTGCAACTCCACCTTGTCCCTGTACCGGCACTTCGCTTGTTTGATTGCCTTGCGGAGGGAATAACTACATTGTTTAAACTCAGCCATATTTCCAGACCTCTTTCCATGTTTAAATGCGGTGGATCGCACGTTCAGTTTTGCGGAAGTGGATGTCGACAAATATTTTACTTTTAAAGAGATTGTCCCACCCTGATCTGTTTCACCTGCCTTTGTGATTGTCTCCACACCCCTCCAGGTGTCGCCCATCTTCACCATTATCCCCTGTGTATTTATACCTGTTTTTTCTGTCTGTCTGTGCCACTTCATCTTGTTTGATCAAGTCAACCAGCATTTTGTGTCTTAGCGCCTGCTTTTTCTAGTCTCTTTTTTCTTGACCACCCGGTTTTGACCCTTGCCTGTCCTGACTCTGAGCCCGCCTGCCTGACCACTCTGTCTGTCCCGACATCTGCCTTACCCAGACCCTGAGCCTGCCTGCCATCCGGTACCGCTGCCTGACATCTGGTTCTCTGACCCCTGCCTGCCTTGACCTGTCTATTGCCTGCCCTTGTTGGATTATTAAACCATTGTTAATTCGACATTGTCTGCATCTGGGTCTAACCTTTAAACCTGAGAAAATATGATTGTGGCTCAAGCAGCCTCAAATGGTTTCAGTCAGACATTCACGCTTGCCATGAAGAGTTGAAATATCTAGCCAACATTTTGAATTTCATAACATCGTTAGTGAACTTCAGAGGTGTATTGATTTGATGCTTTGGCTTTGATTAAAGGCAAGTACAAACGCATACTAGTTGTAGTCATCACTCCTTCTCGAGAGCCTAGACATTCTGGGTGATGTGAAACAACGTCTTCATCTCACTGGATTATTCTCTGGCGAGCTCTCATTGGTTATTGCTCATCACCATTCTAAAACTTGTCGTTGCACATCTCACACTACACGAGCATTGCAGATTTTGTGCCGATAAAATATCGGGACGTCTGGGACTGCTCAAAGACGAGATCAGTAGCCCTCATCATACCCGGTTACACTAAACGAGCCTCAGTGACGGCTGCGTGCCCCGAGTAGACAACGACATGGGGAGTTTGTCTCCGATCTCAAAAATGTGTCTGGGACAGCTTAATCGGATCCAACATCGTGTAATGTGTGTGCACCTGGCTTGAGCTTTCCACACCTGGATTGTGCAACATTTGCCCATTGTTATTTTCATTATTTTTCAAGCTTTGTCAAATTGGTTATTGATCATGGCTAGACATTTTCAGGTCTTGCCATACATTTTCAAGAAGATTAAAGACAAAACTGTAACCCTGCCACTCAGGAACATTCACTGTCGTCTTGGTGACAACTCTAATTTAGATTTGGCCTTGTGTTTTAGGTTATTGTCCTGCTGAAAGGTGAATTCATCTCCCAGTGTCTGGTGGAAGCAGACTGAACCAGGACTTCTAGGACTTTGCCTGTGTTTTGCTCCATTCTGTTTATTTTTATCCTGAAAAACTCCCCAGTCATTAAACCCCTTAAGGTTGATGTCTGTGCCCAAGTGGAAATCTAATTAGCATTAAAAAAACATCCCCTTAAAAACCTTCAGTTTAAGCTAGAGATATATTTGCATTGGATGCTCTCAATCCACCACATCCGCCTATGTCACTCTTCCGCATTTGCGGTGAAAGGTGACAGAGCTAGACCGTTGTTTGTCAGACCATGAGACATCCCGAAATTCAGTCTTCACACAAAATCGTTTGTAGCGTCCGAACGGTAGTTACTCCACTGTCATATTGGCAGGTTTGCCAGCAACAAACTATTTAGCTAGCTTCTAGCCAGGTGTTTGTTATGCAATGTAATCTCCTCGTAATTAACAATCAGTGTTGACGAGTGTCCTGACGAGAAGGCAAACTTGTCTAGCAATGCCAGACAAAATTGGGCATTATCAGCTCATTGTTATGGATGTATTCAAATGAATGTCAACAGATAACAGCTACTTTGCTGTTATTCTGACTGCTGAGGTCGAGACTGTGTTAGCCGTGGCTGCAGTAGCCAGCAAGCAAGTGATAAGAACGCTGCCATGCTTGCATAAAGAACAAACGACTGGGTCGCTGTCACGTTCTGACCAGTAAAGGGGTTATTTGTTATTGTAGTTTGGTCAGGACGTGTTAGGGGGTGTTTGTTTTATGTGGTTCGGGGTTTGTTGGGTTATATTATTATGTAAGAGGGGGGTGTTTGTTTTATGTGGTTCGGGGTTTGTTGGGTTATGTTATTATGTAAGAGGGGGGTGTTTGTTTAGAGTGTTCCGGGGTTTTGGGGTTATGTTCTAGGTTAGTGTATTTCTATGTTAGGTCTAGGTTATTTAGTTCTGTGTTTAGTTCATTGGGATTGGCCTTCAATTGGAGGCAGCTGTTCCTCGTTGCCTCTGATTGAAGGTCCTATGTATAGGGGTGTGGTTGTAATGGGAATTGTGGGTAGTTGTCTCCTTGTTTAGTGTCTGAGCACCTGACAGGACTGTTAGTGTCGTTCGTTGTGTTTGTATACGTGTTTTGTTTGTTTTTCCTTCTTTTAACCAATTAAATTACTAATACATTACAACGTAACGATTTGACTAGTGCAGTGTTAGCTAGCTAGCTACATAGCTGTCTTTGTCATAGCTTGATAATTGTGTAGTTTAGTAATAGCTAGGTTAGCTAGCCAGCTATTTCCGTCCCCCGCGACGCCATTGTTCCATACCCAGCCAACTATTACCGACGAGCAGCATTGTAGAAACTAAATACGTTACAAAGGAACGTCTTGATTAGTGTTATGTTATGTTAGCTAGCTACAAAGTTGCTTTTGTATAATAGTCAACCTCTACCGACTAGCAACACTGTAGAAACTATTACATTACAACGGAACGATTTGACTAGTGCAGTGTTAGCTAGCTAGCTACATAGCTGTCTTTGTCATAGCTTGATAATTGTGTAGTTTAGTAATTATCGAGGCTAGCTAGGTTAGCTAGGTTAGCTAGCCAGCTATTTCCGTCCCCCGCGACGCCATTGTTCCATACCCAGCCAACTATTACCGACGAGCAGCATTGTAGAAACTAAATACATTACAAAGGAACGTCTTGATTAGTGTTATGTTATGTTAGCTAGCTACAAAGTTGCTTTTGTATAATAGCCAACCTCTACCGACTAGCAGCACTGTAGAAACTATTACATTACAACGGAACGACTTGATTAGTGTAGTGTTGTGTTAGTTAGCTAGCATTTTCGTCACTTTAGTCAATAAGATTTTCGCAACGTAAGCTTAACTTTCTGAACATTCGAGACGTGTAGTCCACTTGTCATTCCAATCTCCTTTGCATTAGCGTAGCCTCTTCTGTAGCTTGTCAACTATGTGTCTGGCTATCCCTGTTCTCTCCCCTCTGCACAGGCCATACAAACGCTTCACACCGCGTGTCCGCTGCCACTCTAACCTGGTGGTCCCAGCGCGCACGACCCACGTGGAGTTCCAGGTCTCCGGCAGCCTCTGGAACTGCCGGTCTGCGGCCAACAAGGCTGAGTTCATCTCAGCCTATGCTACCCTCCAGTCCCTAGACTTCCTGGCGCTGACGGAAACATGGATTACCACAGATAACACTGCTACTCCTACTGCTCTCTCCTCGTCTGCCTACGTGTTCTCGCATACCCCTAGAGCATCGAGCCAGCGGGGTGGTGGCACTGGAATCCTCATCTCTCCCAAGTGGACATTCTCTCTTTCTCCCCTGACCCATCTGTCTATCTCCTCATTTGAATTCCATGCTGTCACAGTTACCAGCCCTTTCAAGCTTAACATCCTTATCATTTATCGCCCTCCAGGTTCCCTTGGAGAGTTCATCAATGAGCTTGATGCCTTGATAAGTTCCTTCCCTGAGGATGGCTCACCTCTCACAGTTCTGGGTGACTTTAACCTCCCCACGTCTACCTTTGACTCATTCCTCTCTGCCTCCTTCTTTCCACTCCTCTCCTCCTTTGACCTCACCCTCTCACCTTCCCCCCCTACTCACAAGGCAGGCAATACGCTTGACCTCATCTTTACTAGATGCTGTTCTTCTACTAATCTTATTGCAACTCCCCTCCAAGTCTCTGACCACTACCTTGTATCCTTTTCCCTCTCGCTCTCATCCAACACTTCTCACTCTGCCCCTACTCGGATGGTATTGCGCCGTCCCAACCTTCGCTCTCTCTCTCCCGCTACTCTCTCCTCTTCCATCCTATCATCTCTTCCCTCTGCTCAAACCTTCTCCAACCTATCTCCTGATTCTGCCTCCTCAACCCTCCTCTCCTCCCTTTCTGCATCCTTCGATTTTCTCTGTCCCCTATCCTCCAGGCCGGCTCGGTCCTCCACTCCTGCGCCGTGGCTCGACGACTCACTGCGAGCTCACAGAACAGGGCTCCGGGCAGCCGAGCGGAAATGGAGGAAAACTCGCCTCCCTGCGGACCTGGCATCCTTTCACGCCCTCCTCTCTACATTTTCCTCTTCTGTCTCTGCTGCTAAAGCCACTTTCTACCACTCTAAATTCCAAGCATCTGCCTCTAACCCTAGGAAGCTCTTTGCTACCTTCCCCTCCCTCCTGAATCCTCCTCCCCCTCCCCCCTCCTCCTCTCTCTCTGCGGATGACTTCGTCAACCATTTTGAAAAGAAGGCTGATGACATCCGATCCTCGTTTGCTAAGCCAAACGACACCGCTGGTCCTGCTCACACTGCCCTACCCTGTGCTTTGACCTCTTTCTCCCCTCTCTCTCCAGATGAAATCTCGCGTCTCGTGACGGCCGGCCGCCCAACAACCTGCCCACTTGACCCTATCCCCTCCTCTCTTCTCCAGACCATTTCCGGAGACCTTCTCCCCTACCTCACCTCGCTCATCAACTCATCCTTGACCGCTGGCTACGTCCCTTCCGTCTTCAAGAGAGCGAGAGTTGCACCCCTTCTGAAAAAACCTACACTCGATCCCTCCGATATCAACAACTACAGACCAGTATCCCTTCTTTCTTTTCTCTCCAAAACTCTTGAACGTGCCGTCCTTGGCCAGCTCTCCTGCTATCTCTCTCAGAATGACCTTCTTGATCCTAATCAGTCACGTTTCAAGACTGGGCATTCAACTGAGACTGCTCTTCTCTGTGTCACGGAGGCTCTCCGCACTGCTAAAGCTAACTCTCTCTCCTCTGCTCTCATCCTTCTAGACCTATCTGCTGCCTTTGATACCGTGAACCATCAGATCCTCCTCTCCACCCTCTCCGAGCTGGGCATCTCCGGCGCGGCCCACGCTTGGATTGCGTCCTACCTGACAGGTCGCTCCTACCAGGTGGTGTGGCGAGAATCTGTCTCCGCACCATGTGCTCTCACCACTGGTGTCCCCCAGGGCTCTGTTCTAGGCCCTCTCCTATTCTCACTATACACCAAGTCACTTGGCTCGGTCATATCCTCACATGGTCTCTCCTATCATTGCTACGCAGACGACACACAATTAATCTTCTCCTTTCCCCCTTCTGATAACCAGGTGGCGAATCGCATCTCTGCATGTCTGGCAGACATATCAGTGTGGATGACGGCTCACCACCTCAAGCTGAACCTCGGCAAGACGGAGCTGCTCCTCCTCCCAGGGAAGGACTGCCCGTTCCATGATCTCGCCATCACGGTTGACAACTCCCTTGTGTCCTCCTCCCAGAGTGCTAAGAACCTTGGCGTGACCCTGGACAACACCCTGTCGTTCTCCACTAACATCAAGGCGGTGACCCGATCCTGTAGGTTCATGCTCTACAACATTCGCAGAGTACGACCCTGCCTCACACAGGAAGCGGCGCAGGTCCTAGTCCAGGCACTTGTCATCTCCCGTCTGGATTACTGCAACTCGCTGTTGGCTGGGCTCCCTGCCTGTGCCATTAAACCCCTGCAACTCATCCAGAACGCCGCAGCCCGTCTGGTGTTCAACCTTCCCAAGTTCTCTCACGTCACCCCGCTCCTCCGCTCTCTCCACTGGCTTCCAGTTGAAGCTCGCATCCGCTACAAGTCCATGCTGCTTGCCTACGGAGCTGTGAGGGGAACGGCACCTCCGTACCTTCAGGCTCTGATCAGGCCCTACACCCAAACAAGGGCACTGCGTTCATCCACCTCTGGCCTGCTCGCCTCCCTACCTCTGAGGAAGCACAGCTCCCACTCAGCCCAGTCAAAACTGTTCGCTGCTCTGGCACCCCAATGGTGGAACAAGCTCCCTCACGACGCCAGGACAGCGGAGTCAATCACCACCTTCCGGAGACACCTGAAACCCAACCTCTTTAAGGAATACCTGGGATAGGATAAAGTAATCCTTCTACCCCCCCCCCCCGAAAGATTTAGATGCACTATTGTAAAGTGGTTGTTCCACTGGATATCTTAAGGTGAATGCACCAATTTGTAAGTCGCTCTGGATAAGAGCGTCTGCAAAATGACAAATGTAAATGTTAAATGTAAAGAAGATCAGTATACATGTTCCTGCTGCACCTTGGTCCAATCATTACGACACCCGTTACAGTCGCCTCCATAAATATCGAACTAATCGAACGATAGACTGGGTCGAGTCTCTAGCAACCAAAAGATGAGAAAGTAGGAATTCTATTATATAAATAAAAATATCATAAAAAAATGTCATTTCTACCGGTAAATGTGTGCTTATAGTATTGTTTTCTTTCTCAACTGTGGTAAAACGGGATAAACAGCATAAACAAATGCAACGGAATAAACTTCACTGTTATTCTGGCTGCAGAGGACGTGACTGTGTAGCCGTAGCTAATTGGTTAGCTAGCAGCAAGGAAGGGATAAGAACGTTGCCACTGAGCATGGCAATGGAACATAAAGAACAAACAACTTGGTCGCCTTTGTAAATATTGATCTAATCGAACAAACACCTGTGTCTTGTCTCTAGCAACCAAAAGATGGGAAAGTATGAATTTGCTTATAGAAATGAAAATATAAACAAAAAATGTTTCCGGTAAATGTGTTCTTTCATGTTGCTAATTAGATTTCCACGGGAGCACGGACATCGACTCTAGGGGGTTAAAGACACATATTTTTGCTAAGTATTATTATATTGTTGATTGATTGATTGTCTTTCCAAATCTCCCAACAGTAGTATTTGTAGCGTTAATTTAAAAATAATGCTGTGATTTTTCAGCCATTCCTGAACTTGTAACCAGGAACAGGCTACCTGGGGGCAATAACAGAATAAATGGTCTAATGATTCTGTCTCTTCACAACAAAATCTGCAGAGCTGAGACGGTTGTATGCCGCATATATTTAAAATGTTGTTTGTGGCAAAAAGTTGTACAGTAATTTAAATTGGAAAAATGCATCGTTTTGTATATCATACACCTTGTACCATTGAATTGGTACATAGAAAACTAATTCCCTGCTATTTTACAACCTGTGTGGGGCAGCTGTCAACATTTTGGTCCTCAAATGAAACTGATATATTTTTCAATTTACAGTTTTGGTCCTTAATAAAGGGCAGACAGACCCGTTTCCTACTTCCTCCTTTATTTCTGCAGTAGTGCTGCAATCAATTGGTTGTAAGTTTGGATTGGGCAAACCTTGTCATATATTTCCAAAAGCTGCAGTTGTGACATAACTCTACCATTTAATTTCATAATAACAAATATAATACCCTGTTAAATATTTTTTTATAAAAATATTTATTTTAATCAATCAGAATATTTGAGTTTAACTATAATATTTGTTATAATGTACTTTTAAAAAGGTTTCATTTTCAATTAACTGAAAATGAGAAGTAGCAATCTGTATAAAAGCAAATAGGACATTTTTGAACAAGGGATGAGCCTTTCTTATGAATCTACTGGAGAACAAGATTGGGTTTAAGTTAAGCTTTTAAGTGAGATGTTTAGTGCTTTAATATTTAATAATTTCAGCCGCACAAACTGATATTCATTATATAAATAGGCATGTTTAATCTTGTCTGGTTTAGCGTTCCAGAAAAAGCAAAATATGTTTTGCTCATATGATTTGAAAAACAAATAATCTGGAGAAGGCAACTCCATAAGTAAGCAAGTAAAATAAACTTATATCCCATCAGTGTAATTTTTCCATAAATAAAAAAGTATTTCTGTCTCTATCGTTAAAGGATCTTGTCTATTTTTTGTTAACTTTCTACTGAAACGTATTTTGGTAAATCTCTCTCTTGGTCAATTCAATTCAAGGGCTTTATTGGCATGAGAAACATATGTTAACATTACCATAGCAAGTGAAAAAGATAATGGTTGGAGTGGCGGCCATGGCTGCATACTGGCTCTCAGACAGGGGAGACCGCATACTGGACAGCTTTCTGAAGGGACGCTAGAACTACACTGCTATCAATAACTTATTACCATACCCTGTTAGTGGGTATATGTATATAATAAATGTATAATTGACATTAACACCAATCAGACACTAGCCTGGGTGCCAGTCTGTTTATGCTCTCTTGCCAACTCCTTATGAAATGTTGTAAACATGGCAATTACATAAGGAGATACATAAGGAGTTGGCAAGAGAGTAGAAACAGACTGGCACCCAGGCTAAACAGACTAAACAGACTATTACATATAATTTGTAAATAAATAAAGATCCCTGAGACAAACTGTTATTTGAAAAGTTTTAATAATAAACATTGCTGTTTGCACCTTGCCTTCAACACTATCATGCAGTCAATTTCAACAAAGATTATAGAAAGGACACTTGATTGCATGAAACGGTGTTAAATAAAAATGTATGTGTGCAAATGTATGTATGTTTGTGTGTATGTATATACACAGAGTGTACAAAACAAAACATTATGAATACCTGCTCTTTCCATGACAAAGACTGACCAGGTGAATTCAGGTGAAAGTTATGATCCCTTATTTATGTCACTTGTTAAATCCACTTCAATCATTGTGGATGAAGGGGAGGAGACAGATTAAAGAAGGATTTTTAAGCCTTGAGACAATTGAGACATCGATTGGGAAAAACAAAATATTTACGTGCCTTTTGAGCGGGTTCTGGTAGTAGGTGCCAGGCCGGTTTGTGTCAAGAACTGCAGCGCTGGTGGGTTTTTTACACTCAACAGTTTCACGTGTGTATCAAGAATGGTCCACCACCCAAAGGACAGCCATCCAACTTGACACGACTGTGGGAAGCCTTGGAGTCAGCATCCCTGTGGAACACTTTCAACACCTTGTAGAGTCCATGCCCCTAACGCCAGTTAGTAACTTACTTCAAACTGGGGGGAGGGTGTTCTTAATGTTTTGTACAGTCAATGTATGTATGTACACTTTGTACATTAAGTTTTCAACTTGCCAAGCAACACTATCATGCACTCAATTTGAAAAGAAAAATCACAGAAATCTCAAAGCTGCATAAAACGTAAAATATATCTATTTTTAAATGTAAAAATAAGTTTGTGCGTGTATGTTTGTAGGTATGCACAGTGATTTAGCACAGTGATTTAGCACACTGTCAACGAAATGTCTTCATTGCTCTTGTCCCCCCTCCTGCTTCTCTTTGGAACAGCTGAAAAGACAGATGTACTGTGTACTGTGTACATGTCATGTTGACTTACACCTTTAGCTTAAACGACATGTACACAAATCACATTGATTTACTATTTTACTTAGCCTTGCTACAGCCCAAATCATCATACATTACAATTTACACATTACTATTTCCTACTGGCTTATAGGAAGTGATTGACAGGTAAACTGACCTTTAGGGCATTGATGGGAGATGACATAGTGTATAATTAATCCACAGGTAGCCAGTAGGACACACACAGTGAGGATGTGACGCCACAGGAAATCAAGTGGCTCTGATGAAAAGAGAGGAGAGAGATCCAGAGAGGGATATCTTTATAATATATGTACTGTAGAATGCAGTAAAATGCTACTTCATTGATTTAGGGCTACACACTGAGTAAACCAAACATTAGGAACAGCTTCCTTAAATATTGAGTTGCACCTCCACCACCCCATTTTGCCATCGGAACAGCCTCAATTCGTCGAGGCATAGACTTTACAAGGTGTCGAAAGCATTGTACGGGGATGTTGGCCCATGTTGACTTCAATTTCCACAGTCGTTTCAAGTTGGCTGGATGTCCTTTCGGTGGTGGACAATTCTTGATACCAGTGAAGGCTGCTGAGGGGAGGATAGCTCATTATAATGGCTAAAATGGTACAAATGGAATACCTGATACTATTCCACTCATTCCACAGAAGCCATTACCACGAGCCCGTCATCCCCAATTAAGGTGCCATCAACCTCCTGTGCTTGATACACATGGGAAACTGTAGAGTGTGGAAAATCCATCTTTAGCCTTTTGAGGTAGATTTAACAAGTGCTTGCCTCGAAGCGAGCATAAAAGGCATGAAGCTCGTCTGGTAGGCCCTCGTCACTGGGCAGCTCGTGGCTGGATTTCCCTTTGTAGTCCGTAATAGTTTTCAAGCCCTGCCACATCCGACTAGCGTCAGAGCCGGTGTAGTAGGATTCATTCTTAATCATATATTGACGCTTTGACTGTATGATGGTTTGTCTGAGGGCTTTGCAGGATTTCTTGTAAGCGTCCGGATTAGTGTCCCGCTCCTTGAAAGTGGCAGCTATAGCCTTTAGCTCGATGCGGATGTTGCCTGTAAGTCCATGGCTTCTGGTTGGGATATCAACGTACGGTCACTTTGGGGGTCGTTGATGCACTTATTGATGAAGCCGTTGACTGAGGTGATATACTCCTCAATACCATTGAAGGAATCCCGGAACATAGTCTGTGCTAACAAAACAGACCTGTAGCATAGCATCCACGTCATCTGACCACTTCCGTAATATCCGAGTCACTGGTACTTCCTGCTTTAGTTTTTGCTTGTAAGCAGGAATCAGGAGGATAGAATTATTGTCAGATTTACCAAATGAAGGGCGAGGGAGAGATTTGTCTCTGCTTTGTCTCTGTGTGTGGAGTAAAAATGCTTGTGTGACATGCTGGTCTTAGTGCCAGCATCGGTTTGTGGTGGTAAATAGACGGCTACGAATACCATAAATTCCGGACTATAAGCCGCAACTTTTTTCCCAGCTTTGAACCTCGTGGCTTAAACAATGATGCGGCTAATATATGGATTTTTCCCGCATTCAATTTTTTTTCTCCAAAAAACAAATTTTTTGCCGGCATGAAGCTTTCATTAGACCAATGAAATTGCCGAACGGGTTAAGGTCAAACAACTTTTTTGTTTACTGTTTAGATTAAATCGAGCGCTCTCAAACTTCCCATCATTCTAATTACGGTAGTCATTTTGTCACCCTCATCATGGCAAAGACACGGAGAAATGCATATGATGCAGCTTTCAAGTTGAAGGCGATTGATCTGGCTGTTGGAAAAGGAAATAGAGCTGCTGCACGGGAGCTTGGTCTTAATGAGTCGATGATAAAACGTTGGAAACAGCAGTGTGAGGAATTGACTCAGTGCAAAAAGACAACTAAAGCTTACTGCTAATTTTTAGTTACAAGCCGTGTTTCGTTAAAGCCTATTTAATTTTGTTACAAGCCGTGTTTCGTTAAGCCTATTTATTTTTGTTACAAGCTGTGTTTTGTTAAAGCCTGTGTAAAGTTCATTTGTTTCAATGTACTGGTAGGCACGTGCGGCTTATAGACATGTGCGGCTTATTTATGTTCAAAATATATATATTTTTTAAATTCAGTGGGTGCGGCTTATATTCAGGTGCGCTTAATAGTCCAGAAATTACGGTAATATAAATGAGAACTCTCTTGGTAGATAGTGTGGTCTACAGCTTATCATGAGGTCCTCTGTCTCAGGCGAGCAATACCTGGAGACTTCTTTAATGTTAGACATCGGTCACCAGCTGTTATTGACAAATAGATACCCACCCCCCCCCCCCCCTCGTCTTACCAGACGTAGCTTCTCTGTCCTGCCGATGCATAGAACCCAGCCAGCTCTATATTATTAATGTCGTCATTCAGCCACGACTCGGTAAAAGATAATACACTGCTCCAAAAAATAAAGGGAACTCTAAAATAACACATCGTAGATCTGAATGAATGAAATAATCTTTACATAGTTGAATGTGCTGACAACAAAATCACACAGAAATAATCAATGGAAATCCAATTTATCAACCCATGGAGGTCTGGATTGAAGTCACAGTCAAAATTAAAGTGGAAAACCACACTACAGGCTGATCCAACTTTGATGTAATGTCCTTAAAATAAGTCAAAATGAGGCTCAGTAGTGTGTGTGAACTCCACGTGCCTGTATGACCTCCCTGCAATGCCTGGGCATGCTCCTGATGAGGTGGCGGATGGTCTCCTGAGGGATCTCCTCCCAGACCTGGACTAAAGCATCCGCCAACTCCTGGACAGTCTGTGGTGCAACGTGGCGTTGGTGGATGGAGCGAGACATGATGTCCCAGATGTGCTCAATTGGATTCAGGTCTGGGGAACGGGCGGGCCAGTCTATAGCATCAATGCCTTCCTCTTGCAGGAACTGCTGACACACTCCAGCCACATGAGGTCTAGCATTGTCTTGCATTAGGAGGAACCCAGGGCCAACCGCACCAGCATATGGTCTCACAAGGGGTCTGAGGATCTCATCTCGGTACCTAATGGCAGTCAGGCTACCTCTGGCGAGCACATGGAGGGCTGTGCGGCCCCCCAAAGAAATGCCACCCCACACCATGACTGACCCACCGCCAAACCGGTCATGCTGGGGGATGTTGCAGGCAGCAGAACGTTCTCCACGGCGTCTCCAGACTGTCACGTCTGTCACATGTGCTCAGTGTGAACCTGCTTTCATCTGTGAAGAGCACAGGGCGCCAGTGGCGAATTTGCCAATCTTGGTGTTCTCTGGCAAACGCCAAACGTCCTGCACGGTGTTGGGCTGTAAGCACAACTCCCACCTGTGGACGCCGGGCCCTCATACCACCCTCATGGAGTCTGTTTCTGACCGTTTGAGCAGACACATGCACATTTGTGGCCTGCTGGAGGTCATTTGCAGGGCTCTGGCAGTGCTCCTCCTGCTCCTCCTTGCACAAAGGCGGATGTAGCGGTCCTGCCGCTGGGTTGTTGCCCTCCTACGGCCTCCTCCACATCTCCTGATGTACTGGCCTGTCTCCTGGTAGCGCCTTCATGCTCTGGACACTACGCTGACAGACACAGCAAACCTTCTTGCCACAGCTCGCATTGATGTGCCATCCTGGATGAGCTGCACTACCTGAGCCACTTGTGTGGGTTGTAGACTCCGTCTCATGCTACCACTAGAGTGAAAGCACCGCTAGCATTCAAAAGTGACCAAAACATCAGCCAGGAAACATAGGAACTGAGAAGTGGTCTGTGGTCACCACCTGCAGAACCACTCCTTTATTGGGGGTGTCTTGCTAATTGCCTATAATTTCCACCTGTTATCTATTCCATTTGCACAACAGCATGTGAAATTTATTGTCAATCAGTGTTGCTTCCTAAGTGAACAGTTTGATTTCACAGAAGTGTGATTGACTTGGAGTTACATTGTGTTGTTTAAGTGTTCCCTTTATTTTTTTGAGCAGTGTATATTACAGTTTTTAATCTCCAGTTGGTTGAACAGTCTTGATCGCAGATCATCCATTTTATTTTCCAATGATTGCACATTGGCCAATAGAACAGATGGTAGTAGAGGTCACTCACCTACGAATTTTCAGAAGGCAGCCCGATCTCCGCTCCCTTTTTCTCCGTATTTTCTTCACGCAAATGACAGGGATTTGAGTCTGTTCTCGAGAAAGCAGTATATCGTTCGCTTCGGATTCGTTAAAGAAATATCTTTGTCCAGTTCGAGGTGAGAAATGGCTTTTATGATATCCAGAAACTCTTTACAAACAACATGAAAAAACGAACAAAATAGCACAGCTCGTTAGGAGCCAGTAAAACAGCAGCCATCCCCTCCGGCAGCATAATAACATTATCCCATTCTTCTGCAGAGAAGAATGGGAGAAACTCCCCAAATCTAGGTGTGCCAAGCTTGTAGCGTCATACCCAAGAAGATTCGATGCTGTTATTGCCGTCAAAGATACTTCAACAAAGTACTGTGTAATGGGTCTGAATACTTTTGTAAATATGATATTTCAGTTTATTTTAGTTTTTATTATTAGCATAAATGTCTAAAAACCTTTTGTTGCTTTGTCATTATGGGTTATTGTATGTAGATTGATGTGGGTCAAAAACGATATAATGCATTTAAAAATAAGGCTGTAACAACAAAAATTTGTAAAAAGTCATGGGGTCTGAAAACCGAAGGCACTGAATGTTGGGAATGACAGTGCTGGAAATTAACTTTGGATTGTTCATGGAGCTGACCAAGGAGCTACAGTATAAGATCATTCTAAAAGTAACTATACAAGTGTTACACATTTTGTACTTGTTGTCAGAGAGAATCACCAGCAGATTCTATTGTCCTGTTAAACCACAATGCTTTATATTATTCTTACCTTTCCCCATTTGAGTCAGTGTGGGGTCAGTGGTGTTTCCTGTAGAGATCTCAGAGGTTGTGATGAGTGGAGCGGTTGGTTCAGTAGAATGAGGAGTCAGGATGACACGAAAGGTTTCTGAAATGAGAACAATATCAATGGATATTATCTTATTTTGAGTTGTTGATTCCTTCAAAATCTGTGGTTTGACTTGAGGTACATTATTCATATTAAGCATTGGGCCTAGCAGATGGGCCTAGCTCGAGCCTAGCTCAAAGCTAACTGGTGCTTGCTTCGGGACAGAGACGTTAGCCAGGAGTAGCCACTCGGATTGCAGCTAGCTAGGTTCAGAGCTTGCGGTAGGAATCCGGAGATGTGGTAAAGAAAAAGCAGTCCGATAAGCTCTGGGTTGATATCGCTCTGTGCAGACTGGCAGGTATTGACCGAGCTGAAGCTGGCTGGTGTCCGATTTAACGGTGAAGACTGCTAGCAGTGGCTAACTGACTACTTGCTAGTAGCTAGTTAGCTGGCTAGCTTCTGATGGGGGTTCCTGTTCTGAAGTATAAAAATAGCAGATCCGTACCACATTGGGTGAGGCGGGTTGCAGGAGAGTATATTCAGTCCTTAGATGGAAAGTGAGATTAAAATATATACCAAACATATACGAAAAAAATGAGGAAAAAAGCTATATTTACACAGGACAGGACGGGACAAGATAAAACACACGTCCAACTGCTCTGCCATCTTGGATTTTACAGGTGTCTGTAAGGTAGGTGTCTGTATAGTTGTTGGATCACTGATGTGAACTCCCACCAGATCTAAAATAATTTGTGATTGAAATGTAGTATTTAGTTTGTGGGTCAGAATGAGTATAGTCATACTAAGAAGATGCTAAAATCAAGGTGAGACAGATCATGAAGACCTGAAGCCCTGATAGATTTGTTTAGATAATGACTCAAATGCAAAGCTTTTCCCATCACTGTGTGGAGAGAGAGAGAGTTTGGTACTGAGCTCACTGTGTAATCAGCTCACCTCCTTGCACCGCACTGACTGTAGACTTCTGAAAAGATCACTCTCAGTTACAAGTAATCTACAGAACCCCTGTTTGGAAGCTTTGCTTTTTTCTTTCCAGATCTTTTCTGGAGGATGGCTCATTATAATGGCTGAAATGGTATAAATGGAATACCTGATACCATTCCACTCATTCCACACCAGCCATTACCACAAGCCTGTCATCCCCAATTAAGGTGCCACCAACCTCCTGTGCTTGATACACATGGGAAACTGTAGAGTGTGGAAAACGTGCAGGTCTTGACAAAAACTGGTTGCCCTGGCACCTACTACCATAACCTGTTCAAAGGACTTACATTTTCTTTTATGTTTCCCATTCACCCTCTGAATGGCACAGATACACAATCCATGTCTCAATTGTCTCAAGGCTAAACATGGATTTAACAAGTGACATCAATAAGAAAGGATCATAGATTTCACCTGGATTCACCTGGTCAGTCTATGTCATGGAAAGAACAGGCATTCTTAATGTTTGTACACTCAGTGTAAGACAGTAGTGTCCTGTAACATTATATTCAGTCACTTTGTCTTTTCTATGTTGGGAATGACAGCGGTTGAAGTTAACATTGGATTGATTATGGAGCTAACCATGGAGCTACAGTATAAGATCATTCTAAAAGTAACTATACAAGTGTTACACATGTTGTACTTGTCAGAGAGAATCACCAGCAGATTCTATTGTCCTGTTAAACCACAATGCTTTATATTATTCTTACCTTTCCCCATTGGAGTCAGTGTGGGGTCAGTGGGGTTTCCTGTAGAGATCTCAGAGGTTGTGATGAGTGGAGCGGTTGGTTCAGTAGAATGAGGAGTCAGGATGACACGAAAGGTTTCTGAAATGAGAACAATATCAATGGATATTATCTTATTTTGAGTTGTTGATTTCTTTGAAATCCGTAGTTTGAGTTGAGGTACATTATTCATATTAATCATTAATTAATTATGAATTATTCATATTTATACTGGAGACAACTAATAGGGTTGACGTGTTGTGTACTTACAATTGGATATTAGCAATAAAAATGAAATAGCCTATAGCTATGAAATAGTATAGCCTACCTGGCTGACATGAAAATAAACCACGGGGAAAAAGCGTCCTCCATTCGCTATTTAAGGGCATAGATGACATTTATTTTTTCCCGCTGCCCCTGTTTCAATCAGGGGCGAAAATCTGATATCAACTTTGGAGGGGACAATTACATGAAATTTTCTCAAGAGCAATTCCTGAGGGGGACACCAAAAGTAGTGCTGTAACACATGGCCTACATTGTAATATGGTAAATGTATATTGAGGAACCAAAGAAATAAGGTGTTTGCCGTACTCCTAACTACCGGTACCCAAAACTACACAACCAATCACAACAGCAATACCATTGCCTTTAACAAATCTTAGTTCAGTCACCAGTTTAAGTTGAGAGTGGGGGTATCCATGGCATTTTCCAATTATGTTCCTATTTTACAAGTCAAAAAAATTGAGAACCTTTCATAATGTTGCCAAACAAAGACTCAACAAACTTACCTGAGACTCCCTGTCTCTGCCAGTCTGTCCCTGCATATCTGTCCCCAACTCTGCTGTCTGTGTGCCATCTGTTGCCTGCTCTGCCTAATGACATCATTGTGAAACATTCCCATTAGAATTTCATTTCTTTCTTATGAACATTTTATCAACTAGTCTTTGAGATATTAGGCTACTAGGGTTCTTACTATGCGTTTTGGTGTATTGAAAAATACTCTGATGTCCGTCTTTTATTTTTCTGCCATTTTTCTACCTGGCTGGCTGGCTGGCTGGCTACACACACACACACAGTGTGTAGGTTATTTACAGTATGAGATGGGCTTCTATCATCTTCTATCATTCTATTTGGGCTTCGATCTAAAAGGTAGCTAGCAAATGTGAAACGGATTAAAATGACAAGAGTTGACAGCTGTATGAGTTCACCATTTACACAATAGATGCTGCAACCTTTTGTAATTTCAATAGTTTGTTTCTTATTGGCTGGCTTCCAACAATAGCTGAATTTGCAAAGCTAGCGAGCACCAATTCAGTTTCAGTGGTGTTTGCTATAATCTTTGCTACCTGGGTTAAATAAAGGTGAAATAAAATAAATAAATAAAAGTTCCCTTGCGACAATTTAGCTTTTGCAACGAGACCATTAAATATATTTAAGACAATGGTAGAAGAGAGTGTAGTTCTGTTCAGTTTGGACTTCAGTTTATCGCTAACCTTATCACAGGGACTTTGAAGCACTAACTTACATCATCTGCATGCTGATCTTGGAATAAATTGACGATAGCAAAGATTCCATCTTTGATGAGGCCACATAAATGGAATAGGTACTAGCTAGCTTAATAGTTAATATTTGCGTGCTAGCTCTGCATATTCAGCTAGTGTGTGTGCGCGATTGACTAGATTAACCTCACATCAGTTACGTTCATTGAGTACCTTTCAGACAGTAGATACGACCCATCTGTTACCTTGCCAACTAAGGAACTGGCAGTGGATCAAACCATTGTGAGGCAAAGGGTGGGGGGGTCGCAATCTTTTGAAACTTAAAAACGCGCTATTAAGTGTCTATAATCAGCACAATTGCTTTCATTGCGTATTATTAATATTATTTAAATTACATAGTTATGTTTCAGTGATATATTGGGGGGGGACAAATCATATATTTCTCAGGATGGGGGGGTCGTGTCCCCCCCGTCCCCTCCGGGATTTCCGCCCCTGGTTTCAATACAGTTGCAGATGCTCTTATCCAGTGCAACTTACATTAGTGCATTAATCTCAAGATAGCTAGGTGAGACAACAACAAGGTAGTTATCAGCAAAGTTAGTGCTAGTAGGAAAACACAAGTGCAATTTTGCCGTTGGATTACTAAATAAGGATACTTATCCAAAACTCTTTTTTGACAGTTTGAATTCAGAACACTGTCTGTGGAGCTTTGACCTCCTGTGTGCAAATGTGTAATAAAACAATTAAATAAAATACAAAAACCTGGGTAAGATAAAGGTATTCTATTTGTTTCAGTTTTGCTAACTAAAGATGACCAACATACCTGATGTAGGAGAAGTAAAAATATGTTTCATATCTAAGAAAAGTACGACAACTTAGAGGGAAGGTACAAGCAGCTGTGAATAGGTTTATGAGTAAACCAGTTGGAGCTTTAGTGAATTTGAGTGAACAAAAATGAAATAGCAAACTAAGTGATACTTACTATTTGGTCTCACTGTGATGTCAGGGGTCAAAGTAGAAGTAACAGTCGAATCTGCTGGGAAGAAATAAAAGGTGATTTTATATCTGATTACACAAGTGTAAAGGTATTCATTATTCATGTCAGATAACAGAACTCAGTCAGTAAAGAGATTACATGTTCAGATTTTCATTATATGGCATATTATTGTAAAAATCTAGACCCTTGACTGCATGTACAATTGGAAAAAGTATTTGAACGTCCACTCCAGAAGCCACACCCACTGGTGCCTGCCATAATTGCACAGCTGTTTGGTGACATTGGGAAGGTCATTAGCTTGTATCCCCAGAGTCAATACTACATCTCAACATTTGATCTCAGAAAATGTGGCATTAAATTGTGAGGTTGTATGTCTCAGTTGTGTAAAAAAGACAGGTAGGTAGCTAGAGAAAGACACATACATGGAACGCTTTCTTGACTGTTTGAATTCACAACAATGTCTGTTGAGCTTTGACCTCATGTGCACATGGAAGAGAGATACCCTTTATCAACAATTACCACATAACACAACTTATTACAGACTAAACTAAAATGTTGTGGACATACTTACCTTTACTTGGAGTGTCAGTGGTCAGAGTAGAACTAAGAGTCGAACCTGGTGCAAGGAAAGTCATTCTAATTACACAAAACGTATTTTCTAAATGTATCTAAATGGGTTGATTTAATTAATCAAGTATCAACCTCTTTTTTTTATAATGAGGCAAATTTCTTATAAAAAAAACATACAAAAACCAGAGGAACATAAAGCAATTCTATTTGTTTCAGTTCTATCTGCTAACTAGGTAAAGATGACTAACACACCTGATGATGGATTCAGTGCTGTACTGGGGGTCAAAGGAGAGGTCAAACCTGGTGAGAAGAGAACTCATTACACAACAAAGTCATCATTTATACAGAAAGAGAGAAGTACACTACACATTACCTACAAATCAGATGGACTAAAAGTACACAAACCTGGACTGAAATTACACGCAGCTATGAATATTTTTTTTTTAGTAAACTGCTCAGAGCTTTAGTGAATTAATGAGAACAGAAAATGTTTAACTGCAAACTAAGTTACTTTTAGTGGGCCTATAGGTAGTTGGTCTCACTGGAGTGTTGGGGGTCAAAGTAGAACTAACAGTCGAACCTGCTGGGAAGCAATACAAGACAAGTTAATTGTGTATCTGATTACACAAGAATTAAGGTATTCATCATTTAGTTAGAAAACAACACAATTCAGTCAACAGCAAAATGACATGTTCACAATAGCGTAATGAGACACATTATTGTTGACACCCAGACCTTTGACTGAATGTACAATTGGAAACAGTATTTGCAAAGGCGGTCCCTTAGAGGACGAATACACCTGTTGTAGGACTCACTGTGATGATGAGGGGAAAAGTAGAACCAGGGCCTTTCTTTCTGCTGTAACGAGCTCTGCTATAAAATAACAGCAGCACTAGGGCTGTTGCCGTGTTACCGCTACACTGGCTTTATTTGTCACATGCCGAATACAACAGGTAGACCTTACTGTGAAATGCTAACTTACAAGAGGTCACTTTTTTAACAATTTACAAGTGGTCCTTTTTGATAATGGTGTTTTCCGCTAATGGAACATTCGCGCTTATAGCCTACTACCATGTGCTAATTGCTGCTCTTATAATGTGAAGAAATAGCCAAATAGTTTATCAATATTTTAAGCTAAATGTTCTGATCTGTTTCGTCAGCCACATTACATAAAATATTTTTTGGGATGCTAGCAGTTGTATTAATTTGGGATCTATCGCATCCCACAACTGTCCCAGACTATGTTTAGTATATCTATTTCTTGCACAGAATGGAATAGGTCGGTTTTTGTACTATGGGGGATAGTAGATTGACATAGGCTAGAGCTTTTGCTGTTCGTTAGGCCAACCTATCTTGTAGGCTGACGAAAAGGTAATGTGGACAGTTCTTCCAATATCTTCAATAGGCACCTCGGAATTGGATAAGGACGCGTACAGTTGCGTCCCCGATGTGTCTGTCTTAACTTGTAACCTGTGAGAAAGACCCGATCATGTGACAGAGAGCCGTATGAGTGAGAAAGCTTTGGATTGGCAGCACACTCAGGGAGAAGGGCGCAACGCAGCACTCCGGGCCGCAAAAGGCATGGATTTTTTAGGGTGCATTACGGCCACATAGGGGATTCCACCGTGGAATGAAGTGCTTGTCAAATTGTGAATGAGAGACTACTGGAGTGTGTACAGCCTGCGCAAAAAACAGAGCAGAGATCATGCCTTTCAACAAACCTTTTTCAAATCATCATTAGAGTCTCATCATTCAGCCTCACTGTGTATTAATAATCTAAACATGTAGCCCATCGTTTGTAGAACAACTATAGTTACATTAATAACTCTAAATTAAGCATTTGTTCAATTGTATTCTTGATAATATAAAATAATACCACAGAATTATAAGCAAATCTTGTCTGCTACATTAGCTAGTGTAGCCCACAGCCATTTGGCATAGCCACATCAGGCCCTAACAGAAGGACAACTCAGAGTATGCTATTCTTTTCTTCTGAAATAGACTAAATGTTCTTCATATCATGCTTCTTCAGACCTGTCTAAAATAAATAATGGATTTATTGTGAAGGTGTAGGCTATATTACATGGATTTATTAGACTTTTTAAAATGGCTTGTCGGCTATGTGTGGAAGACAGGAGATGCTATACGTGTTTATGTTAATTAACAGTCAATTACCGCGAGACCGACAGTTATTTGCTTGACAATCAACAGCTGATGAAATTTTGAGACTGTCACAGCCCTAAGAAGCACCACAAAGTACATTTAAAAAAAGAAACAAAACGAATGTGTAGCCTACCTGCTGAAAAGGGTTTAGTTGTTGGATCACTAATGTGAACTCCAACCAGATCTAAAAACATTTTGGGGATTGAAATGTGGTATTTAGTTTGTTGGTCAGAATGAAAATAGTAATACCAAAAAGATTTTAAAATCAAAGTGAGTCAGATCATGAAGACCTGCAGCCCTGATAGATTTGTTTAGAAAATGACTCACCTGTACAGCTGTACCCATCACTGCGTGGAGAGATAGAGTTTGGTCCTGAGCTCACTCTGTAGTCACAGCTCACCTCCTTACTCCTCACTGACTGAAGACGACTGATCAGATCACTATGTTTTGGAGTGAATGGACAGAACTGATGTCCGGATGCTGAGTTTTTTTTTCTCTTCTTGATCTTTGCTGTGAAGGATGGCTGACTCTCCTCTCCAACATACAGGTTACAGATGGTGCCAGGACTGACAGATCCAGGAATCAAACAGATGATGTTGAAGTACTCATCAATATGGACCATAATGTCTGGTTTTGGATCTGTTAGGAAAGGACAGAGACTCCTTTTTACATCACTCTATTTGAATGTAATGTATATGTCACAATTGACACTCTACTAAACTAGAGCCAGCCGTTCTCTTTATATTAACTAACAGCATGTCTTATTTGATATCATGTCTATTTATGAGTGCCATTTAGTCATGTGTGCTGTGTTTACAATGATTTCCTTTCACTTAATTCCTTACATTCTCGCGTGTGAAATGAAAATGAACCCCATGGACTATTGTACTTGCTAATATGGTGTGGGGGATGATGGAGTGTGTCACTTGTCATTTAATTATGAATTAATTTTCAATGTTTAAGTACTCATAGATATGGCAGTACTTGATATACGTTTGAAAAAGAAAAACAATGAATTCACTGTTGTCTATTAGATGATATCAGTGTATCTACAATTATGTAGTTTGGGTTAACAAGATAACTTTGATTGATTGATGGTATTATTATTCAGTAAAAGTAAAAAACACTCACAATGACCTTGGGCTTCGATGTATTGGAAGGTGACTGGAAATAACACAATAGGTCTTGGTCAGGAAAATGTGCCATTCAAAAAAAGCATGAGAGACAAGAACACTTTGTAGAAGTTGGTAAAGTTTCATAAGTTGGTAAAGTATCATATACTACAATGGATCCATGGGCATGTTATCAAGCAGTAGTCATTCTGATCTGAACAAAATATAATGGTAGAGAAAAATACATCAATAAGATGATCAATGGAATAGGACACTTATTACAGCCATGAGATTCAGAAATATATAAAGACTTCCTGAAGTAACATATTAAAAGAGGAGAGAGAATCCTGTAGCACAAATAGATGATGGAACTTGGAATGGAGGAATAACTCACCGAAAAGGAGGATGACCAAAAACAGATGACCAGCCATATCAGGGATGAACGATGCCATTTATCAGACGTCTACAGACTGTTAGTCTGACTTCACAGAAGATGGTGACTGTGTCAGAGAGGATTGTTTGAATAGAGAAGTAGATGTGGAGTTTGTTCACAGGAAAACCACAGATAGCAGAAACCAGTCTGATACGGAAATGGTGGGTAATGTTGCAGACGAATAATCAGAATAATTTCTCAGTCACTATTTTTGTTGTGTCAGGCTATTTGTCTTTAACAGCTGACATGTTGCATTATTAGATGGCTTCAATTACATTTTCAAAACCAACAAACTAACTTGTCTGTCTGAGTAAAAGATTTGTCTTTGACTTTTTGGTTTTATGTTTTTGACAACTGTATTTGTATTTGTGGTTCAGTTTTTGATCTCTAAAGTGTAGTAACACGTCACTTTGATCCCAGCTGGAAATGCTTGACCTGCCCAAGAGTGCAGCTCTTTTCCTGTGAGTGTCTGCGTACAGGATGAGTGAGTTTGACAGCACAGCTGAACTGAGTCTCTCTCTCTCTGATGACTCCAGAACTCACTTTCAGCTGAGGAAGGTCTTTGAGAATAGAATAATTGAGGGGTTGGTATTTTGTGGTTTTGAGAAATTTTATTCGCTAACCAGCAATAGCGTAATTGCTAACTAGCGTTAGCACTAGTTATAACTTGCGAAACTAACTTCAACATGGTTTCCATGAGTTCATCTGACTCTGGCTAAGTAGAAAAAGGGCTTAATTGACTAAATCTCATACTATCCATTTAAGGATCTTGAGTCCATTACCTCATACAGTGTAACGCCCTGGCCATAGAGAGGGGTTTTTGTTCTCTATTTTGGTTAGGCCAGGGTGTTACATGGGTGGGCGTTCTATGTTTATTTTTCTATGTTGGTTTGTTTCTTTTGTTGGCCGTGTGTGGCTCACAATCAAGAACAGCTGTAGTTCGTTGTTGTTGATTGGGAGTCATACATAGGCAGCCTGTTTTTCCTTTGGGGGTTGTGGGTGATTGTTTTCTGTTGCAAGTTTTTCCTGACAGGACTGTTTTGCTGTCGTCTTTGGTTTATTTTTGTAAAGTGTTCTCCTTTTTTCATTAAATATCTAAGATGAACACACAAACTCCGCTGCACCTTGGTCTCATTACGACGACACCCGTTACAGAATCACCCACCAAGAAACGGACCAAGCAGCGAAGGAAGGAGAAGCACCAGGAGAGGGGCAGTATGGACTCGTGGAGATGGGAGGAATTACTGGATGGTAAAGGACCATGGGCTCAAGCTGGGGAGTATCGCCGCCCACAGTGGGAGATCGAGGCAGCGATAGCTGAGAGGCGCTGGTATGAGGCAAGGGAGCGCAACAGGCACGAGAGGCAGCCCCAAAAAATGTTTTGGGGTGGGCACACGGGGAATGTGGCAGAGTCAGGTTGGAGACCTGAGCCAACTCCCCGTGCTTTCCGGAAGCAGCGTGGTACTGGTCAGGCACCGTGTTATGCTATGAAGCGCACGGTGTCTCCAATGCGCGTTCATAGCCCGGTGCGCTATAGGCCAGCCCCCCGCAAGTGCCATGCGAGAGTAGGCATCGAGCCAGGTTGGAGTGTTCCAGCTCAGCGCATCTGGTCTCCAGTGCGCTGTCTCGGTCCAGGCTATCCTGCACCGGTGCTGCGCACTGTGTCTCCTGGGCGCTGGGAGGGCTCAGTTCGGCCTATGCCTGCGCTCCGCCCGTGCCGGGCAAAAGTGGGCATTCAGCCTGGAGTTTGGGTGGCAAGCTTACGCACCAGAACTCCAGTGCTCCCCACAGCCCGGTTTATCCTGTGCCTCCTCCTCGGACCAGGCCTCCAGTGGGTCGCTCCAGCCTGGTCTATCCTGTGCCTCCTCCCAGGACCAGGCCTCCTGTGGGTGTCCCCAGCCTGGTGAGTCCTGTGCCTGCGCCCAGAGCCAGGCCTCCTGCATGTCTCCCCAGCCTGGTGTATCCTGGGCCAGAGCCGCCAGAGCCGCCCGCCAGTCCGGAGCCGCCAGAGACGCCCGCCTGTCCGGAGCCGCCCGCCAGCCGGGCACAGCCAGAGACGCCCGGGGTCACCTGTAGCCGGGCGCAGCCAGGGTCGCCCGCCAGTCCTCCAGTGCAGCTAGGGGCGCCACCTAAGTGGGCTAAGCCAAGGGTGGAGCGGGGTCCACGTCCCGCACCAGAGCCGCCGCCATAGGAGGGCCCACCCAGACCCTCCCCTTCAGAGTCAGATTTTGCGGCCGGAGTCCGCACCTTTGGGGGGGGGGGGGGGGGGGGGGGGGGTACTGTAATGCCCTGGCCATAGAGAGGGGTTTTTGTTCTCTATTTTGGTTAGGCAAGGGTGTTACATGGGTGGGCGTTCTATGTTTATTTTTCTATGTTGGTTTGTTTCTTTGGTTGGCCGTGTGTGGCTCACAATCAGGAACAGCTGTAGTTCGTTGTTGCTGATTGGGAGTCATACATAGGCAGCCTGTTTTTCCTTTGGGGGTTGTGGGTGATTGTTTTCTGTTGCGGGTTTTTCCTGACAGGACTGTTTTGCTGTCGTCTTTGGTTTATTTTTGTAAAGTGTTCTCTTTTTCTATTAAATTTCTAAGATGAACACACATCCTCCGCTGCACCTTGGTCTCATTACGACGACGGCCGTTACATACAGCGACAGTATGGGAAATTAAGGAGATAATATATTCCTTAATTGTTCATGTAATAGCTTATGACAACAAACAGTATGATGAAATATCCCAAGAGGAACATGGTAGTAATGGCACACCAGTACATGGTTTACAACTATTGAAATAGTATTCTTACCCTGCATTGTGACTGCTGAAGGCTCATTGCGTATGGATCTAAACTGTGAACCTGTAGCACTGTACTGCCATTGTATTTTGACCTCAGCTGGTGAACTTTGACCTGTTCATCTGAGCAGCTGAGCTCCTGTGAGTGTATGTCTACAGAATGAAGCTAGAGTAAGTTTACTCTTCCCACTATGTGGAAGAATCACTGAGATACAGAGGCAGAAGGAGGACTCAGACAGCTCAGCTTAACTGAACTGAGTCTCTCTCTCTGATGACTGTAGGACACACTGTCAGACTAGGCTGAGGAAAGTCTGTGAGATCAGAGGAAAATAATATTTCACACTACGGCGATGTGTTAAATCTCGAATATTGTCTAAGTCTTATGTTCCCTTCGTCAATATAATTGTACCCACAAATAGAGAACACAGAGAGTCAGTGAATGACATCTCCATATTAAGTTAACTAGCCTTTTACTAAACAGATGACAGTGACTGACTAAAATATTGTTAGCACATTTCATTTAATGGGGAAACTAAAATCGTGAAAATTGAAAAACTACTCTAAAACTAAAGTGTGTGGACATCTTACTATGTCACCCTTAACAACGTTATCTGGCTAACCTTGAGCTTGAGAACAGAGAGACGAAACAGCATCTAGCAATGACAAAAAGTCAAACGAGCATCTTACTCATTCTGGGAGAAAAAAACATCCTTCAAATGTCTTTGTGAGTCTTCTGTTGTCCATTTACAGTGCATTTATACAGATGCAGTACATTAGTAAAATGGCGACTGTTCATTAGCAGTAACAACTCAATCACACAGTACATAATGACTTACATTTCACAGGCTTGTCACGTCCTGGCCAGTATATAAGGTTAATTGTTTTGTAGTTTGGTCAGGGCGTGACAGAGGGTATTTGTTTTATGTGGTTCAGGGTGGTGTGTTTGATTAAGGGTGTTTGATTTAGTATTTCCGGGGTTTTGGTTTATAGTCTGTTTATGTATTTCTATGTCTAGTCTGGTGAGTGTGTTTCTATGTTGGTTAATTGGGATTGGGACTCTCAGTTGAAGGCAGGTGTTGTCTATCTGCCTTTGATTGAGAGTCTCATATATAAGGGTGTGTTTGTGTTTGTGATTTGTGGGTGATTGTTCTGTGTTCAGCCCTAGGCTTTGCCAGACTGTTTGTTGTTCGTTCGTTTTCGTGTTTTGTTGTTTTGGAGTGTTCTTTTGATAATTAAATAAAAGTCAAAATGAGCATACACGTACCTGCCGCATTTTGGTCCTCATTCACCGACGACAACCGTGACAAGGCTGATCTTTTAATTGTTTTATATACACTACCATGAATGAACATTTGTACAGCATGGTAAACCAACCGGCAGGTCAGTTTTCTTAGGTGACGAGAGGTGGATATTATACTACAGGAGAGTAATCATAGCTATGATACATAGTGAAAGTATGCATGTGATCTCAGTTCTTCATGTGTAGTTTATAACCAGACATACAGTACTATTAGCATAGAGACCAGCCCTCATACAAGTCTGAAAGAAAGTCACCTTTATTGAATGAATATAAACAAGCTGGCCAACACTCAATAGTAATATTCTGATACAGCACATACAATAGCAAACGTCTGGGGCAGTGGAGACACCCTCCTACAGTAGGTTTTAAAACACAGTATCCATGCTGAACAGAACATTCTCTCTCTTTCTCTCAGGGTGTTTCCTGCAACAGAGTGTTCTGATTATCTCACTCTCTTTCTTTGTCTCTTACACATACATGCATGTGCACACCTACAGTACACACACACACACACACACACACACACACACACACACACACACACACACGCTTCTGACAGATTTACATAACGTAACACCCCAAAAATATGCCGCCTCTCTCATAACACTGCACAGGCTGTCTACTAGGGGGACAAGATAGATGAGTTGACACACCCCATCTCAAACACAACATCAAGCTGTCAAGATGCAGAGGCAATTCATGTATGAGGACTGGAGCATCATGGGAAATAAGCCCACGTTCACACAAGTAATCATTCAGCATGCTGGACACACATTTAACTTGTTCCTAAATCTTTACTGTACAGCAGAAAACAGTTACTATTACAAATAGTACAGTCCCAAACTGACATATGCAATAAGCCAAACTGATAAAAGAAATGTCATCAAGAATAACTTAAATACAAAAAATGTACGCAATTGTTAAGTAAAAAAAATTATAATCTGGCGTTGATCACAGTGTTTTGTTTCATCCAAAGGTTTGCATTTTCAATATAATACAATGAATCAAATGCAACTTGTACACAACAAAGAAAGTGAATGTGTCTGCCTGTATCAGGATTCTCATACTCTGAATCAGGTCTTTTACTCCTTCGATTACTATTGGTGATGTCTGTTGGCCTTCAACTCCTGGGTCGTGTTCATTAGGCACCAAACAGAAGAAGAATGCGCTGAAACAGGGAAGGACTACTTGGACGTGTCCAATGAGAAACGCTCATTCTCATTCTCCGTTGCAAAACATTTTAAAACATTGCGTGCCCTAATGAACACAACCCTGGTGTATGTTAACTGATAGGCCATTGATGAATCCTTAACAGTTTGATCAACATGTCAATTCATGCTGCAAGAGGTCTGATAGGTTGGAGGACGTCCTCCGGAAGTTGTAATAATTACTGTGTAAGTCTATGGAAGCGGGTGAGTACCACGAGCCACCTAGATTTTGGATTGAAGTCAGTGTACCCATAGGAGGGCAGAAATTAGCTGTCCTCCGGCTACATAATGGTGCTACGCTACAGAGTGCTGTTGAGGCTACTGTAGACCATTGCAAAACACTGTGATGTAATCAATTATTTGGTGAGTGAACTTATTTAGTATAGTTTTATCTAAAAATGATAACTTTTTTAATGTTTCACTATTTTTATTTTATTGAAATTCACTGAGGATGATGGTCCTCTGCTTCATCCTCTGAGGAGCCTCCACTGCTCATGTAAATATTGTACACTGAGTATACAAAATATTAAGAACACCTGCTCTTTCCATGACATAGACTGACTTGGTGAATCCAGGTGAAAGCTATGATCCCTTATTGATGTAATTTGTTAAATCCACTTCATTCAGTGTAGATGAAAGGGAGGAGACAGGATAAAGAATGACTTTTAAGCCTTGAGACAATTGAGACATGGATTGTGTATGTGTGCCATTCAGAGGGTGAATGGACAAGACAAAATATTGAAGTGCCTTTGAAAGGATTATGTTAGTAGGTGCCAAGCACACCGGTTTGTGTCAAGAACTGCAGCGCTGCAGGGATTTTCACGCTCAACAGTTTCCCGTGTGTATCAAGAATGGTCAACCACCCAAAGGACAGCCAGCCAACTTGACACAACTGTGGGAAGCATTGGAATCAACATGGGGGGGTGGTGGTGCAACTCAATATTCTAGAAATGTATTACCATTGCTCATACAAGGTGTGAGATAAATTTAAATAAGAAGTCTGATCTGACGTAATTTTGTAACTAACATGTGTAAATACAAACTGGGCACAGACGTCAGTTAAACGTCTAGTTTTGATTTACATTTGGTTGAGTCGTCAACTAATGTGAATTCTACGTGAAATCAACAACAACAAAAATCCACTACACACTCATAGAACACAAAAGATCATCAAATTGACAGGTGTTTCACGAGTTTCGTTTCTGGAGTGGATTATCCCTTTAAGAATGATAAAGAATAATAAAACCCTTTTGATCTCACATTTTGTAATGAGTTTCATACTTCGCTGCAGTTTTTCAGAGAAACAGACGGTCACTAACTACACAATAAGTATGGTGTCTGTTACTGAGAGAATGGTTTAAATAGAGAGCAAGATGAGGAGGCTGCTCACAATAAAACCACAAAGAAAGTCCATCAACTGGTGTGATGGGTGGTTGGGGAGAGGTCAATGTCTCCTTAGCTTAACACAAGCCAAAACCATTTGCTTATCTGTCAGAGGAAATTACTTTTATTCAGGCATTCTTTAACCTGTTTGACTTTGACAACTACAATGCACAATAAAAGCAGGTTTCATGTACAACTACAGTGTATATATTGCCAACATCCAGAAGTAAAAAATGAGAAACAGTCTTGCTGTGGCTCTATATGACTCTCCACAGTGTGCATTAGAGGCAATATTTTTCCTATCTGCTGTAGTTATTAGCTTAATAAGATAACAGAGGTGCAGATACGTAAGCAGAAAACTGGCTTCAAGTTGAAGCTCGCATCTGCTACAAGACCATGGTGCTTGCCTACGGAGCTGTGAGGGGAACGGCACCTCCATACCTTCAGGCTCTGATCAGGCCCTACACCCAAACAAGGGCACTGCGTTCATCCACCTCTGGCCTGCTGGCCCCCCTACCTCTGAGGAAGCACGGTTCCCGCTCAGCCCAGTCCAAACTGTTCGCTGCTCTGGCACCCCAATGGTGGAACAAGCTCCCTCACGACGCCAGGACAGCGGAGTCAATCACCACTTTCCGGAGACACCTGAAACCCCACCTCTTTAAGGAATACCTGGGAAAGGATAAAGTAATCCTTCTACCCCCCCTCCCCTTAAACGATTTAGATGCACTATTGTAAATTGGTTGTTCCACTGGATATCATAAGGTGAATGCACCAATTTGTAAGTCGCTCTGGATAAGAGCGTCTGCTAAATGACTTAAATGTAAATGTAAAACAACACTGAATATTTCCATGGAAATATAGCATGACAAGTGGGGTTTCATCACTCATGAGGTGCTTGTTGCAATAGTCATAAACATGATTTTGTTTCTCAAATTGGTATTTTTGGAGGATGAATTATAGTTTGGGTTTTCATATTTTGCTAAAATAGTCTGGTTAAGACGTTGAACTGTTTCAGTTAAATGTATCCGAGGTATCTGAGGTTTGGTTCAACAGTATTTCCATCAATCCCCTCTGAACACAATGAGTGTCTGAAATGTGATACGCTGAAGTTTCAGAAGTATAGGATGCGGCAAGAGCCTTTCCACCCTGTTGTGGTGTGTGTGTGTGTGTGTGTGTGTGTGTGTGTGTGTGTGTGTGTGTGTGTGTGTGTGTGTGTGTGTGTGTGTGTGTGCGCGCGCGTGTGTGTGCGAGCGTGTGTGCACTCGTGCATCTGTTTGTAGGTATGGATACGTGACAGCATACATGTACTGGTTTGTGTGTGATCTGCAGACTGTCTCTGACTGCTGCAGGAGAATGTAGGCCACTTTGTCCCATCACAGTAGAACTGACCACAATACAGATAATCTGGATGCAAGAGCAAAATGATCAATGTCCTTGACTACCTGTTGTCCATAACACCAATGGTTGGTTTCCCAGACCCAGATTAAGCCTACCACTGGAGTAAAAATATGTAAATTATCCATTGAATATGCTTTTTAGTCCAGGACTAGGCATAAACTGTCTCTGGGAAACCGACCAAAAGAGGTTCTGTTTCGATGACAAGGTAGTTATATGGACTGAAAAGAAAAATCTGGGAAAATAGCACCTTGGTCTTAACCAATGGCTTGAAATTGATGACATATATAACAGTACATATTTTTAGCATTAACTTAAATAATCAAGATCAATATCAAATAATGTAAAATACTAACAACGATGGGGGAACTGTTGAAGTCAATTTATTCTGCTTGCTTTTTTATTTTACAGCTAAGGACATTTCAAACAGAGCAAGAAAGCATTTGATTTTGTATTTACTGTACCTCAAGAGCCTTATCTGGAAGGTAAAACGAGGCTAATCTCCCATGTTAACTGGATAATTTTTTTTTAATGAAAGTCCAATTTCATCTTAACTGCTCCACAGTCATTGGACTAAAATGCTAGAACATGTCTACAACACTGCACATTGGAGGGGAGACTGAAGTGCTGAAGTTAAACGGGGAACTTGGAAAATAACGGGTAAACATGGGGAATGGGTAGATTTAATAGTATTTAGGAAATCTGTCTTTTTCAGTATTGATTATCTGATGTTGCCAACAATGTAAACATTATTAAAACCAAAATATTATATTATATTTGTATTTATTTTGATTTCATTTTTTTTATTTTTTATTAATTCTATCCAACAGTTATGGAAGGCGGTATAACACAGATGACAGAATATATATAAATACAGCATATATTTAGCATTTACTAAGGGGTGGGAATAAGAAAAATGTTTAAAGGGGAGTATGACCCCTCCAAAACCCTTGAATAAAAATAGTAACACAGTAACCTATATTATGGAAAGGCATGTAACAGAAGCCAGGTATATATGTGTGCTACAGTAGATAAGGGCAGTTTCTAGCATTTTGGGGGCCCTAAGCGAGAATTGCCCACCTCGCGGGCAAAACATTTTAGTGGCCCACCCTCATGGCAGGGGAGAGAAAATGTGCAGCTTTAATGTTATTGTACTGCAATTCTACTCATTCTGCCATGGGGTGGAGAGAACTTTGTAGTTTTAAAGCTTATTTCCTGCAGTTCTACACATTTTGCCATGGGATGGTGGCAGCATTTGGCGCTTATGACTAGAAACGGTACAGCAGTAGATGTATTAGATACTTATTCACAGTAACATGATGTTTGATAAATAAAGTTCATCCTGAAAGAAAGAGTATTTCTGTAAGATATAGCTACAGAGAGCCAGTGGTGTAGTTTCAGTGTGTCTACAGAAGACTGTACAACCCATCTGGCTGGGCTGAGGTTGCTGGTCTGTCGGGGATTGAGCTGTATACGTGGTACGTATCAGACTAGAGAAAAGAAACAAACAGTTTAACTTCAGTCCTTTAATTCTACAGTACTGTAAATGTAATGTCATTTAAAAGGATGTAACATCAATCTGAAACTGAGAGTCGATCACAATCACCAAACACAATGGGTGATTCTGAACTTACATTGTCTTTTTCAGATGACTGTCCATTCTCTTCAACATGGCCTGTACAACACAGATGGAGCCTGAGTTAGAGGTTCTGTGTATTTCTGTGTGTGTGTGCGCGCGCTGACGCGTAAGTGTGAGTGCGGTGGTGTGTGTTACTTTGCTGTGCTTAATGTCACTTCACACTTCTCCTCATGTCTCAAACCACCTTGTAGACTTACAGCTCTGTTCTCACGCTTTCAAGATGCTCTGACTAACACCTTATTTGATGTTTTAAGTTAGTATGGTTGACATTGAGTGACAAAGTGTTATTGTGCTGAGGGTCCCTAATTCCCGTCCCAGGTCAGGAAGACAGGGACAGAAGACAATCTGATTCAAACTCACTGGAGGGTGATAATGTGGACGGTACAGTGGTGATGAGAGAATAGATCCCAGCATCCCTTAGATCCAACATGCCTGCACTGCTCACAGCTCCCATCACCAAATCACCTACAACAGAAACAACATTAAAATGTAATTAGAATTTGTGTTTGTACATGCATGTGTGTAGTTGTGTTAGTAGTGTGTGCAGTGTTTGGTGTATTTTGTTTGGAACATACATTGGCTGTGATCATCCTGTCTGGCTGTAGGTCTGTACAACATACAAGTATAAGAAGGTTGTGGTAAGAACATCTCATCATGGACAATACAGAACTAAAGGTTGATACAATCTGCATCATATTCACAAGGAGAATTCTTACCTCTGAGAAAGGGTTTTCTCTGAAAAACAAATTAGGCTAAATGAATGATATTGAATATAGCCTACACTACACAATATCACCAAAAGGAGTTGAAGGATTAACCCATGTCAAAGGCACTTACATTAATGAGAAGGAAAATGTTTGCAAATTATTTGTTATGCAGGATCAGAAGTACTCACTGGTCCTCCTCCAGAGATAGACAGCTGTCAATCCCATCAGGAACACACCCACTCCAGAAGCCACACCCACTGCTCCCTGCCATATTCCCACAGCTGTTTCTGTTTGGTGACATTGGGAAGGACATTAGCTTGTATTCCCAGGGTCAATACTGCATTTCAAGAGTTGATCTACATTTATATTGTGAGGTGGTATGTCTCAGTTGTTTCATTTGTTCTAAGAAAATACAATTAGTCAGCTGGAGATGGATGCTTACCCACAACGCTTTCTGTGGAGCTTTGACCTCCTGGGCACACGCAAGAGAGAGACTGTTTAATAACAGTTAACACACAACACAACTTATTACGCCACTAAACTAAAATCATGTGGCCACTTTGGGGTGTCAGTTGTCAAAGTAGAACTAGTAGTCGAACCTGGTGCAAAGCAAAGTCATTATGATCTGATTATACAAAATAAAGGCATTTAAATGGGTTGATTTAATTAATGAGATATAAACCTCTTTTTTTAAATCAGGGGACATTTTTTTATAAAAAAAATGGGTAAAATGAAGCTATTCTATTTGTTTAGGTTTTATCTGCTAACTAGAGAAAGACGACCAACACACCTGATGTAGGATTCACTGCTGTGCTGGGGGTCAAAGGAGACGTTAAACCTGGTGAGATGAGAACTCATATTACACAAAAACAAAATGTATGAATCAAATGTGTTTTGTCATCCAGTGCGTTACCTACAGACTAAAAGGAGAAGCAGCTATAATTAGGTCTATTTTTCTTGTAAACCAGTTGGAGCTTTACTGAATTCATGTGAACTAAAATATTCAAATTACTAAGCTAAACTTCGGGCCTACTTACTTGTAATTGGTCTCACTGTGATGCCAGGGGTCAAAGTAGAAGTAACAGTCGAACTTACTGGGAAGAAAGAAAAGGTCATTTATATCAGATTGCACAAGAATAAAGCTATTCTTTATTTATGTCAGATAACAACAGAACTCAGTCAGTAGAGAGATTATATGTTCACAATTTCATAATATGCCACATTATTGTTAAGATCTAGACCCTTGACTGAATGTACAATTGGAAAAAGTATTTGTACACCCACCCCACAATCCACACCCACTACTGCCTGCTATACCGTAATTTCCGGACTATAAGCCGCTACTTTTTTCCCAGGCTTTGAACCTCGCGGCTTAAACAATAACTCGCCTAATATATGGATTTTTCCCGCTTTCAAATCAAATCAAATTTTAAAAAACACATTCTGTAACGTGCTCAGTTTTTTGGCGGCATGCTTTCATTAGACCAATGAAATTGCCGAATGGGTTAAGGTCAAACAACTTTTTTTTTTCTGTTTAGATTAAATCGAGCGCGCTCAAACTTCCCATCATTCTGATTACGGTAGTCATTTTGTCACCCTCATCATGGCAAAGACACGGAGAAATGCATAGGATGCAGCTTTCAAGTTGAAGGCGATTGATCTGGCTGTTGGAAAAGGAAATAGAGCTGCTGCACGGGAACTTGGTCTGGAGCAATGACTTTCTTGGTAGGCTACTGTTTACTGCTAATTCTTTATTTTTTGTTACAAGCCGTGTTTCGTTAATAAAGCCTATTTATTTTTGTTACAAGCCGTGTTTCGTTAAAGCCTGTGTAAATTTGTTTCAATGTACCGGTAGGCACCTGCGGCTTATAGACATGTGCGGCTTATTTATGTTCAAAATTATATATTTTTTTTAATTCAGTGGGTGCGGCTTATATTCAGGTGCACTCAATAGTCCGGAAATTACGGTACTTGTACAGTTGTTTGGTGACATTGGGAAGGTCATTAGCTTGTATCCCCAGGGTCAATACTACATCTCAAGATTTGATCTCATAAAATGTGGCATTAAATTGTGTGGTTGCATGTCTCAGTTGTCTTAGTTGTGTAAAAAAGACAGGTAGGTAGCTAGAGAAGGACACATACATGGAACGCTTTCTTGACCCTTTATCAACAATTACCACACAACACAACTTATTACACACTAAACTAAAGTCTAGTGGACATATTTACCTTTACTTGGAGTGTCAGTGGTCAAAGTTGAACTAACAGTCAAAGCTGGTGCAAGGAAAGTCATTCTAATTATACAAATACATCTAAATGGGTTGATTTAATGAACCAAGTATCAACCTCTTTTTTGTAATGAGGCAAATTTGTAAAAACCAAAAAACATTAAAAAAAATGGAGAACATAATGCAATTCTATTTGTTTCGGTTCTATGTGCTAATTAGGAAAAGATGACTAACACACCTGATGTAGGATTCAGTGCTGTACTGGGGGTCAAAGGAGAGGTCAAACCTGGTGAGAAGAGAACTTATATTACACAACAAAGTCATCATTTATACAGAAAGAGAGAAGTACACTACACATTACCTACAAATCAGATGGACTAAAAGTACACAAACCTGGACCGAAATTACAAGCAGCTATGAATAGGTCTATTAGTAAACCGGTCAGAACTTTAGTGAATTAATGAGAACAGAAAACGTTGACTGCAAACTATGTTACATTTAGTGGTTCTATTGGTTGTGGGTCTCACTGGGGTGTTGGGGGTCACAGTAGAACTAACAGTCGAACCTGCTGGGAAGCAATACAAGACAAGTTCCTTGTGCATCTGATTACACAAGAATTAAGGTATTCATCATTTAGTTAGAAAACAACACAACTCAGTCAATAGAAAGATGACATGTTCACAATATTATAATGTGGCACATTATTGTTAAAACCCAGACATTTAACTGAATGTATATTTGGATACAGTATTTGCAAAGACGGTCCCTTAGAGGACCAATACACCTGTTGTAGGACTCACTGTGATGATAGGGGCAAAGTAGAACCAGGACCTTTCTTTCTGCTGTAAGGAGCTCTGCTATAAAATAACAGAAGTGCTAGGGCTGTTGCGGTGACCGCATTACCGCCACACCGACGGTCACGGACGGTAATAAGGCTTCTCCAAGCTCTGATGCTGCTGATGGTCATTAGTAGCCTACCAAACATGCTAACTTTCTGGTACTCAATATTCAAAACTCACAGAACACCCAGCTGGTGATATAACTGAGTAGAACAATCCTTCTACACCAGACTGACAACATTACCTACATCCTTCATTACTATACATTTCAAAGCAATAAAATGCCAACAAATCTCTAATCACTCTGACATCAATTCAAATGTAATCGAAAATCGAATCAAACACTTCATGAGAGCCCATGAGCTCATGTTGAACAACATTTCTATAGGCTATGCAATTACGGGAGAAAACAGAGTGATGACCTCTAATAAAAAGAAGAGGCTCCCATCAGCATTCTATAGGCCAGGACTACTATATTTATTACTCAACTTTCCTAATAATATTTACATTGCTTATATTTACAACGTGAGTATAGCCTACCTGGCTGACATGAACATAAACCACGGGGAAAAAGCGTCCTCCATTCGCTATTTAAGGGCATAGATGACATGTATTTTTTCCCGCTGCCCCTGTTTCAATACAGTTGCATGATAATGATCCATTCTAAATCAAAACACATGTCACACATATATTGTTTACTATATGTAAAGACAAGATTAAATCAAGAATAGTCTGATGGGTGACAATATTAGCCTATCATTTGTGAACGATGCCCAGCAAAAGAAACAATGCCTTTCTTTTGCGACTTGTTTGAATCATAGTCAATCATCTCATGTAGCCTAGCCCATAGGCCTATATGTTTTAATAAGGTTTGCATCACAACTAAAGTGGCCAAATAGGCTCTACATTTTAAGCAGTTTTAAGAAGTTAACAGGCATAAGCAGCGCATGAGTTTCAAGTTTGAGGAAGATAATTTTCACCATAAAAATGCACCTTTAAAATAAAAACATGACACGCATAACTGCATTTGCGGTCACATTTGATAATGGTGTTTTCCGCGTATGGAACATTTGCACTTATAGCCTACTACCATGTACCCTTTGCTGTTGTATTCATTTGAGATCTATCACATACCACAACTGTCCCAGACTATGTCTGGAATATTTATTTCTCGCACAGAATAGAATAGGTCGAATTTTGTACTATGGGGGATAGTAGATTGACAAAGGCTAGTGCTTTTGCTGTTCGTTAGGCCTCTTGTTGGCTGATGAAAAGTAAATGTGTAAAAAGTAAATGTGGACAGTTCTTCTAATATCTTATATAGGCACCTCGAAATTGGGCAAGGGCGCGCACAGTTGCGTCCCTGCTGTGTCTGTTTTAACTTGTAGACTGTGAGAAAGACCCGATCAGATGACAGAGCCTTGTGAGTGAGAACGCTTTGGATAGCGCAGCACACTCAGGGAGAAGGGCGCAATGCAGCACTCCGGGCGGCAAAAGGCATGGATTATTTTAGGTGCATTACGGCAACATAGGAGATGCGGCCATGTAATTCGAGGCATTTACAATGGCTTGTCAAATTGTGAATGAAAGACTACTGGAGTGTGTACAGCCTGCGCAAAAAAACAGAGCAGAGATCATGCCTTTCAAGCAACGTTTTTCAAATCATCATTAGTCTCATCATTCAGCCTTACTGTGTATTAAAAATCTAAACATGTAGCCCATCGTTTGTAGAACAACTATAGTTACATTAATAACTCTAAATTAAGCATTTAAGAGTACTTATTTATTTGTTAACCGCTCAACACAGAATAGCTGTGTGCACACTCGCTCAAATCCTTTAAGAAAATATTTATATTAAATGTTTTTACTTTGTTCAATTGTATTCTTAATACTATAAAATAATACAAAATAATACCACAGAATTATTAGCAAATCTTGTCTTCTAAAAGAACTAGTGTAGCCCACAGCCATTCGGCATAGCCACATCAGGACCTAACAGAAGGACAACTCAGAGGATGCTCTTCTTTTCTTCTGAAATAGATTAAATATTCTTCATATCATGTTTCTGTAGACCTGTCTAAAATAAATTATGGATTTATTGTGAAGGTGTGGGCTATATTAATTGGATTTATTAGACTTTTTAAAATGGCTTGAAGGCTATGTGTGGAAGCCAGGAGATGCTAAATGTGTTTATGTTAATTAACGGTCAATTACCGTGAGACCGACAGTTAGTTGCTTGACAATCACCGGCTGACGCAATGTTGAGACCTCCACAGCCCTAAGAAGCACCACAAAGTACATTTGAAAGAAGAAACAAAACTAATGTGTATCCTACCTGTTGGAAAGGGTTTAGTTGTTGGATCAGTAATGTGAACTCCCACCAGATCTAAAAACATTTTGGGGATTGAAATGTGGTGTTTAGTTTGTGGGTCAAAATGAAAATAGTAATTAAAGAAGATTTTAAAATCAAAGTGAGTCAGGTAATGAAGACCTGCAGCCCTGATAGATTTGTTTAGATAATGACTCACGTGCAAAGTTGTACCCATCACTGCGTGGAGAGATAGAGTTTGGTCGTGAGCTCACTTTGTAGTCACAGCTCACCTCCTTACTCCTCACTGACTGGAGACGACTGATCAGATCACTATGTTTTGGAGTGAATTGACAGAACTGCTCTCCGGCTGCTGAGGCGGCTTTTCTGTTCTTGATCTTTGCTGTGAAGGATGGCTGACTCTCCTCTCCAACATACAGGTTACAGGTGGTGTCAGGACTTACGGATCCACGAATCAAACAATTGACGTTTAAGTACACATCAAAATGGACTGTAATGTCTGGTTTTGGATCTGTTAGGAAAGGACAGAGACTCCTTTTTGCATCACTCTATTTGAATGTATATATCACAAGTGATACTGACTCTTAGTAAACTAATTCCTGCCATTCTCTTTATATTAAGTAACAGCATGTCTTATTTGATATCGTGCATTTTTATGAGTGCCATTTAATCATGTGTGCTATGTGTTTACAATTATTGCCGTTCATTTAATTCCTGATATTCTCTCGTGTGAAATCAAATTGAATCGCAAGACTATTTTGCTTGCTTGAATAGCGTGGGGGATGATGGAGTGTGTCACTTGTCATTTAATTATAAATTATTGTTCAAGGTTTAAGTACTCATAGATATTGTTTCACTTGATATACTTTTGAAAAACAAAAACAATGAAGTCATTGTTGTCTATTAGATGATATCAGTGCATCTACAATTATGCAGTTTAGGTTAACAAGATAACTTTGATTGATTGATGTAATAATATTTAGTAAAAATAGTTAGACATAAAAACTTAATTAATAAACGTTAAATAATTCCAGTATTTAACACTCACGGTGAACTTGGTAATGACCTTTGGCTTCGATGTATTGGAAGCTGTCTGGAAATAACAAAATTGGTCTTGATCAGGAAAATGTGCCTTTCTAAATAATAAATAAACAAGAGAGACAGGAAGACTTTGCTGAAGTTGGTAAAGTATCATAAGTTGGTAAAGTATCATATACTACAATGGATCCATGGGCATGTTATCAAGCAGTAGTCATTCTGATCTGAACAAAATATAATGATAGAGAAAAATACATCAATAAGATGATCAATGGAATAGGACACTTATTAGAGTCATGAGATTCAGAAATATATAAAGACTTCCTGAAGTAACATATTAAAAGAGGAGAGAGAATCCTGTAGCACTAACAGATGATGGAACTTGGAATGGAGGAATAACTCACCGAAAAGGAGGATGACCAAAAACAGATGACCAGCCATATCAGGGATGAACAATGCCATTCATCAGACGTCTACAGACTGTTAGTCTGACTTCACAGAAGAAGGTGACTGTGTCAGAGAGGATTGTTTGAATAGAGAAGTAGATGTGGAGTTTGTTCACAGGAAAACCACAGATAGCAGAAACCAGTCTGATACGGAAAGTGTGGCTAATGTTACAGAGGAACATTCAGAATAATTTTATCAGTCACTATTTTTGTTGTCTGTAGCTATTTGTCATTAACAGCTGATGTTTTGCATCACTAGATGGCTTCAATTACATTTTCAAAACCAACAAACTAGCTGTCTGAGTAAAAGATTTGACTTATTGGTTTCATGTGTTTGACAACTGTATTTGTGGTTGAGTTTGAGTTTTATTAATCACTCCTTGTAATTTCAGACAATCTCGGTTAACCCAGAACTAAAGTCTTGTGTAATTGGTCAGATGCTTTATTTATGTACTGAGTCCATATGTGTTTAGAGAAGAGAACAGAACAAGCATCCGAACCTGAACGAGGAGCTCCACCCTTTGGCTTTGCAAGTTACAGGCAAGTCTATGGGCCAAATGTCCCCTCTACTTTTTTAATTACCCGGAGTCAGATTAATTTATGGATACCATTTTTATGTCCCTGCGTGCAGTTTGAAGTAATTTGTAAACTAGCATTACAACAAACAGTATGATAAAATATCCCAAGAGGAACATGGTAAAATGGCACAAGAGTACATTGTCTACAAACATTCAAATTGTCTTCTTACCATGAACTGTGACTGTAGCAGGCTCACTGTATATGGATCTAGCAGCTAACCTTTAGCACTGTACTGCCATTGTAATACGGTACTGTACTGCCATAGTATTTTGACCTCAGCAGGTTAACTTTGACCTGTTCATCTGAGCAGCTGAGCTCCTGTAGAAGAAACACTGCGTTACAGAGACAGGAGGAGTCTGACAGCTGAACTGAGTCTCTCTTTCTGATGACTGTAGGACACACTGTCAGACTAGGCTGAGGAAGGCCTGTGAGATTAAGAGGAAAAAAATATTTCACACTACGGCAATCTGTGAAATCTCGAATATTGTCTTAGTCTTATGTTCCCTTAATCAATATCATTATACCCACAAACTGAGAACACAGAGACAGTGAATTTCATCTCCATATTAAGTTAACTAGCCTTTTACTAAACAGATGACAGTGACTGACTAAAATATTGTTAGCACATTTCATTTAATGGGGAAACTAAAATCGTTAAAATTGAAAAACGACTTTAAAACTAAAGTGTGTGGACATCTTACTATGTCACCCTTAACAATGTTATCTGGCTAACCTTGAGCTTGAGAACAGAGAGATGAAACAGCATCTAGCAATGACAAAAAGTCAAGAGCATCTTACTCATTCTGGGAGAAAAAAACATCCTTCAAATGTCTTTGTGAGTCTTCTGTTGTCCATTTACAGTGCATTTATACAGATGCAGTACATTAGTAAAATGGAGACTGTTCATTAGCAGTAACGACTCAATCACACAGTACATAATGACTTACATTCCACAGGCTGATCATTTAATTGTTTTATATACAGTACCATAAATGAACATTTGTACAGCATGGTCAACCAACCGGCAGGTCAGTTTTCTTAGGTGACGAGAGGTGGATATTATACTATAGGAGAGTAATCATAGCTATGATACATAGTGAAAGTATGCATGTGATCTCAGTTCTTCATGTGTAGTTTATAACCAGACATACAGTACTATTTACATAGAGACCAGCCCGTATACAAGTCTGAAAGAAAGTCACCTTTATTGAATGAATATAAACAAGCTGGCCAACACTCAATAGTAATATTCTGATACAGCACATACAATAGCAAACGTCTGGGGCAGTGGAGAGAGCCTCCTACAGTAGGTTTTAAAACACAGTATCCATGCTGAACAGAACATTCTCTCTCTTTCTCTCAGGGGGTTTCCTGCAACAGAGTGTTCTGATTATCTCACTCTCTTTCTTTGTCTCTTACACATACACATGCGCACACACCTACAGTACACATACACACGTATGCATGCGCGCACACACACACACACTTCTGACAGATTTACACGTGTAACACCCCAAAATTATGCTGCCTCTCTCATAACACTGCACAGGCTGTCTACTAGGGGGACACGATAGGTGAGGAGACACACACCACTCTCAAACACAACATCACACTGTCACGATGCAGAGTCAATTCATGTATGAGGACTGGAGCATCATGGTAAATAAGCTGACCGTTCACACAAGTAATCATTCAGCATGCTGGACACACATTTAACTTGTTCCTAAATCTTTACTGTACAGCAGAAAACAGTTACTATTACAAATAGTACAGTCCCAAACTGACATATTCAATAAGCCAAACTGATTAAAAAAAATGTAATCAAGAATAACTTAAATACAAAAAATTAACACGATTTTTAAGTAAAAAATAATAATCTGGCGTTGGTCACAGTGTTTTGTTTCATCCAAAGGTTTGCATTTTCAATATAATACAATAAATCAAATGCAACTTGTACACGACAAAGAAAGTGAATGTGTCTGCCTGTATTAGGCTTCTCATACTCTGAATCAGGTCTTTTGCTCCTTCGATTACTATTGGTGATGTCTGTTGGCCTTCAACTCCTGGGTCGTGTTCATTAGGCACCAAACAGAAGAAGAATGCGCTGAAACAGGGAAGGACTACTTGGACTTGTCCAATGAGAAACGCTCACTCATTTTCCGTTGGAAAACATTTTAAAACATTGCGTGCCCTAATGAACACAACCCTGGTGTATGTTAACTGATAGGCCATTGATGAATCCTTAACAGTTTGATTGCACATCAAGATCTCGCTCTGCATAGAGGACAGGAGATTCTCTCCAACCTTTCACTCTTAGTTGGCACATTACGTTAAAATCTGCATGCATCAGCACCATGAAGTGTTCCACGTTTTCTACCATGTTCTATATACCAGGTGCTGTATCTTCACTTCTCATTGTAGGAGAACCCCCTACTTCAAGTATTCAGTAGTAAATTACCTGAAAATTGAGGATTCTGAATCCGTTCCCCATGATGGTAAAGTGAGAGGTTCTTCACACCTCCATCCGTGTGCTCATCTGGATTGCCTTTCCTTACAGATCATTAGTACCAATCTCTGACATTGAAAACACAAACACAACATCCACACAACGTCTTTATTTTTTTCTTCAATTGGATTTAATCCGAACTGGTGATTGTTGGTCAATGGGAGGAGGAGTTGTGAGACAACTGTCCTGTCTGTATTCTGTGTTGAAGTTGACTCAGAGGTGACCATCGTATAGGGATCACTTCTGTTTGGATTCCAATGGAGGATGGGGCACTTTTCTACAACAGTCACGATATCAGCCACAAGGAGGGAAACACACACACACACGCACGCACGCACACACACACACACACACACACACACACACACACACCATGGAAGATGGAGGGGGGCAGGTGGTGGTGGGAGTGGGGGGGTGTAACAGTCTTGGATGTTTTCCCACTAGAAGGGTTTGTGTGGTTTTCTACACACTCAACTGTCACATATGTCACCACATCTGGGTACACCAGGACAACGGCATTGAAGACGACAACAAACAAACACACAACACAGAGACTGGCTGGACAATGCATCTGCAACGACAGAGTCACTCCAAACCTCCACTTTAACAAAGGTAGTGATAGTCCTCACTCACAAGTGCAAGTTTCTATCCGATGTGCTGCTCAAAATAGTCTCTTTGCTACTTTAGTGAGCTGCAAAAACAGGATGTCTTCCCCTCTGTGAGAAGACTAAGGTCTCACTCTAACCCAACGGTGTGTGTGTGTGTGTGTGTGTGTGTGTGTGTGTGTGTGTGTGTGTGTGTGTGTGTGTGTGTGTGTGTGTGTGTGTGTGTGTGTGTGTGTGTGTGTGTGTGTGTGTGTGTGTGTGTGTGTGTGTGTGAGAGAGAGTCTCTAAATACATTTCTCACACTGCAACAGGAATGTAACATTAGCTCTTCTAAATGAGAATGGAATCATTTTCTCACTCCTTTCATTTGGGCTGTGCCTCAAGGTTTCTTAGGCCAGACTATCCTTCATGACAACCACAGACAGGGAATGTTGCTTTCTGCTACTGAGTTTTTCTTGTAATGTACAAAACAGAGGAAAGTCACATACGTCACTCCACACACTGAATAAGGGATTTCTCTATCCTTTGGCCAGTTAAGAAAATTAAATAAAACATGTATTTTTATCCTCAATATTTTTTGTTATTGACAATATTCTGACCACACATAGACACACTCCATAGATCTTTCTGTCTCTCTCTCTCTCTATATATATATATATATTTTTTTTTGTTTTTATTATTATTTTTCTTTATATTTATATATATATATATATATCTTATGTATACGATATGAACGAGGCACAGGCCACCTTGTTGAGAAGGACAAAACGAGTCACTAGGTTTGGGTTAGCACAGTCTGCTGAAAGAGAAGAAGAAAGAAGAAAGGGGAGATGAAGAAGATGAGGAGGAGGAAGGAGGGAGTCAATGAGCAGGAGAGACGGCTCTAAAGGTAGGGCAGGAAATCTCCTGGGTGTCCATGGATGGCATCAAATACATCAAATCTATACCCTCCTTGCACCATTTCCTCAGAGTCTCTCCAGCTGATCCTATGTACAACACAGTCTTCTACAGTTTATAAGCACACCAGGTGTTGGGATCAACTCCCTATTGAATGACATGGATGTACAATGTCCAATGGCCGTGTCTCTCATCTGTTTCTCTGGTTGGACACCATGTTGTGTGAGCACCAGTGATCTAAAAGCACCATTAGAAGTATCCCTGCAACAGGGGAGGAGGAGGTGCATAGGTGCATATCACACTGATTGGTGTATGTTCTGAATAGACCATTCTGATTGGTACTCATGCTGCTTTAATACATCTAAACACGTTTTGATTGGTGCCCTTGTTTCATGACTGGATTCAAAGTGGCATTATTAGTTCTGACGTCTGCATAGATTGGAGTTCTGACTGCATCTGGTTATCAACTGAGGTAACAGGAGAGATACACAGATGGCAGCCCTAAGCCCAAAGGCCCTGCGACTCCCCCAGTACAGGGCCCTGCCCATAAGGCCATGCCAGACTGCACATGAATGGCACAGGGAAACCTTCAGTAGTCGAGGCAAGGCCCGTGGCTGCCCATTGGTCAGATAAGAGCTCTAGTGGCTGTTTTGTTCAGATAAGAGCTCTTCCTCTTCCTTGTTCTGATTCACTTTGCACAAAGCACTCATAGCCATGGTCAAGCACTGCAAATGAAACACACTCAACAGATTAAAAAATGTAAATAAGTAGCACAACTTCACTTTTAGAGACACAGCAAAGGAACTTCCTCTGAAATAGGTTAGTTGTTAACGCATATGTAAATGTGAACTAAAGCTGTAACTGTATGGCACTTCATTAAATATGTGGAAAGAGAGCAGGCTCTCTCTGACAAAGACAAAACAACAACAAAAAACATTGTAAAAGAAGCACTGTGAAGCTGCTGTGTTAGACTGTCAGTAGGGTGGAGACTACCAGGCAGGGGAGCCAATCACAGCCAGCCGGGGGTCAGCAGGGTCAGCAGCCAGTCAGGTGAACGAATCAGAGAAAGGACTGTTGATACAGAGGAACTAATCAGGTGAAAAGCTCAGATAAGCAAAGCAGGCGGAGACAGGATAGTGAACCAATTAGACGCAGGTTGGTGAGAACGGGGGAGCAAGCCAGGGCTGGGTTCAGTACATTTTTACATTCTGGAACATTCAATTGAACAGAAACAGTGCTGTACTGAATGACCAGTTAAAAACGGGGAGGGGTTGGGTTCTGGGTTGGGGAATGCTGTCAGCATGGCCACTGCCCTTTATAAACGTCACTCATTGCTTCAAGCCACACCCAGCCACACCCACCCAAACGGGAGGAAACGTACCTAGAAGTCTGTTCAAGAACGTACAAGAATGTTTTGGGGAAACGTTTTGTTCATTACAAACCGTTCCGCAAAGTAGCAAATGTTCAATTGAACTGAACGCACCTCACGTAAACAGGGCAGAGCCAGTCGTTAGATCTTAGCCAGGTGGGTGAGGGGTGCAGCTAGCCTTATGAGAGTGGGCGGGGCTCTGTAGGGACGTCAGGTGACAGACAGGTGAGCTGAGCATCTTGACAACTATACCAGAGTGTCTGTGTGAGTTTGGCTGTGTGAGCAGAACCACGGAGCTGAGACCAGACAGCTCAGATGTCTGTTTGTCTGTCTGTCTGAGTGGGACCCAGTCTGTCCAACCCAGTCTAACTTCACAGACCACACCTACGTGTCTGTAGGAAGTCTCCTCCTCCCCAGAGTCACTCTCAAAGAGCTGCAGCTGCCCCTCTTCACATGATGGCTCTTCAGTCACCTGTAAAAACACACGCAATAGTACAATCAGCAGTACGGTCGTTGCTGTCCGCTTACAGTGATTGCTGACTGAACACTAACATGTAACTCACAGTGCTTTATTCTACATCTATAAATGTATCCCGGTTGGAACATTCCTGGAATCAGGAAGGAATAAGCATTTCTGGAAAACCTGGGAATTTTGCAACCCTAAAGAGGACTCTCCAAATTAAGTTGGTCTGAATCTAGAAGTGGGTTGTACCTCAACTATCAGTCTCCTCGTCTGGCCTTCCCACCTGCATCATCCCTCCTCTCCACCTCCTCCTCCTCGGTATCCTCCTCAGTAAAAAAATAAAATAAAGGCCCCATTGAAGTGTAGATTGTGTGGTGGTAACAAAAAGTTGGTAGGTAGTCAATGTATTTCAGCATCATGGAATGGCTGTGCTCCTCCAATAGTAACTGTATCATCTACAAACGAGAGGGGGAGTGAGGTGGAGAGGGAGGGAGGGAGGGAGGGTTACTTATCAGTCTGCAAAACATTTTTTACCACAGCACACTCCTAACACCGAGAGAGAACAGAAGAGAAAAAAAGGAAGAGAAAGAGAAAAGGCAGGAAGTTGTTTCAAAACATCTCACCCCTCAGAACAACGTCAGAGCTTTGGTTGTCATGGACACGATTACGCCCAAATGCCCTCCTCGTCATCCTATCGGTGACAGTGTTATGTGGCCGGCAGAAAAGGTCAGCAGGAAGTGAAGAGAGTAGAAAGAAGTTAGTATAAGTCAAAGGTAAAAAAATATAAAAAATTAAAAAAATGTAAATAAAAAAAATAAAAATAATGAATGACGTGGAATGTGTGTTCCACGACGCGCCGGCAGTGCCCGGCCCGCACTCACAGGCTGTGCAGCCAGCAGCTAATACACAGGCAGGGTTCTAACCTGGCTGTCAGAGGAGAAGGTGTATCCTGTGCATCCTGCATTAGCTTTGTCTGTCAGGCTGCTGTGTCCTTCAGTGACTGACTCTCATTGGTGCTTCTGATGATGATGATCTCTCCCTGTCTGTCTCTGAATAAAAGCGCAGTAGCTGCATTCGACTGTGGTATTTTGGACGCAGCAATTGCAGAATAACTGCAGTTGAACAGCAGTTATACTGCGCTGTAAATGCAGTTAAACTGTAAAATTACTGCAGTAAAAAAATATATATACAGCACTCTAACTGCAGTTATACTGCTCTCTGACTGCAATATTCTTTTCGTAAGGGTGAATTACCATGAATTAAAAAAAAAATACAGAACAGTCTCAATAGCAAATTATTGCAGGATGTCCAAGGAGATGCAGTAACACATTTGCCACTAGAAACATCCAATGAAGTAGTTAACAGGTTTACTAGATAGATACAGTAGTTGCCTTGGTAACCAAACAAACAGACTTGCTAGTTTAGCAAACCAAACCATAAATCCACGCTTGCTATTATGAAAATCAAATTCCACAATGCCAATGTTTTTTTTTTTCATCAAATTCCACAATGCCAATAATGTTTTCAAACATAGAATATTTAAGTGATAATGCCCGAGAAGCCGGTGTTTGAAGGATATATGAAGGATATATTGGCACGGGTGTTGTTTGTCCCGATTTTATGTTACCAACATATTCAAATAATGGTTGACATGTTTTAATAAAAAATGTAATTCTGATGAATTTATTCATACTATTTCATCCTTCCACAAGATATATTGCAGAAACAAATCTAAGGTTGCTACCCAAGCCGGCTGGTCGTTGGTTCGGTTGCCAGAGACGCGACCAAGTCGTTCAGTCTTTTTGTTCTGTATCTATGGATGCGATTCAGTCGCTCGTTCTAAATGTTCCATTGCCATACTGGCTGGTAACGTTCTTGTCCATTAATTGAAAGCTAGCCAACAACGGCTAACTTACAGTCACGTCAAACAGTGCAGACAGAATAACAACAGTTGCTGCATTTGTTTAAGCTGTTTTAAGGTGACATTTATTTGGATACATCCTTAACAATGAGCTAATGAATCACAATTTCACCAAGCATAGAAAATATGCTCTCCCGTTAGGACACTGTTGTTCTGAAGAGTTAGCCAATAGCACAGCTAACACAATGAAAAGCTGGGAAGACTGCAAACTAGTTGCACTTCGTTGTAGCTTTTTTTCAATTCACATTTCTCTGTATATATATCCATGAAAATGATGCCAGCTGATTCATGATTTTGACTGGCTGAGAAATGCTTCCTGCCTCTCTCGTTCCGACTCCCAACCCCTACACGTTCATTACTATGGAACAGTTGGAGATCTAATTTGAATATTGAAACAGTAAGGTTTATACAAATCTCAGCCGTTGAAAACAAAATTTTTGTAAAAAAAATGTAAGATAATGTCTCGATGCTTTTTATAGTGGAGATTAAGTTTATAATTTCCCTACCTGATGAAATAGTGGATTGCGCAGTCAGAAGGAACAAAGTAAATACACATTTTAACGTCCTAGATTTTGCCAGTGGTAAATTGTGCAATAGACACTGGCTGGAATGCGCTTTTAACCAATCAGCATTCAGGATTAGACCCACCCGTTGTATAAGTAAGAATGAACTATAACCATTGAACTCTACCATGCTGATGTACCATGTGGTATAGGGAAATAATGCACAAAAGTACTTCACTACTGTATAGGGTGCCATTTGAGACACCGTGTAGATTTAGACGCACAATGCAACACACCACACCACAGAGAGGATAGTTCCAGGCCCTGATTGTAAACACAACAGAGGGAGACATCTGACCTGGTCGGGGGAGGGGCGATGGCCGGCATGGGGGGGTCCTCTGCCAGGCCCTGGTCCTCCGCGGTGGTGTGGGGGCGGGTGGCGGGGGTGCCCGCCGTGCTGTTGCGGGGCATGTGGAGGGTGGTGGGGGTGCTGCTGGGGATGTGGGTGCTGGGGGTGGGGGGCTTGCTGAGGGGGGCCGTGGGGGTGCTGCTGTGGATGCTGTTGTGGGTGCTGTTGGGGGTGCTGTTGTAGGTGGGGGTGCTGCTGCTGTGGTGGAGGCCCATGGGGGTGCTGTCCTGGGTGGGCGTGTTGTTGTTGTGGGTGTGGGTGCTGCGCTTGCTGCGGGTGCTGGGGCCGTGGTTGGTGTTGTTGGTGCTGAGGCGGGGGCTGTTGGGGATGCCCCTGTGGATGCTGCTGTGGATGAGGGGGGTACTGCTGTTGAGGCTGCTGGGGGTGCGGGTGTTGTTGGGGTGGGGGCTGGGGGTGCTGGGAGTGTGGGGCATGGGGGTATGGGGGCTGTTGCTGCTGCTGGGGGTTAGGAGGGTGCTGATACTGTGGCTGGGGGAGCTGAGCCTGCGGGCCCGGGTGGGGTTGCTGAGGTTGGGTGTGATGAGGAGGATGAGGGTGGTAATGGTCGTCTTCATAGTTGTCAGCAATCAGCTTCATCCTGCTCTGTGTCTGTGGTACAAAACACAAACATGTCAGTGCTACAATTTAACACGAGAGACCCAAACACTGACTTAGTCATTATGACTAGGAATTGATCTAGTTAGAAGGGAGAGAGTAGCAACTAAGTAGTTGAAATAAGGTTAGAACGGACCCTTGCTGCTATCGTGAGCAAGTCCTTCCTGCAAAATATACTTTTTGTATCTCCTGTATACATAAAGGCAGGGTTGGGGTCAATTCAAATTCAATTCAGTCAATTCAGGAAGATAACTGAAATTAAAATGTAAAATACTCTTCAATGAGAAAGAAAGGGAATTGGAATTTTAAATTTACTTACTGAATTGACTTAATTGAAATGGAATTGACAACAACCCTGAATAAAGGTTGAATACAAGGTCCACCTGCATTGTGTCTCCAGTTCTGACCTGCTGTTTGAGTTGGTGCATCAGTCTGTCCTTCTCCCTCTTCAGAGCCAAAACCTCTTCCTGGGTCTTCTTCTTCCCAGAGGCAGACAGCTCTAGCAGAGCGATGTTAGCGTCCTTCTCACTGATCGCTGCCAGCAGGGCTTGTTGCCTAAGGAGACAGAGGAAGAGTGAGAGAGTGAGCGAGAGCAACAGAGAGAGGGAGAGCGAGAGATAGAGAGAGGAAGGGAGAGAGAGAGAGAGAGAGAGAGAGAGAGAGAGAGGAAGGGAGAGGGAGAGAGAGAGAGAGAGAGAGGAAGGGAGTGAGAGAGAGAGAGGAAGAGCGAGGGAGAGAGAGAGAGGGAGAGCGAGAGAGAGAGAGGAAGGGAGAGAGAGGCAAAGACATGCCTCTTTCCACATCCAAAGATTGATCATGAGATGGTGTTTAAGCATTCACAAGGCCAAGCAAGTTCTGCTTTATATTCTTGTACTACATGAATGATTTGACCGCAGCCCCTCTTGAAAACACTGAATGAATATAACATGAATATGAAGAATATCAATAGTTTTCATTGCTCTGCTAATGTACAGTATGATTTCCTGTGACATACTTCATTTCCAGGATCTCCTCCAACTGTTTCCTGCGCTCCTGCCTCATGTTTGTCAGGTGACCGTCTCTCTCCTGCAGGGACTGCTGGGTAGACGAGAGGCGCTGCTTGGTGGCGTCCAGCTCCTGTCTAGTCCTCTCCAGGGTGTTCATCATCTCCTCCAGCTGATACACAAAGAGAGGATGTGATCTCTCTCTCTCTCTCTCTCTCTCTCTCTCTCTCTCTCCTACATGCACTACCTTGTTAAACTATGATGAGAAATCGTTCTCTTTCTGTCTCACACACACATACTATATATATATAAGCACACCTTTACATGCTGGCCTGAGTCCATGGTGTTGTCCTTTCGAGGATCCCCCATTATCTGACCAGGCTTCTTGTCCCCCTGGGGGCCTAGTTTGAGGTTGGGACCCCCCTTCTTAGTAACTTGCTCCTTGGCCTGCCTGGATGGAGTACCACAGAGGAGGTCAGAGTTCAACCCTCTACAGTCATACTACCCATCTTTGTACTGCACCACTACCAGGACTACCGATAACAATCGTTCCTGATTATGTCCCTTTGGGATGGGGAAACAACTTTTGAGGCATTACTAATACTTTGTCTACTGCACGTTGTCTGTAGATACAGTATAACACATGAACAAGACACACAGATAAATGAACAGCATAACACACATATAAATGTTAAATACAAGGTGACTGTGAGACTCATTAGAAACACGTAGAGACGGACACAACATACTACAGGAAACTCAGGTTAGACATACAGGTGCTGTAAATTACACTGACATTTTGATATAATATCGATGAAAAACATTCAGGAGACATACAGGAAATATAATACAGGAGACATAAATGAGACACAGATGAGACATAGACAAGTCCATGTTAATATGTTCAGAAATGACTCACAGGTTTAGGCAGCAAGAGTTAGAATGGGAGGGGGGTAGTTGCACCTCTCAGGTGGAGGTGGAGGGTGTTGGTGGGGGGGGGGCATGCCAAAAGGGGTTTGCTACTTACCTGGGAGCTAGGCTGCAGGCGGAGGAGAGAAAGAAGAGGAGGAGGAAGAGGAGGAAGGAGGGATACCACGACAAGAGGAAGCAGCAGTGCACACAGGAGACAGGAGGAAAAGAGGAGGAGAAGAGTAACAGAAACCATAGAAACGTTAGAATCATAACAGAAAAGAAGAACGACAACAGAGGACAGAACCAGAAGAGGTTGGAGTGTATTCAGAGACAGACAGGGAGAGATCATCATCATCAGAAGCACCAATGAGAGTCAGTCACTGAAGGACACAGCAGCCTGACAGACAAAGCTAATGCAGGATGCACAGGATACACCTTCTCCTCTGACAGCCAGGTTAGAACCCTGCCTGTGTATTAGCTGCTGGCTGCACAGCCTGTGAGTGTGGGCCGGGCATGCAGTTAGTCAGGACACCAGCCGGGCTAGAGAGAGGGGGAGCGAGCGGGGGTAGGCTAGGAGGAGGGAAGGGGACAGTAGTGCTAGAATAGCTAGACAGCAAGGCGGAGAGGAGCCCACGTGGGCAAGGCAGCAAGGGAACCAGTATAGGGTGCCATGGCAGACAGACAGACAGAGGGGACCAACCAACTGACTGACACCCCTGGGGACCAAACAAAACCAGACTCTGGGATGGTTGAGTAGAGGACATACAGACCCTACCTACTAAAGCAGCTCGCTCATTGAGCAGAGCACAGTTGACCTGGAGCACAGCAGCTCTAGTCATGCAGGCCAGGCTACTAGGCTGAGCACTAGCCTTTACATCTGGCACAGCAAGCTGGGCAGGGAGGTGGGCAGGGCAGGGGAGGGGAGAGAGCACGGCAGGGCCGGGCAGGGGAGAGGGCAGGGAGACCAGGGGAGAGGTCAGTGTAGAGAGGATGGGTTTCACTGTGAGTAGGAGGTTGGAGGTATTGAAGTATAAAGGGTGAGGGTGGTTGTGGGGGAGGATGAGGTGGCAGGCGGGCAGATGGGGAGTTGGAATGAGCAGGGGAAGCAGCGTGCTCATGGCAGGGGAAGGACACAGCTCTAAAGACCTTCCTGATGTACGCAAGCTACACCAAACAGCCAACACACAAAATAACACATAAAAAGGTGTGTGTGTGTGTGTGTGTGTGAGTGTGTGTGTGTGTGTGTGTGTGTGTGTGTGTGTGTGTGTGTGTGTGTGTGTGTGTGTGTGTGGTTATGGTATATGTGTAAGGTACATGTACAATATGTGCATTTTCTACAGTACAGATCCAATAATGGCATGATGTTGTAATGAGAGAGCTCATGTTAAAGGATGGGAACAGAGCATGTATAATTGAAAAGGAATACATATGTTATATATGTCAAAACTGACATATATGAGAAATATATGATGTTATTATGGCTTATATATGTACAATTGTATTTGTTTAATGTGTTTTTAAACATATGGACAAGTTCATTATTAGTACAATATACTGTATGTTTATGTTCATTCATACAGTACTACTGCAGATGATTGATTAGTTTGTGATATAGTTAGTTTAGTCATATACAGTGCCGTCAGAAAGTATTCACACCCCTTTACTTTTTCAAATTGTGTTGTGTTACAGCCTGAATTTAAAATGGATTAAATGGCGTTTTGTTGTCACTGGCCTACACCCAACACCACATAATGTCAAAGTGGAATTATGCTTTTCAACATTTTTACAACTTAATTAACCCCTTTGTTATGGCAAGCCTAAATAAGTTCAGGAGTAAAAATGTGCTCAATAAGTCACAATAAGTTGCATGGACTCACTCTGTGTGCAAAAATAGTGTTGAACATGATTTTTGAATGACCTCATCTGTGGACCACTTACATACAATTATCTGTAAGGTCCCTCAGTCGAGCATTTCATTTCAAACACAAATTCAACCACAAAGACCAGGGAGGTTTTCCAATGTCTTGAAGAATGCACAGTGACACCAAAACGTTGGTGATTTACTCAATAAATTACTGGGAGTTTATATATATAGAGTGTGCGACTCTTTATTTTTATAGCTTATTCGCCGTTAGTCAGCACCTCTACATAAAATAATTTTCTCTGGCTGTGCGCCAGCTCATTTTTTATATTTGAGCATTCAATTTCAAACACAGATTCAACCACAAAGACCAGGGAGGTTTTCCAATGCCTCGCAAAGAAGGGCACCTATTGGTAGATGGGTAAAAAAAAAAGTAAACATTGAATATCCCTTTGAGCATGGTGAAGATATTAACTACACTTTTGATGGTGTATCAATACACCCAGTCAGTACAAAGATACAGGCATCTGTGACGATCGTCAAAAGGAGTAGACCAAGGTGCAGCGTGGTAAGTGCTCATATTTTTTTATTGTAACTCAGAACACTAAATCAAAATAATAAACAATGAAAAACGAACATCCCGTTCTGCAGGCTTACTGAGCTGTACAAAAACAAGATCCCACACTGAAGGAGGGAAAAAGGGCTGCCTAAGTATGATTCCCAATCAGAGACAACGATAGACAGCTGCCTCTGAGTAGGAACCATACTCGGTTCAATCAAAGGAAAAAGGAACATAGAAATATAACACATAGACTGCCCACCCCACGCCCTGACCTAACAGAATAGAGAAATAAACTGTCTCTCTCAGGTCAGGGCGTGACAGTACCCCCCCCAAAGGTGCGGACTCCCGGCCGCAAACCTGAACCTATAGGGGAGGGTCCGGGTGGGCATCTACCTATGGTGGCGGTTCCGGTACGGGACGTAGCCCCCACTCCGCCCGCTGATCCTTCTGCTTTTGTGCCACCGGACCGTGGATCGCCGCCGGAGGCTCTGGGCCGCGGACCGCCGCCGGAGGCTCTGGGCCGCGGAGCGCCGCCGGAGGCTCTGGGCCGCGGAGCGCCGCCGGAGGCTCTGGGCCGCGGAGCGCCGCCGGAGGCTCTGGACTGCGGAGCGCCGTTAAAGACTCTGCTTTCCACCAGATACTGGACTGCGGAACGTCTCAGCAGGTTCCGGACTGCGGGCCGTCTCAGGAGGTTCCGGACTGCGGGCCGTCTCAGGAGGTTCCGGACTGCGGGCCGTCTCAGGAGGTTCCGGACTGTGGGCCGTCTCAGGAGGTTCCGGACAGGGGACCATCACTGCAGGCTCCATGCCATGGATCATCACTGCAGGCTCCGTGCCATGGAACACCACTGGAGGCTTTGTGCCATGCATCATCACTGGAGGCTCCGGGCCATGGATCATCACTGGAGGCTTCGTGCCATGGATCATCTCTACAGGCTTCAGGCCATGGATCATCCCTACAGGCTTCTTGCCATGGATTATCACTGGAGGCTCCCGGGCCATGGATTATCACTGGAGGCTTCGTGCCATGGATCATCACTACAGGCTCCGGGCCATAGATCATCACTGGAGGCTTCGTGCCATGGATCATCACTGGAGGCTTCGGACCATGGATCATCACTGGAGGCTTCTTACGTGGAGCCGGAACAGGTCTCACCGGACTAGGGAACGTCGCTGGAGGCTCCGGACTGGGGGACGTCACCGGAAGGTCTGGACTGGGAACTGTCGCCGGAAGTTCTGGACTGGGAACTGTTGCTGGAAGCTCTGGACTGGGAACTGTCGCCGGAAGCTCTGGACTGGGAAGGCGCACTGGAGGCCTGATGCGTGCGGCTGGCACAGATGGCGCCAGACTGGTGACACGCACCTCAGGGCGAGTGCGAGGAGCAGGAACAGGACACACCGGACTGGGCAGGCGCACTAGAGACCTGATGTGTGGGGCTGGCACAGGTGGCGCCAGACTGGTGACACGCACCTCCGGGCAAGTGCGAGGAGCAGGCACAGGGCGTACCAGGCTGGATATACTTACTGGAGGCCTGGTATGTGGGGCAGCCACAGAGCGCACCAGCCTGTGAATGCGCACTGGCGACATTGTGCGCATCACCGCATAACACAGTGCTTGCTCAGTCACTCGGTCCCGACGGTAAGCACGAGGAGTTGGCTCAGGTCTCCAACCTGACTCTTCCAATCCCCCCATGTGCCCCCCCCCAAAACAAATTGGGGGCTGCCTCTCGTGCTTCCCTCGTTGCCGTGCTCTCGCTGCTTCCACCTGTTCCCATGGGAGGCGCTTTTCTCCTGCCCCTAATTCCTCCAAAGCCCTGGATATACTCCTCCTCATCTCCTCAATAGACCAGGAAGCCATTTTCTCCTGGGTGTCTTCCCAGGTCCATTTCTCCGGACCACGCTGCTTGGTCTCTTGGTGGTGGGATCTTCTGTGACGATCGTCAAAAGGAGTAGACCAAGGTGCAGCGTGGTAAGTGCTCATATTTCTTTATTGTAACTCAGAACACTAAATGCAAATAATAAACAACGAAAAACAAACATCACGTTCTGCAGGCTTACTGAGCTGTACAAAAACAAGATCCCACACTGAAGGAGGGAAAAAGGGCTGCTTAAGTATGGTTCCCAATCAGAGACAACGATAGACAGCTGCCTCTGATTAGGAACCATACTCGGCCAATCAAAGGAAAAAACAACATAGAAATATAACACATAGACTGCCCACCCCACACCCTGACCTAACAAAATAGAGAAATAAACCGTCTCTCTCAGGTCAGGGCGTGACAGCGTCCTTCCTAAATCAGTTGCTGGAGAGGAATGGGGACAGAAAGAAAGAAGCCTGTACAAAAAAAAGTATTCCAAAACATGCATCCTATTTGCAACAATGCTCTAAAGTAATAATGCAAAAACTGTGGCAAAACAATTAACTTTTTGACCTGAGTATTGTGTTTGCGGCAAATCCAATACATTACAGAGTACCACTCTCCATATTTCCAAGCATAGTGGTGGCTTCATCATGTTATGGGTATGCTTGTAAGTGTTAAGGACTGGAAGTTTTTCAGGATAAAAAAAGAAACTGAATGGAGCTAAGCACAGGCAAAATCCATGAGGAAAACCTGGTTCAGTCTGCTTTCCACCAGATACTGGAGAGGAATTCACCTTTCAGCAGGACAATAACTAAAACACAAGGCCACATCTACACTGGAGTTGCTTACCAAGAAGACATTGAATGTTCCTGAGTGGCCTTAAAGTTTTGCCTTAAATCTGCAAACAAATCTATGGCAAGACCTGAAAATGGCTGTCTAGCAATGATCAACAACCAATTTGACAGAGCTTGAAGAATTTTGAAAAGAATAATGGGCAAATGAAATAACTCAAGGGATATGAATCATTTCTGGAGGCACTGTATAACATTCCTTTTTTTCAATTTCCCATTCTCACCTTAGTTACTGAATCATAAAGGGTGTGCAGATACGGGTGGAGAAGCAGGTTGAAGACATGCACACAATGATGCAAGCACATGCACATACAACATAACACACACTCACACACAAAGCATGCACGCAAACACGCACACACATACACAAATACATACGCACACACGGACACACACACACATACACAAACACATATGCACACACGGACACCCACCCACACACACACACACACACACACACACACACACACACACACACACACACACACACACACACACACACACACACACACACACACACACACACACACACACACACACACACACACACACACACACAGATGCAGACTTTTGCAAAACTTCTGTCATGAAAGTTGCAAAACAGATCCAGTGATCTTTACATAACATGGACGAGCTGATGGGCTTCCAAATCAAACCAAAGAAATGAACAGATGAGAGCAGCAGAGAGCCCATAGCATTGGTATAAAGATCTGTGGATCTCTCAGTCGTACAGACTGAAAGCAGGCAGACCCGGACAGACAGACATACGAACAGGTGAGACCAGATGCAGGTGCAGTCGCAGTCGCAGACGTAAACCACGAGGGCAGCCGAGCTGAAGTGCCAGGGGCAGAGCACTCACTTTCCCAGGAAATCCCACACCATTCCCCCTATCTGCTGGGGGGCAGCGGGGGCAGCGGAGGACACAGGGGGGAGTGGGTCAGGGGGGGCTCTGCCACCGGGACCGTGGCGAGGGACAGGGCCGAGGCCGGGGCGAGGGACAGGGGCAGAGTGAGGGGGGCTGGGCCAGGGGTAGAAGGAGGAGGATGAGAAGTGTAAAGTGTTGGGTAGATACAGAGAAAGAAAGAAAGAAAGAAAGAAAGAAAGAAAGAAAGAAAGAAAGAAAGAAAGAAAGAAAGAAAGAAAGGAAGGAAGGAAGGAAGGAAGGAAGGAAGGAAGGAAGGAAGGAAGGAAGGAAGGAAGGAAGGAAGGAAGGAAGGAAGGAAGGAAGGAAGGAAGGAAGGAAAAAAGAAAGAAAGAAAGAAAGAAAGAAAGAAAGAAAGAAAGAAAGAAAGAAAGAAAGAAAGAAAGAAAGAAAGAAAGAAAGAAAATGTTTAAGGGAGAGGAGGTGGATTGCCAGGAGTGAAGGGCAGCAGGAAAGAAGACATGGAGACATAGAGAGAGGAAAAAGGAGAGGTTGGCGTGAACAAGGAAAATTTAAAAGAGGAAGATTTGGGAAAAGATGGTAAAGAAGAACAAAAACACTCTGTTAATTAATCCAACAGTCACATCATGAGTTTGGCACACGGAATATAATGGCACCGTATCACTGCCAGGGGGTGCTCATGAGACAATAATTTACAGTTTGACCCACCTTGAATGTCAGGACAGACCCTTTTCTGCAGTATTTTACATGACCACTTGGGTTCTTACTAAAATGGCCAATCCAAAGTCTAAAGATGAAATGTTTGGTTCATTAATGCTCTATGAACTATAAGTAGGACGCAGGTTGCCACCATTGACTAGTACAGGACCCAAGCAGGGCAAAACATAGGAGGGCATGGATGGACACCAGAGCAGCACAGTACAGTCACAGACTCACAGGATGATGTAACACCCAATATACCATCAATACCAACAATAACAACAACAGGATGAGCGACTACGTCAACTGCACAAGAGCACATGCACATACAAGCTCACTTACACAGAGTAACAGAAACAAAACGTAGCAACGGTATTACCTCTCCAGCTCGGCGATCTTCTTGTCCTTGTCGTTCTTCTCGCTCTCCACCTCTCGGAGGATGGTCAGTAGCCTCTCCACCTCCGCCTGGGCCTTGCCAGACTCCTCCTTGTAGTAGGACACTTCCTTCTCCAGGAGCTTGACCCGCTGTTCCCGCTCCCGCTCCACGTAGTCTGGGTTCCCCCTGGAGACCAGCCCCGCCATCTGCTGCTGCTGTTGGACCTCGTGGACCTCGTGGGCCTTCTGCATGGTCATAGACGTGGGGGAAACAGACACATACACACACACGGACGCAAGTATGAACACACACACACACACACACACACACACAGAGGGGAGAGAACACAGAACAGGCAAGCTCCACAGTCAGTCAGTTTCTTATATGAACTAGTCATCTTCTCTCCTCTCCCTCTCCTCACTTCTCTTCTTTCTCTCTCTCTCTCTCTCTCTCTCTCTCTCTCTCTGTACTATTTGAATAGAGCATAGCGAACTGGTGGCATCAGAACCACTACTGGCTCATTAGCTCTGACTGAGACTGTCATTTCTTCCATTAAACAGTCCCGTGATCGCAACTGAAGGCTGCTTATGCCTGTTACGATATGCTAACGCTAACAGGAAATACAAGCGATATGGAAAAGTTGAGATTCGCAATTCTGTCATTAGTGTCAATAGTTTGCCTCCTTACAGACTCGCTGACCTCATGACATTAACTTTTTAGGAGCCAAAGCAGACTGTTTTCCATACACAGATTAAAAAGCCTAGTCCTGGACAAAAGAGCACTTTCAACATTTAGCATGAATTCCTTTTAGTCCAGGAGTCAGCTTAATCTGGGTTGGGGGAAACAGGCCCTGCGTGTACAGGAAGGACTAAGGCCTGTATCCACAAAGCATCTCTGAGTAGGAGTGCTGATCTAGGCTCCTCACCTGTCTATACGATCTTATTCCTTATCATCTCAAAGGTTAAACTGATCATAGATCTGCGCTCCTACTCTGAGATGCTTTGGGAATTTAGGCCCTGGTTATAATCACTAGGTATAATCACTGTCATCTCGCCTCTCTTATCCCTCTGGATAATCACACCGTATCACCTGTAGTGTGTCCAAGTCATTGAACTAGGATAGGGTTTTGACCATCATACAGTACAAATTGAACAGCTTGAGTCCTCTTCTAAACACACAAAACAGATCAGAAGTACACATCACCTCTGACAGTCACAGAGCAACACCACAGACCCAGCACAAGAGCTAATGCAACGAGAGAGCATACTGTATCTAGACAAATATACACCACCACAGTAAGCCACTTCAACCACTGCCAATGTTAGAAGGGTAATATTATGCCTCTATTAAATTGACCACTTATCAACGTGTAGACAGTGAAGCGAGCCACACAGTGACGATAAAACAAAGCATGCGATAATCAGGAGGACCAATCACAGCATGCAAAGCAAGTCCAACGCAGCAGGGAAGACAATCTTTGCAATGCTTTCCCCATGAACAGAGTCAGGTCAATCCAGCAGTGACAACAAGTGACATATTTCAAGCATGAGGAGTAAGGTCAGAACTAAAAGTTTGGGGGAATCTAATGCTCTTAGCTGCGGGTGGGGTTTGTTGCGTACCTCTAACTGATATGGCACACTATTCCCTACAGTGTACTACCCTATGGGCCCTGGACACGGGTAGTGCAGTATAGGGAAAGGGTGCTGTTTGGAACACACCCTTATAGGCCCTAAACAGGTATGCACGGCCTATTGCTACACTAACATTGGTTAATTATTAAATCCAAGTTTGTTTAAACAAAGCTGTACAGAGCTGATGGATATCTTGGTATTTTACTATTAATCATAAGTCATGATGCCGGATGTGAGAACACGCTAGGAATATTTGTAAGAAAATCATATTATACCACCATTGCACGGGTCTTAAAACAATTATTTCTTACAGAGACCAAGGGTTGAGCATCAACAATAGAGTAGGCCTACTATCAAGACACAAAAAAACTAGCCCAAACTGTATAGTCATACATACATCTAGCTATGCTTAGCTAAGCAAAAGGGTAAGCTAAATGCTAAGTTAAATGCTAAGCTCAAAGTGGAACTGACAGCTTTTTAACTACTTTACAGATATGAAACAAACAGACAATCATAATATCAGTAAAAAATATCAAATTCCCAATTTATGCTACAAAACCAACTTTATAAGAGGTTTTGAAAAATAGGTACTATTTGACTCAACATTCCAATGACGTACACTAAAGCCTTCCTGGCAGAATAGACAGATGTTGTTCAATGCATGATTCATAGAATTCACCAATACACTGCTTAGTAGTCCAAAAAATATTGCTATTAATTTATATATCACAGCTGGCCTGGTACATTGTTTGCTGCCTCCATTTGGGATGCACTGTTTCAGTTTTAATGACTCTATTTTGGACAAAAATGAATGTAACTAAGGCTGGGAATGTCAATATAATCAAACTAGTAAGGGCAATGATCACAAGTCAGTCATAACTTGGTAAATAGGCTAGCGTATCTATTTATGTAGCAAGCTAAAAACACGCAGCCTAACATTAGCTAGATAGCTAGCTAGTTGCTAGGAGGATGTCCTGTCATTGGAGGAGTGGGTGAGTGACTGACTTGTTCCCCTCATATTGTTTTTCGGTGGCTGTACACAGCTAGAGATGCAGGTGTCATTTGGTTAGCTATCAAGAACTTGAGCGACTGTTATCCAGATTGCATATCTCTTGCATTCGCACATTCACTCTGGCTTTCTACTCCGATTTCAGAGCACTCTCGTATGAGTGTGCCAGAGCACAGGGTAACTGATTAATTTACGCAATACACGCTGAATATGACCGGTGTCAGTAAACGCAGGCAAAACAAGTAGTCACGAATGCTCTAGATAACATGTAAACAGCCTAGCTAACCAGCACTGCTAGAGGTGAGTAAAATGGTCAGAGTGAGGTGTTCTCTCATTTCTGTCTGGAAGTAGATAGCTAGCAAGCTAGCCAACTTTAGCCAGGCAGGCAAGCTGCAGAAGGACGAGTAGGCTATAATTCCACATCGTTTATCAGTGCGATTTTGACGGCCAACTAGCTGAAAAAGTTTGAGAGGGTTTATCTAATGTTCCTTCGTTATATTTTAGCTCATCTTGCTCTGGCGAGCATTAGTTGTTGATCTTGTTGTTGTTGATGTGCCTAACTGAAGGACAGAGAGACTACCTTTTAATGGTTGTGAGAGCTTCAAAGATCCTTGGTGTCCACATCACCAACAAACTAACATGGTCCAAGCACACCAAGACAGTCATGAAGCGGACACAACAAAACCTATTCCCCCTCAGGAGACTGAAAAGATTTGACATGGGTCCTCAGTTCCTCAAAAGGTTCTACAGCTGCACTATTGAGAACATCCTGACTGGTTGCATCACTGCCTGGTATGGCAACTGCTCGGACTCCGACCGCAAGGCACTAACAAGGGTAGTGTGAACGGCCCAGTACATCACTGGGGCCAAGCTTCCTGCCATCCAGGACCTCTACACCGGGCGGTGTCAGAGGAAGGCCCTAAAAATGTTCAAAGACTCCAGCCAACATAGTCATAGACTGTTCTCTCTGCTACCTCACGGCAAGCGGTGCCGGAGTGCCAAGTCTAGGTCCAAGAGGCTTCTAAACAGCTTCTAGCCCCAAGCCAAAAAGACTCCTGAACATCTAGTCAAATGGCTACCCAAACTATTTGCATTGCCCCCCTCCCCTCTCCACACCACTGCCACTCTCTGTTGTCATCTATGCATAGTCACTTTAATAACTCCACCTACATGTACATACTACTTCAACTAACCAGTGCCCCCGCACATTGACTCTGTACCGACACCCCCTATATATATTGTTATTTTTTACTGCTGCTCTTTAATTACTTGTTACTTTTATCTCTAATTCTTTTCCATATTTTTTGAAACTGCACTTTTGGTTAGGGGCTCGTTAGTAAGCATTTCACTGTAAGGTCTACACCTGTATTCGGCGCATGTGACTAACAAAATTTGATTTGATTTGATGTGTTTGACCAATAGGACTGTAAGTGCCCAAATGTAAGAGGACTCCCGTGGTATTGACGTATTTGCAGAAATCCATTCAGGTGTATTTTGTGTCTTTTGGCGAATGCGTTCTAATGATCTAAAGTTGCACTGTTGTAACTGCCTGTAAACACACAGTCCAGTTCAAAGTGAATAATGGTAGGCCTGTTTGCACAAAGGCCTACTGTAGCTCAGATTGGCCATGGTGCTCCGATCTGCGTAGACTCCGGTCCTGGACGAGATGGATGTTTTTATTCGGTTTTATTTACTGAGGTGTCTGTTAATTGTCCAAACGCACGGCGCTTTCCCACTCTATATTACTATAGAATTTTCACAAATGCCTTAACTCCACAAATTTCTTGTCAACAAACTATAGTTTTGGCAAGTCAGTTAGGACATCCACTTTGTGCAGGACACAAGTAATTTTTCCAACAATTGTTTACAGACAGATTATTTCACTTATAATTCACTGTATCACAATTCCAGTGGGTCAGAAGTTTACATATACTAAATTGACTGTGCCTTTAACTTCTTTGGGATAGGGGGCAGTATTTTCACGGCCGGATAAAAAACGTACCCGATTTAATCTGGTTACTACTCCCCAGAAACTAGAATATGCATATAATTAGTAGATTTGGATAGAAAACACTAAAGTTTCTAAAACTGTTTGAATGGTGTCTGTGAGTATAACAGAACTCATATGGCAGGCCAAAACCTGAGAAGATTCCATACAGGAAGTGCCCTGTCTGACAATTTGTTGTCCTTCTGTTGCATCTCTATCAACATTACAGCATCTGTGCTGTAACGTGACACTTTCTAAGGCTTCCATTGGCTCTCTAAAGCCGCCAGAAAGTGGAATGGGGTGTCTGCTGTCTCTGGGCAAAGTACAGCAGCAGAGTTTGTAAGTGGTCAGCCTGGGGACAGTGAGACTGGAGATGCGAGGTCACGAGAACTCGCCATGTTTTTCTTTCAGTCTTTGAATGAATACAACGTCGCCCGGTTGGAATATTATCGCTATTTTACGAGAAAAATAGCATAAAAATAGATTTTAAACAGCGTTTGACATGCTTCTAAGTACGGTAATGGAATAATTAGAATTTTTTTGTCACGAAATGCGCTCGCGCGTTACCCTTCGGATAGTGACCTGAACGCACGAACAAAACGGAGGTATTTGGATATAACTATGGATTATTTGGAACCAAAACAACATTTGTTGTTGAAGTAGAAGTCCTGGGAGTGCATTCTGACGAAGAACAACAAAGGTAATCCAATTTTTCTAATAGTAATTCTGAGTTTAGGTGACCCCGAAGTTGGCGGATGTCAAAATAGCTAGCCGTGATGGCCGAGCTATGTACTCAGAATATTGCAAAATGTGCTTTCGCCGAAAAGCTATTTTAAAATCAGAGATAGCGATTGCATAAAGGAGTTCTGTATCTATAATTCTTCAAATAATTGTTATGTTTTTTGTCAACGTTTATCATGAGTAATTTAGTAAATTCACCGGAAGTTTTCGGTGGGTATGCTAGTTCTGAACATCACATGCTAATGTAAAAAGCTGGTTTTTGATATAAATATGAACTTGATTGAACAAAACATGCATGTATTGTATAACATAATGTCCTAGGAGTGTCATCTGATGAAGATCATCAAAGGTTAGTGCTGCATTTAGCTGTGGTTTGGGTTTATGTGACATATATGCTTGCTTGGAAAATGGCTGTGTGATTATTTGTGTCTACGTACTCTCCTTACATAATTTAATGTTTTGCTTTCGCTGTAAAGCCTTTTGAAATCGGACAATGTGGTTAGATTAACGAGAGTCTTATGTTTAAAATGGTGTAAAATAGTTGATTGTTTGAGAAAATTAAATTGTGGTATTTTAGTTGGTTTTGTATTTTGCGCCGTGCGATGCCATTGGCTGTTGGCTAGGGGTTCCGCAGGCGGAACGGGGTTCCGCTAGCAGAACGTCTGTCCTCAACAGGTTAAACAGCTTGGAAACAGTGCGAAAAGTGCAAGTCAATCCCAGAACAACAGCGAAGGACCTTGTGAAGATGCTGGAGGAAACAGGTACAAAAGTATCTATATCCACAGTAAAACGAGTGCTATATCGACATAACCTGAAAGGCCGCTCAGCAAGGAAGAAGTCACTTCTCCAACACCACCATTAATAAGCCAGACTACGGTTTGCAACTGCACATGTGGACAAACTTTAATAATGAAAAAATGTATGAAATAAATGTATCACTAGCCACTTTAAGCAATGCCACTTTATATAATGTTTACATACCCTACATTACTTATCTCATATGTATATACTGTACTATATACCATCTACTGCATCTTGTCTATGCCGTTCGGCCATCGCTCATCCATATATTTTTATATACATATTCTTATTCATTCCTTTACACTTGTGTGTATAAGGTAGTTGTTGTGAAATTGTTAGGTTAGATTACTTGTTAGATATTACTGCATGGTCGGAACTAGAAGCACAAGCATTTCTCTACACTCGCATTTCCATCTGCTAACCATGTGTATGTGACAAATAAAATTTGATTTGAAGATCGTACTTTTTGGAGAAATGTCCTCTGGTCTGATGAAACAAAAATAGAACTGTTTGGCCATAATGACCATCGTTATGTTTGGAGGAAAACGGGGGAGGCTTGCAAGCCGAAGAACACCATCCCATCCATGAAGCACGGAGGTGGCAGCATCATGTTGTGGTGTTGCTTTGCGGCAGGAGGGACTGGTGCACTTCACAAAATAGATGGCATCATGAGGGGGGAAAATTATGTGGATATATTGAAGCAACATCTCAAGACATCAGTCAGGAATTTAAAGCTTGGTCCCAAATGGGTCTTCCAAATGCACAATGACCCCAAGCATACTTCCAAAGTTGTGGCAAAATAGCTTAAGGACAATAAAGTCAAGGTACTGGAGTGGCCATCACAAAGCCCTGACCTCAACCCTATAGAAAATGTGTGGGCAGAACTGAAAAAGCTTGTGCAAACAAGGAGGCCTACAAACCTGACTCAGTTACACCAGTTCTGTCAGGAGGAATGGGCCAAAATTCACCCAACTTATTGTGGGAAGCTTGTGGAAGGCTACCCAAAACGTTCGACCCAAGTTAAACAATATAAAGGCAATGCTACCAATACTAATTGAGTATATGTACACTTCTGACCCACTGGGAATGTGATGAAAGAAATAAAAGCTGAAATAAATCTCTCTCTACTATTATTCTGACATTTCACATTCTTAAAATAATGTGGTGATCCTAACTGACCTAAGACAGGGAATTTTTACTAGGATTAAATGTACGCAATTGTGAAAAACTGAGTTTAAATGTATTTGGCTAAGGTGTATGTAAACTTCCGACTTCAACTGTATGTAATTCCCAAACATTGCAAGAATTCAGGAAAATTTGAAAATGACCATATGTGCTCGCTTGTCAGAAAATGTTTTAAAAAGTGTCATATTCTTCCTGGGGGTGTATATGAACTGATTTTAATACGATTTCATGTTGCTAAAATGCTGTCAGTTCCACTTTAATGTTAAGCTCACCAAGAACAGAGGCGAATATCCAACTCCCAAAAAATATACTTTTTTACATTAATATTAAATGCCTAACTCATAATATGAGTGTAGTTGGAAAGCTAAATCATTCTCACTAAGTGCAAAGGTCAACATGCATAATACATGATGTGATAGATACACCAGTGACAGTGTAACTGGGTCCATGTGACCATGACATGATCACCCACTAGTTAGATAGCACGTTCCAGGATTTTAAGGTGGATTTTGGTGGGCGGAGGGTGTCCTCATGCTTTCAATATGTGCCACCACAGAGAGCTCCGGGGCGGAGAAGGACTTACAGGGTTGTTCATCTGACTGAACAGCTGCTCTGCTTGCTACATTGCAAAGGAAAGTGGTGAAGGGGGGAGACGGGGGAAACGAGGTGGGAGGGGGAGACCCGGGGGAGACCCGGGGGAAGATAGCGTTAGCATGTAGCTCCATTAGCCAGAGGAGAGTGGAAACAGCAGGATCAGGGTAGAACAGACTAGCCTGGTGCCAGATCTGTTTGTGCTCTCTTGAAAAATCCTATATGGTCAATGTCATTCCAAACAGACAATGACCAAGGGAGTTGGCGAGACAGCACAAACTGTTCCTGGACCAAGCATAAGAACAGACATGTTACATGTTAAATGTTACATGTTAAAGCAGTATCAATACAGAGAACACGTTTACTGTATATGTTGAACAGTATGTTGAGACCATAGAAACAGAATTACACACAATATGGTCGCCGGACCACCCATCGTGGAACATTGACTTGAAAGGGGAATCCCGTTCTAGTAATTCTATTTCTATGGTTGAGACAGCCAGGACCACTGGAGAGGAACAGAGGGAGGAGGAGGACACAGTATGGGTGGTTATGGGACAGAGAGACACACGGGGAGATCTGATGGACATCTTTGCTCCCCATCTCAGCGGTTCTACGGTGTTGTAGGAACCTTATCTGAACGTTATTAACTCTGATCCAGTTATCACATTCTGTCACTATAGGAATTTATATGAACAGGTGTTTGTTGTCGCTGATGAGAGGGTTTTAACAAGCAGCATATTCAAATGAGGGATTGGACATTTTCACAATGTTGCTGCAGCGTTGTGTATGTGTGTGCTAATAGTAGCAGCAGCACTGTGAAAAGGGTGTGTGTTGGCAGGGACTGGGGTATATATCAGACATGCTTATTAGTAGAGAATGCTTCGGAGTTATCCTCCATGACAGATAAAACATGGCAGCTTTTACCACACTCAAGTCCAGTAACCAGCAGGGATAGCACATATAACCAGATTTAAACCAAAATGATCTTGAATTGAGGATGTTGCTGTATTATACAGTAGCAAATTAAGATTAGTGAAGCAATTTTTCCATAATTGGATATGGCTTGAATAATAAGTGATTTAAAGGGGGAATTAAGTATTTTCCAACTTAATGTTAGATGGTTCCTGATACTGAAAGTCGTCTATGGGCCAGGAGAATCTGTAATCCATGGTTCGGTTTTCTTTAAAAAGCCACTACAAACTTACACTAACTTGGCCACAGCTAGCGAAAACATTTTTTGAATGCAAGTGATAGGGGCAACTGTGCAATACTGAACATTACCTTTAATGTGACTATGCCTGGCAGCTGGACTTGATGCATGGTAAATTAAAAGAGAACATTGAGGCCGTCCCAAATGAGTTGTTCAGGTTGTCATCGCTAGTATACATAATAAACATCAGAACGAGAATAATGTACACCACTGGAGGCTGCTGAGGAGAGAACAGCTCATAATAATGGCTGGAATGGAGCGAATGGAATGTTATCAAACGGTGTATTTGATACCGTTCCACTAATTTCGCTCCAGCCATTACTATGAGCTCGAACTCCCAAATTAAGGTGCCACCAACCTCCTGTGCTGCACACTGTAAAAAGTGGGACAGCACTGCTGTTCATCTGAAGTGATTTTTCGGATTGGTATGGTCCAAAATGTCACTTTGGTTCGTTTTTTTTGTACTTTTTACCCATTTTTCTCCTCAATTGGTAGTTACAGTCTTGTCCCATCACTGCAACTCTCGTACGGACTCGGGAGAGGCGAAGGTCGAGTGCCATGCATCCTCCGAAACACGACCCTGCCAAGGCACACTGATTCTTGACACACTGATCGCTTAACCCGGAAGCCAGCCGCACCAATGTGTCAGAGGAAACACCTTACAATTGGCAACCGAAGTCAGCGTGCATGCGCCCGGACCGCCAAGCTCATGGGTCTCCTGATCGCGGCCGGCTGCGACACACCCGGGTCTGTAGTGTCTGTAGTGACACCACCTCAATTTGAAATCAAATAATGAATTTGACAGATCACTGGGATTTATTTAATTGAATGATAGCTTCTAAATAGCTTTCAACACCTCCTGCGCATTCGCATTGCATTGCGGTGGGTGCAATATAGCGGCGGCAATCTATCAGAAGAGTTGTGGGCGTGCAGTGAATGTCATTACATGTAATGTGTTCCGTTTTTTAAAATTTTGTATGATTGAATGTTCACTGCCAGCACTGAATCTTAAACAATATCTGCATAAGTACTGTGATACTAAAGAACCTGGAAAGGTTTCTATTGATGAGATGGTCACTATTTGGTTGTAATGTGAACATCTTATGAAAAGAAAGTGTTTGGAGTTGTTGTTTCATGCTATGGAACCAACTTAATATCTTGATGAACAGGAAATTAATTTAATTGCTTGTAACAAAATTTAAGAGATTTGGATAGGTAATTCCAATGTGACAAATCTACTTGGTACAACATGATAAAAATGGGTTGTATATACAGTGCATTCAGAAAGTATTCAGACCGCTTGACTTTTTCCACATTTTGTTACGTTACAGGCTTATTGAAAAACTTTTTTTTTTAAAGGCTCATCATTCTACACACAATACCCCATAATGACAAAGCGAAAACAAGTTTTTTGATTTTTTTTTAATATATATATATATATATATATATATATATATATATATATATATATATATATATATTTGCAAAAAATATATATATAAAAAGATATTGCATGTGTGTTATCAAATTTTGATACCCTAGTGAAACAGGAAGTGATGTAATGTCTCAATATAGTTACTTAAGACTTAGATAAACTTAAATAAGTGGAATTTAATTTGTGGTTTAATTTTGGTAGATGTTATTTACAATAATCTTTAAGGGTGCCACTAATTGTGAAACCTTGATTTGGAGGACATTGATTTTTAATTAAATCAAAAAATGATTTTGGTTGGTTCCATTGAAACATTAATAAAGTTCTCACATGTTGGTATTTTGAGTTTCTCTCTATAATTATATTGTTTATATTTGTTTAAGCATTGTTTGTGGATTGCCATTCAGGGGTGCCAGTAATTTTTGAGCCCACTGTATATATATATAAATGTTTTTAAATACCTTATTTACATAAGTATTCAATGAGACTCAAAATTGAGCTCAGGTGCACCCTGTTTCTATTGATCATCCTTGAGATGTTTTTAGAACTTGATTGGAGTCCACCTGTGGTAAACTCAATTGATTGGATATGATTTGGAAAGGCACACACCTGTCTATATAAGGTCCCACAGTTGACAGTGCATGTCAGAACAAAAACCAAGCTATGAGGTTGAAGGATTGTGTCGAGGCACAAATCTGGGGAAGGGTACAAAAACAGAGGAAACCTGGCATCATCCCTACGGTGACGCATGGTGGTGGCAGCATCATGCTGTGGGAATGTTTTTCAGCGGCACCTACTGGGAGACTAGTCAGGATCGAGGGAAAGATGAACGAAGCAAAGTACAGAGAGATCCTTTTTTTGAAAACCTGCTACAGGACCTCAGACTGGGGCAAAGGTTCACCTAGTATCCCCCATAATGACAAAGCAAAAACAGGTTTTTAGAAATCTTTGCAAATTTATTACAAATAAAAACAGAAATATCACATTTACTTAAGTATTCAGACCCTTTACTCAGTACTTTGTTGAATAACTTTTGGCAGTAATTACAGCCTTGAGTCTTCTTGGGTATGATGCTACAAGCTTGGCACACCTGTATTTAGGGAGTTTCTGCCATTCTTGGCTGTGTGCTTAGGGTCGTTGTATAGTGTAGATTGATAAGGGGGGAAAAACATTTTAATCCATTTTCGAATAAGGCCGTAACATAACGAAATTTGGAAAAGGTCAAGGGGCCTGAATACTTTCCAAATGCAATGTATATTCATTTCTATTTATGTTATTTATTAAGTTTAACCAAAGAGGGAAAGTAATTTGAGTGTTGAAAGAAATAGGTTTCAACTTGAAATATAGGTTTGTTAATGATCAAATCTAACAATTGCTATTGAATCATACATTTGGTTTCAACAAATGTCATTTACTTGCAATCAGTTGTTTTTTGTACTTTTTAGGTTGACCCAAAGAGTAATTATTTACAGTGCATCGTTGAATCCCAGCCACTTCCATTAACACTTTTAAATGATGAAGTGTTAGGAGACCTACCTTCTGTAACTGTGTCTCCAACTTACTACACTCCTCTTTCTTCTGCTCGATGGCCATCTCCAGAGACTTGAGCTTGGATTCTTTCTTCAGGCTGGAGGAGGCCAGGGATGAGGCGTGCTCCTTTAAGTCAATGAGACTGGACTACATGGGGACAAACAGGAACAGCGAGGACAGTCAGTACCAGACCAGGAGGCACAGCACAGTAGAAAAATAACAGGAACAGGCCAAACTGGGTCATACTTCCAGAGAGAACAGCATCCCATGTATTTGAAATGTCTTTGTGTTTTTATGCACGCTCAGAGCCGCAACAAAAATGTACCCCGTGGGGATAATAAAATCAATTATCTTATTTTACACTGACCTCCTTCTCCGTTAATTCCAGCTGCAGGGTGTTGACCTTCTCCTTGAGGTCCTTGTTCTCCTTCTTATAAGACTCCACTTCGTCCATCCTCTCGTTGTCCTCCCTCGCTCTCTGCTCCTTCAGTCTCTCTATAATACGCTCCTTAGAGACACACACACATGGACATTAGTTCAAAGTTCATTGTTTGGGTTCTGGTTCTAAGTCCTCCGGGTGTAAAGCTCTGGGTCTTTCTGTACCTTTTCAGAGAGTGCCTCCTCCAGGGTGGCCAGGGCCGTGTCAGTGTTACTGGAGTCAGTCTGTAGGGACTTCACCCTGTCCTTCAGGTTTCCCAACTGCTTGTCCTTATCACGCAGCTGCTCCTGCAGATTCTCAATCTGGGGTAGAGGAGGGAGGGAGGGAATTAGCATGAGGTCAAAAGAACTGTAGATAGAGAAACTGCATTAAAAGCTAGGAGTGTGAGTGTGAGTTAGGAGTTCGTGTGTGTGATGTTTGCAGGGTAATTGTGTCTACTTAAAGGGAAGCCTGGAAGAGGAAGCCTTTATTATTTTAGCAAAATACATCAAATACAGTCTGATCTCATCTAGTTAAAGCTTTTTTAGATTGGCTGGTATTTGAGGGAGAAAGAGAGGGGAAGAGCGAGAGAAGCAAGGAAAGGGGAGGAGAGGAGACAGTAGTGTGTTTCGACGTTAATGGCTATATGTAGTGTCTGTTTTCACGTGGGACTATAAAAGTTACAGAGAAACATATGGTAGAAGGTTATGAGCTCATTGTTGGTGAGCAAGACAAGCAGATAGATAGTTAGATGTCTCTCAAAGATATTAAGAAATAAAACAAGATAGTCTAGCCAGAGATAAAGAAAGAGAAAGAGGGATATCTGAGAAAGAAAGATCAAAAATACAAAGAGACAAAGAGAGACACAGTGCACTGACAGAGTAGAGAAACATCAGAAGAAGAGACGGGGAGAGACACAGTGCACTGACAGAGTAGAGAAACATCAGAAGAAGAGACGGGGAGAGACACAGTGCACTGACAGAGTAGAGAAACATCAGAAGAAGAGACAGGGAGAGACACAGTGCACTGACAGAGTAGAGAAACGTCAGAAGAAGAGACGGGGAGAGACAGTGCACTGACAGAGTAGAGAAACATCAGAAGAAGAGACGGGGAGAGACACAGTGCACTGACAGAGTAGAGAAACATCAGAAGAAGAGACGGGAGAAATATAAAGTGACGAGAGAGAGAGATAGAGAGAGAGAGAGAGAGAGAGAGAGAGAGAGAGAGAGAGAGAGAGAGAGAGAGAGAGAGAGAGAGAGAGAGAGAGAGAGAGAGGAGGTCGGGGTGAGAGAGTAACACACTGTATATTTATAGCACACACTAGAGAAAGTGTGTGTGTGTGTGTGTGTGTGTGTGTGTGTGTGTGTGTGTGTGTGTGTTACTATACCTAACCTATAACCACACACAGCAAGCTCTCAGTGCTTCCCTCAGATTTGCTCTTAGGCGAGTCGCTGAGGCCCCCGAGTCAGCATCCGTTACCAGTATTTTTACTACCAAACATGTTATGCTAAAAGCTTTTAGCGTGGAACAGCAGAGCTAGGCTGTCCCATCTATAGCTCTGTAAGCAACGGTAGGAGAACACAGTGTTTGTCAGAGATGCTTTTTTAAAAAATCAATTTATTAAACAAACTTGTGACCATGCCCAGGCTACCCTTAACTACTTTCTACCTAAATACACCCTTGACACTTAACCCCTTAACCCCTGACCCTTAACCCTTGACCCCTAACCTTCTTCTGCAGGACGTTGATCTTCCTCTCCTTGACCTCCAGCATGTCCTTCATGTCACGGATCTCTCCGGCCAGCGTGCCCTTCTCCTCCGTCAGGTCCTGCAGCTGCTTGGTCTTCTTGTTCAGGAAGGACTCCTTCTCCTCCAGACGCAGACGCAGGGCGTCCACCTGGGAGAGGAGCGGTCATAGTTCAAATGTCACAGTTCGGAGGTGAAATTCCATCAAATGTGTTTTATAAAGCCCTTTTTACATCAGCAGTTGACCCAAAGTGCTTTTCCAGTGACCCGGCATAAACCCTGAAGGGCACAGTTCAAAGTTCAACTTATTATTATTGTCAAATTGAAGAACTAGAGTTCTCTCTGAGATACTTGGCATTTGCAATACAAGCTTCATGCTCAACTAAAGGGTAGAAAGCAAGAGGGGAGGGGGTATGTAAGTGTATGCAGCAGAATACAGGGAGACGGTGACACAGTGTTTACTTAAACGTGTAAAAAACAGCGTACAAGGACCAACATACATGGACCTTTTGTGCATGCGTTTTGTACGCATGCACGTGCGTGTGTTCATATGCGTGTGTGCAGGAATGTGTGTGTGTGCTTATGTGTGTGCACGGGTGTGTTCATATATGCATGTGTGTGTGTGTGTGTGTGTGTGTGTGTGTGTGTGTGTGTGTGTGTGTGTGTGTGTGTGTGTGTGTGTGTGTGTGTGTGTGTGTGTGTGTGTGTGTGTGTGTGTGTGTGTGTGTGTGTGTGTGTGTGTGTGTGTGTGTGTGTGTGTGTGTGTGTGTGTGTGTGTGTGTGTGTGTGTGTGTGTGTGTGTGTGCTGTAGCCACCTCTGTCTGCAGAATGGCGGCGCGCTGCTCCTTGGCAGTGAGGGACTCTTTGAGCACCTCTATGTGCTGTTTGCAGTCCGAGTTCTGGTTGTTCAGGGTCTCCAGCTTGGTCTGCAGGGCCAGCAGCTCAGACTCCTTCTTAGACAGCTCCTGCTTCAGCTGGTCGATCTGTCGAGAGAGACGCACGCGAATGCACGCACACACACACAACAGGTTTTGTCACAACTAACTCTCGTATGAGGTTGGCAGGTAAAAAGTAGGATCGTGAGTGCATGGAACTCCCTTACAGCTCATATAGCGCAATTGAACAGCAGACCTGGTTTAAAAAACAAATAACGCAACACCTCATGGCACAACCCCTCTCCAACCCATGTGACCTGCTTGTTGTGTGTATGTACTGACATGTATGTGTAACTGATAGATGCACACACACACACACACACACACACACACACACACACACACACACACACATTACATGTTCATGTTTTTTTGTCTGCAATGTCTTTTTTTGTTACGTGTCGGATGCCAGTAGGACTAGCTGTCGCCATTGGCGTCAGCTAATGGGCATCCGAAGAAATGAAATCCTGGCAGGTGTGTTTGTGCCTTCGTACCTGCGCGTTTGTATCAGGCGTCTGTGCACGGGTGAACTTTATGCGGTGGACACGTGGTAGAAACGCCTCTCACCATAACAGAGGGACAGTGGGTAAAGTAAACCTTTATCCACTGTGTTCATTGTAGCCAGGCTCTCCTCTCATTAAAGATGCATCTGGCTCCCTGCATTATTCATGTATTATACATCAGACCCTATCTATGATTGATGAATCATTTTCTAAAAATAAAACAACAAAACTCCCGCTGGTTTTATCCTCACATGGATGTAAACACACAGACACAATGCTCCAGAGAGGCATGGAGGCTGGGAGGGAGGCTGGGAGGGAGGCTGGGAGGGAGGCTGGGATCCTGACCGTAAGACGACTGATGACGGACTGTATAATATGACTGAGCAAGTCAAAGCTGGACCGACTGGGTAAGATGTGCAACGGTTGTTGAGGAAATGAAATGTAACCAGAGTTTCTGACAGTGGGATCCAATGGTAATGCTTTACAATCAATCACGCTAGACGGATACGGACATATTGACGAGGCTACGGAGGACAATAAAATATCCATTTTAACAACACAGGAATGGTTTTGTTTATGGTCTTCCTCGGCTCTCTCTGCTAAGTGTACAGTCACAAAACAACGCGTAAGCATCTCCCAGTCAGGTATAGCTGCCAGCGAAGCACTTCCCTGATGAAACCAGTTAATGTAATGCTAAAGCTAGCTCATTTACTGTCATCCAGACAGACAGCTCTAATCTGTTCTGTTCACTTTGAACGTGCACAGCAAACCCTAGATTGTGTGAGTGATTGTGTTTGCCACATTATAGACTACTACAGTACTGTACGCGTGTGTGTGTGTGCGTGCGTGTGCGTGCGTGCATGCGCGTACGTGCGTGTCTGCATGTTTTCCTGTGCATATAGTGTGTCTGTGTTTTCATGTATGTGTGTGTGTACCTTGGTCTTCATGAACTTTGAGTGGTTCTTGTAGACCTCCATCTGTTTGATCTCCTCCTCTCTGTCCTCGGTGTTCAGCAAGCCGTTAGCCTTCAGTATCTGGATCTCATCCTCCAGGTCCCTGATGTTGCGCTCCAGAGATGCTATCTTGGTGTCCTGCACAACACACACGCACCAGCTGTTAAGATGCCATCTTGGTGTCCTGCACAACACACACGCACCAGCTGTTAAGATGCCATCTTGGTGTCCTGCACAACACACACGCACCAGCTGTTAAGATGCTATCTTGGTGTCCTGCACAACACACACGCACCTGCTGTTAAGATGCTATCTTGGTGTCCTGCACAACACACACGCACCAGCTGTTAAGATGCCATCTTGGTGTCCTGCACAACACACACGCACCAGCTGTTAAGATGCCATCTTGGTGTCCTGCACAACACACACGCACCAGCTGTTAAGATGCCATCTTGGTGTCCTGCACAACACACACGCACCAGCTGTTAAGATGCCATCTTGGTGTCCTGCACAACACACACGCACCAGCTGTTAAGATGCCATCTTGGTGTCCTGCACAACACAAACGCACCAGCTGTTAAGATGCCATCTTGGTGTCCTGCACAACACACACGCACCAGCTGTTAAGATGCCATCTTGGTGTCCTGCACAACACACATGCACCAGCTGTTAAGATGCCATCTTGGTGTCCTGCACAACACACACGCACCAGCTGTTAAGATGCTATCTTGGTGTCCTGCACAACCCACACCAGCTGTGCTGCACTGTTGCTGAGCCACACATAATTCAGTACTAGAACATTTCCAAAGCTTGACCAGTGAACACAACACAAAACACCTGAAAGAGAGGGAGAGAGAGAAGAGAGAGCGAAAGACAGTGAAAGAAAGAGATGAAAGAGAGAAGATGGTTAGAGAGAGAGACAGATGGAAGAGGGAGAAAGGAAGAGCTCTTTGAGGTAGTACGGAGGAGAGCCTCTGCAGTATCTTGGGGTAAAATCAAAAGCCTCCTCCTTCAACGGCTGCAGCAGCTCTAGCTCCCTCACAGCCAGCCTCTCGGTGGATTAATCACCATTTGGAAATACTGAGCGGCACACATCACAGCCAGCCCTTTTGAGAGGGACCAGCCCAGAGAGAAACGCCTGGAGAAGAAGCAGAAGCAGGAAGAGGAATAGGAGCCGTGCTGCTCTGTAGTCGCTCGCACATCAATGCAGGAGCCAGTCCGTGGACTGCGACTGCACCTCCGAGTGGAGCTTTGGCTTTGCAGAGTTTTTAAATAAATAATACAACGTCTTTAAGATTAGCCATGGTCCATCTCACATGCACTTCACCTGCAGAGCAACGAGCAAGAACCTCGTTTCACTCCCTCTCTCTCCTTTCTGTCTCTCCTCCTTCTTTCTCTCTATCTACACCTTTGACTGGTTCTGAACTTGTGAACTTGTGGTTCTGTGGCTCGAGCTTTAGCAGGGTCATCCAGCAGGCAGTGGAAAACTAGGAAATCCAGCTCTGTATGCGAGGCTCTCCCTAGGACGACTGACAGTTAACAACAGATGGTCCTGGATCTAAGGGGTTAACGTGAGTGTGTGAACACTGTTATCATGGCCATGTGCTTCGTCAATGCATCGCTATTCTATGACTTGTAGCAAGACGCTAACTAACCACCGGAGAGAACATAGCATAGTATACAGTGGAGACGACATAGTGGAGACGACAACATACCGTAGCTTAATGGGTCAGAGAGATGCTATGCCATCCAAATGATTTCACTGCTACGGCAGATCAAGCTGATCAAGCAGAGGATGTGACGCTCTCATGAACACTCTCTCTCTCTCTCTCTCTCTCTCTCTCTCTCTCTCTCTCTATCTGAATCCCTTTCTCTCTCTCCTCCCTGTGCCACTGGCCTCGCTGTCGTAAACAACCACACCTGTTTCCATGGTAGCAGCAGGCAGAATGTGCTCTCCCTGGTGGGTGAGGGAGGGAGAGAGATTGAAAGACAGAGTGAGATAAGGAGAGAAAGAAATCGAGAGAGAGAAAGAGATCCTAGAGACAGAGAGAGTAGAGAGAGGGGGGTTAGCATTACTCATGCTAACATCAGCACCAACACGTCTATAGGAGAGAGCAGAGAGTGGCGGGGAGGTCCTCCACCGAGGATGGAAGGGAGAGGGGCTCTGCTCTGTATGAAAATCCAGAGCCTCCAGGAGCCAGCATGTCATGTGACCATGCTAGATGAGAGTCACGTGACCGTGCTAGGGGATGCTGGGGTTTGCTCAGCACCAATCCAGCTCCGTCTGATGATGTGGTGTGTGAGCGAGTGGCACGCTGTCGGGCTGTGAGCGCATGCTTTATATTTAGAAGTGATATCACAGCTCTGCAGCTTCAGTGGGCCGATGGGCTCTGCAGTGGGCCTTTGGGCTCTACAGTGGCTCAATTAGTGCTTTGAATCCCTTTTTCATAGCTTTTGCATGTGATGTAACATTACAACATCATCCACCGACTAGTCTCACGAGGTCATCCTTCCAAATCTTGTGTCGTTGAATGAGCCTGGGCGTCCGAAGCTATCGACAGACTCAAAGTTAATTCAATACAAGCAAAATCTGGCTTTTCCGAACTCTTAAGGTTTTCGTATTTCATCTGATTACATGGTTGGTCTCAGCAATGGTGCCAGCCAGGTGTACTACACTACCCATAATTCCCCATGGTTCTTACCTTCATCTCTATGATGGTCTGGAGGGCTTTGGTTTTGCCAGGGTCCTGGTGCATCTGGTTTCTCCTGTGCAGTTCCTGGGAGAACACCAGTTGATATGAAATGGACAAGACAAGCATCAAATGTCGCCTCTTTTAGGACCTAGTGCAATGGGCCTGTATTTATGAACCATCTCAGAATTGGGAGTGCTGATCTAGGTTCAGTTTAGCCTTTTAGATCACAATGAATAAGATCACATGGACAGGAGGAACCTGATCCTAGATCTGCACACCTACTCTGAGATGCATTATAAATATGAGCCCTGAATCTCTCCAAATGCATGGGTAATGACTTAGCTTAACTTAGCTCAATGCTAGAGTGACAGCATTGAAATGAGTTACATTTACTTGCACTACCATTACATCAGTCATATACTTCTCCCCTGGCAATAATACTGTACACAGATTGAACACTGCTTCTTTCACTGCAGTCAGAGCACAGTAGGTACACAAAGAGAAGGCCAGTATTGCCCTCTAGTGTTGATGGGCATACACTGTAGGTTAGAAGAAAATTGGGGAAATTGCCTGGAAGTCCAAAAAACGTATGCTTTAAAACCAGAATCGAACAATCAACATGACTCGGCGGTATCAGTAACACCTCAAACACTGGTGAGACCAGTGCCTACAGAGCCTACCTGGCCAAGTAGACCAGGTCTACTGTGGCCATATAGTAACTATATAGTTTTGGCTATTTCCTGTTTTTTTTATCACCTTGGTAGTATTTCGTGAATTTTCTAAACTCTTAGCACAAAACTCCAAACTGGTAATGCTTGTAACACAGCCAATCTTACATTCAAAACTTTTCATTGTGCATTCATTTTGTTTGTAGACATCTTTTAACACACAACCATTGGTCCAACATTTTACTGTGAAATGTAATGAGTACATTGGTTTAATCACCGAAACACAGCATAATGATATGTTCTCAATGTCGTTATTTTAACAATCAGTTAATCCAATAGCAAAATATTAAAGATACATATTTTAAAATTGCCCTTTGAATGTAGTATGCTACAGTACTGTAAATTGCAGTACATTACACTGTTTTCACATTAGGCAATCAATTCAAGTCAAATCAAATGTATTTATAAAGCCCTTTTCACATCAGCCGATGTCACAAAATGCTAAACAGAAAACAGCAAGCAACACACTTGCACTACCCATTCAAATTGAATGAACACAAAATATCCATAATTTCTATCCCATGTGTGATCAAAGGTGTGATCATTGAAGACAACTTTCACAATGTAATCAAATGAAAGAAACAGCATGTTTAGCAGGCATTAGTTTGCATCAAACCTGTCTTGAGCATTTGGCCAAAGGTCCTCATTGTTCATGCACCTGGGGAAAACCTTTTGGCATGGCGAATCCAAGCCTGACATAGGAATGAAATCATTGCATGCCTCGTCCACGGCCTGAAGGAGGGTGGCACGCTCATGGGGATGGCAATCCTACATCTTCCACCTGTATTGTAATTGTGCATTGTATTTTGCAGTATTCTATTGTACTTAGGTATTGTAGTCATCCTGTGGGTGGCTCAGTTCATGAGAGCACGGTACTAGCAACCGCAGTGTTGTGGGTTCAATTCCCACTGGGGTCACATACCAACATATGTGGTCTCTTGTCACTTTAGATAAAAGTGTCTGCTCCGGGAAATAGCATATATTACGGTATTACAGTATTGTATTTAAATGACGTAAATGTATTGGCCAATGCAATTTTAGTAAAGCAGTGTGGGATTTCTGATTTCTGAGACTAGACATTTAGTAGCCATTTAATAGCACTACATATACTCTGAGTCTGCTGTGGCCATACAGTTACAGTAGCTATACAGTAGTATAAGGGCATATACTAACCGTAAGCACTGCATAATATGCATCCCAAACAGCACCATAAGCCCTACATAGTGCACTACAGAGCCCTGGTCAAAAGTAATGCAATATAAAGGGAATATGGTGCCGTTTGGGACAGACATATATACTCTTGTACCTCTCGGAGGTGGATGTTCTCCTTCTCCTTCTGGTCCAAGATGACCTCCAGGTGTCCAAGTTGAGCCTCGGCCTCAGCAATGCGCCTGGCTCTCTCCTGCTCCTCCTCCTCGTTGACCCTGCCTGGCCCCCCAGGCAGACCCTTACTCTGGAGCATTTCCAGCAGCTTCTTGATGGACTCGTCCCTGGCCCCCAGCGTCTGCTTCTGGGTCTCGATCCGCAGCTCCATCTCCTCCAAGGTCTTCCTCAGGAGGAACAGCTCCTTGGCCTGCCAGAACGCAAGGAATTTGAAGGAATTTAAAGGAAGGAAGTGTCATTTGGGTCATTATTACGGTAGCTAAAATTCCAGAACTTTCCAAAATGTCCAGAACGGAAGAAGATACAGAAATCCCGGTTGGAAGATTCTCTAAATTCCCAGAGGGAATCATCAGGGAATTCAAAATCCTACAACCAAGACCCTGGTCATAAGAACCTGGAACTAACGCCAAAGTCATTGATTTAATCACTCGTTAATTATGAGTAATTTATTAAGATTCCTTGCCTGGCGGTCGTGCTCGGCCTGTAGCCGTCTAAAGTTCTCCTCGGTCAGCTCGATGTTGGTGTAGTGGTCCCCAGAGCGGCCGCCGCTCTCCTGCTGCAGTAGGTGGTTCAGGTCCCTTTGGGTCCGCAGCTCGTCCTGTAGGGCCTGGATGGTCAGCTGCAGGTGCTGTGGGGGTCACACACACATACGCACACACACACACACACACGCGCACACACACATACGCACACACACGCGCGCACACACACACACACACACACACACACACACACGAAAGCACATGCAAGCACGCACACACACACACACACACACATGCACACATACACACACACACACACACACATCAAGGAGTCTCAATCTGGTAGGGTCACAGCACGTAGTCTAGGGTGGATTCAATTAAATGACAGATCAGACTAGGATGGGTCACTGAATATGTACATAGGGAGGGACATATTCAGACACACACGCAAACTCACAGACACTAATACATCTTACAGAGGGGGGGGGGCATTTTGAAGGCGGCCCTGCGGAAAGGAGATGTGTATTACGAAGAACACACACAAACTCAGAAACACACACCGTAATCTATTCATCCTCTGGGGAAATACAGTTCCTGCCAAACAAACTTGGAGAGGAATCTGAGGACTTACCTCACTATGGCATGAAAGACAAATAGAGAAAATGCAAATGACACAAAGTATGGCAGTATGAGAAGAAGTTAAATAAAAGGCAAGTGTTTTTACAAACTGTTCGTGATCGACTATACGGCCCATTGCTTTCCATCTTCTGTAACTATTTTCAGGGTGAGTAAGGTGTACTGTAAATGGTTATCTATGTGCAGTACCGTGCATCAGCAATCTAATCTGTAGGAATCTCCCTTGAAGCTTTGACGGTAGGAATACTAAGAGAGACACATTTAAACAAAGCCATCCGGTGAATGACTGAATCGTTGTGTTGCTGGGAGAAACCGATTGTGCAACTGAAAGTGCACAATCGTTCCCTGTATAGTAGGAACATGAAGAACTTGTAGAACCGTGATCCTTCGATAACAGTTTGACGATCCCTGTCGAATGTTCAAAGTTGGATGGCTGCGTTCAACAGCTTGCACTTTCAAAAGACTGCTTTGCTGCGCTGTCATCGTGTATGATTGTTGCAGCATTATGGATCATTATCTATCATTATTGTAGGGTGTATGCTGTCCGTACTGCTGAGTGGAGAGCAGCAGAGATCCGTGCACAGCGCAGTAAACAGTGTTCCCACTGAGAGCTGGAAGCCAACCAACAGCACTAGACTCAGTGGACCTCTGGGTCCATGCCCATCCATTATGCTGTGTGTTAGGGAGGTGAGTGCGTGCGTGCGTGCTTTAGCGCGCGCGTGTACGTGTGCAACTGGTGGCTGCTGAGAGGAGGACAGCTCATAGTAATGGCTGCAATGAAGTCAATGGAACGGTGTCAAACATGGAGTTCCATACCATTCCATTATGTCCCTTCCAGCCATTACTATGAGCCCGTCCTCCCCAATTAAGGTGCCACCAACCTCCTGTGGCATATGCATGTGTGTGCATACAAAGAGACAAATACATTACTTGAGGGGAAAAAAACACATCCATTATAGGAAGAAATAAGAAGGAGAATGTGGCTCTGTTCCAATATCCACCCTAGCATGCCACTATACACTGATTGGGCCATGCATTCTTAGTGGTACACTAGTATGGATATTGGAACGTAGCCTGGGTGTTGAGGTTTAGGGGGCGGGGAAATTGAACAAACCACAGCCTATTTTAGAGTATACTATAGGGTCACAAGGGTCACACAGCAGCCACACCCCTATAGTAGAGCCACACCCAGTAAAGGGAGAACACAGAAGAATTCTACTTGGCAGTGTGTAAGAGCAGGGAGAGGGTCTGACGGACGCGGGTAGGGCTTAGGGAACGGTGCAGGCTAAACCAATCACACTCCTTTCTGGTGTGTGTATGGGGGTCCAATTAGGAGTGTGTCCAAAATGGCAACCCTACTCCTAACATAGGCCTAGTGTACTACTTTTAGCCAGAGCACACAAGTTCTGGTCAGATGTAGTGCACTACATTGGGAATAGGGTGCATTTCCGACACAGCCCAGGGGGGGTGTGGGGTGGTGGGGGGTGGGGGGGGCAGAGGAACAGGACTGCCAGGTCTCTGGGGGCACCGAAGACACACGACGACGTCACTCTGGTGGGGACTCTATGTTGTGCAGACACGGCAGCCAGGGGCAGCGGTTGCAAACATAGGGACAAACCTTGGTTCTCCTGGCGTCCAGCAGCTGCGGTAGCACGGGCGGAACCAACAGAAGAAAGACATAGCGCACGGAGAACACAGCGTCAGAACAGTACAAAACACGAAGCGCACGTGGAGAGCGTGAGCTACAGTGAGAGCTCCCGTGAAGAACACGAGAAAAAATGTGTGAGGAACATGTGAGGATGTGTCTGGTTATCCATCCATCCAACCCTCAAATCATTTATCACTATCTGTTCCGATGGAAATGGTACGGTATGGAACCTTATGGTACAGTATAGAACCTCATGGTACAGTAGAGAACCTCATGGTATGGTGAGGTCCCTCACAAACTCACACAAAGACATATCAGTCTAATCGGTCTGAAACATAATGGAAACCTTAGTGGAAAAAGAAGGTGAGGTTATTTAGTGGTGACCACTTTCGGCATTAAGTCTCACCAAATCAAATCTAAATCAAATCAAATTTGTATTTGTCCCATGCGTCGTAAATAACAGGTGTAGACTAACAGTGAAATGCTTGCTTACGGGCCCTTCCCAACAATGCAAAGATAATTAAAACAAATATAAATAATAGAAACATTAAAAAAATATATATAACAGAAGGAATATACATGGGGTATCAGTACGGAGTCGATGTGCGGTGGTACGAAGTAAATGATGTCGATATGATTGTATAGGTAGGGATACAATGTTTATGCAGGATAGATAATAAACAGTAGCAGCAGCATACATGATGAGGGTCAATACAAAAGGGTCAATGCAGATAGGGAGGTGTTTAATCCCGGGGTCCTGAGCTTAGTGATGAGCTTGGAGGGTACTATGGTGTTGAACGCTGAGATGTAGTCAATGAACAGCATTCTCACCAGTGGAAGCTCCTCAAAGGAGGAAGCGGAGGACCATCCTCCTCAGTTAACTTCAGAAAAATGTAAATAGTGAAACATTAAAAAAGTTATCCTTTTTAGATAAAACTTCACTAAATATATTAATGTCACCAAATAATTGATTAAATCACACTGTTTTGAAATGAAGGTCCACAGTAGCCTGAAAAGCACTCTGTAGGGTAGCACCATGGTGTAGCCGGAGGGCAGCTAGTTTCCATCCTCCTCTGGGTACATTGACTTCAATCCAAAACCTAGGAGGCTCGTGGTTCTCACCTCCTTCCATAGACTTAAACAGTAATTATGACAACTTCCGGAGGACGTCCTCCAACCTATCAGAGCTCTTGCAGCATGAACTGACATGTTGTCCACTCAATCAAAGGATCACAGAATGAATCTCGTACTGATAGCAAAAGCTACAGCTAGCTGTAACTGCAGTGCATAAAATGTGGTGAGTAGTTGACTCAAAGAGAGAGAAAGACAATAGTTGAACGGTTTTGAAAAAATAAATTTCTTCAAAAATGAAGGAGAAGCAAGAGAGAGTGAGAGAGAAAGAGAGAGAGAGCTAGCTAGATTTAGAATTGCTTTCACTTACTTAGCTAGTGAATGCAGCTAGCTAGTTTAGCCTACTCAAACACCTGGCTCAAACAGAGAAGGATGCTATGTTACCTAGCGGGCTATGGCTATCCAACACTGGAACTCTTCCAAGTCAAGGTAAGCTTTTGGTTTTATAAATGGATTACCACCGGGGCCCGCCGGCGTAACTGCTAAACTGCTTTATAACTGTACAATGTACTGCATGATCAAATCAAATCAAATGTTATTGGTCACATACACATGGTTATTAGATGTTATTGCAAGTGTAGCGAAATGCTTGTAACAGGTTTACTTATGTTACAAGCATTTAATGATTGTAGCGGGGTTGACTTGCTTGTTAGTTCTAGTAGCTGTGTTGACTTGACGTTAGCTAACATGATGACAACAATGTAGGCTGTGTGTAGCGATTAGCGGTTAGGAAATGAAAGTTTGGCTTGGAAAGGTTTTTTTGCCTAGTCACAGACAGCTGGTGTATTGTGCACTGAAGTCCACAAGTGAAGGGAAAAGGTAAGAGGAGGAAAGGGCGTAGATAAAGGAGATAAGGAATTATATGTGGTGGTGGCTAATTTCTGCATTACCAAATGAGGAGAGTTACAAACTTCACACACCAGTCAGAGTTATACTGAAAACTACATCTTTAATAATTAAGATGCGTTTTCAAAAGCACTTTGACTTTCAATGAACCATTGAAAAGTGACTACACAAAAGTACAAAGATCTTTTATAGCCAAGATACACCCCTCTCAATGTACATGACGAACCACAGATACATAGAATGGGTCACAAGGTTAAGTTTTGTATGAAAGATATCTATAAAACATAGCAGACAGCAACTGCTGTGTCAACAGTTTTCATTGTGTAGACCAGTGTCTGGTCCTCCTACCCCAAACTGGAACCGTCTCTCCCTGGTACGGTATAGAACAGAACCATTAGCTCATCCAATGGCATATATCAATTGTCAACTCTAGATACTCCCATCTCAAGCAACCCCCCCCCCCCCCCCCTTGACCTCACTCCTGGACAAGCTCATCTAGGTTATACACTATCCCAGGATAAGTGCAAGATCTAAGAGAGGACACACACATACATGGTTAAAGACACTGCCATACACCTCCCCACAAAATGGAAAAGGAGGGAGTGACTTGCGCACAGACATTGTGGAGACAAGTAATTGGTTCCCCATTAATCACGCCATCACTTCACATGGTTTAAGAATAGGTAAAGACACATTCACATATGAAGACAATGTTCCATTCTGACCTCTCCCCTCTCTGGGCCCCAAGTGACTGAGCCCCAGCTGAGGGAAAAGTGCAACTGAAAGACACCAGGGTCCAAAGGGATACATTCTAATGACAATTATCTCACATAAGCATATTATGCAAATAAAACATCTTAATTATCTATGTTACCCAACTAATTCTGATTCATCCGCCACAATGTACAACGAGCTGTTTGTATGTGGCTGCTATGAAAGGGAACTATGTTTGCAAGTGATCAGGGGTGTGTTCATTACGCTGATTCTGTCAAACACTTTCTTAATTGAAAGCAAACGGAACAAAACATGAATAAACATACCTGAATTTGCCCAATAGAAACTCTTGTTTACAACTGTTGGACTAATGACTACACCCTAGATCAACTAGACACAGGCAAGATTGTGCAAGGTGGTACTGAATGTGTCAATGTCTGTCACCTTGATTACTCAAATTTCTCTCGACCTGTGCACTTACATTGCACCTAGCCCAAACCTATCGAATTTACACTGAGCTGGGTGAATGGAATATGAACGACAGTCATCCAATGTACTGTAATAAAAATAAGGCCATGCTCATGTAAAAAATGATCATCCTCCCGCATCTTAAATGGCACCGACCGCCACTGATTCTCACTCCTTTTGTCCAGTTGGGAAAGGGCAGTGCGGAGTGCAATAAAGATTGCATCGTCTGTGGATCTGTTGGCGTGGTATGCAAATTGGAGTGGGTCCAGGGTGTCTGGGATGATGGTGTTGATGCGAGCCATGACCAGCCTTTTAAAGAATTTCATGGCTACAGAGGTGAGTGCTACGAGGTGTTGGTCATTTAGACAGGTTACCTTGGTGTTCTTGGGCACAGGGACTATGCTGGTCTGCTTGAAACATGTAGGTATTACAGACTGGGTCAGGGAGAGGTTGAACATGTCAGTGAAGACAGTTACCAGCTGGTCAGCGCATGCTCTGAGTACACGTCCTCGTAATCTGTCAATGTTAACCTGTTTAAAGGTCTTACTCACATCGGCTACGGAGAGCGTGAGCACAAAGTCGTCCGGAACAGCTGTTGCTCTCATGCATGGTTCAGTGTTTCTAGCATACAAGGTATTTAGCTTGTCTAATACGCTCCCTTCACTGGACAGCTCGCGGCTGGGTTTCCCTTTGTAATCCGTTATAGTTTGCAAGCCCTGCCACATCCGACGAGCGTCAGAGCAGGTGTTGTAGGATTCGATCTTGGTACTGCATTGATGCTTTGTCTGTTTGATGGTTCATCAGAGGGCATAGCAGAATTTCTTATAAGCGTCCGGATTAGTGTCTCACTCCTTGAAAGCGGCAGCTTTATAAAAATAAACAAAACAGAGTACAGCAGACAGAAAGTACAGCAGTAGTGACATCAAGGACATCAGCTCTAGACTTTAGATCAGTGCGGATGTTGTCTGTAATCCATGGCTTCTGGTTGGGATATGTACGTACGATCACTGTGGGGACGAAGTCGTCAATGCACTTATTAATGAGATGAATCCCAGAACATATTCCAGTCTGGAATACATACAAGGCATTGCAAATTGACAATAGTAACCACACACCAGGTGAATCATTACACAGTACTGTGATTTATAAAGAATAGGTGTGGTACTATGGGGCACGGTTTCCGGGGAAAAGATTTATCCTAGCCCTGGATTAAAAGAAAGCTCAATGAAAGTACTTTTAAATCCAGGGCTAGGCTTAATCTGTGTCTGGGCAACAGCCCCTATATCCTGTGCTGTGGTAGTGTGCTCTTCCACCCAGCAGAGGGCAGTGATCACTCTAGCAGGGTGCTGTCTCTTAGTCTGTCTCTACTGGACTGTGCCAGTGCCTCTTACTTCCACTGCATTGGGCAACACTCACTTATGTAAGCATCACAGTCTTTTTGGGCCAGTACGCTCAAACCACTTAAAGCCTCTCAAATCTTTACTCATGCTCACAAAACCACATTCACACACGCTCACCCTGCGTTCTGCCATCCTCTCTTACTCACTCTCTTTATCTCCCTCAATCTCTCTCACCCTCTTTTCCTCCCTCTCTCTCTCCCTATGTTATTTTTTCTCTCTTTTGAACATTGATACACAAACACACAAGGCAGCAGACACCATAAAAGACGTAATATGGATTCTATATTGTTGCTAAAATGCCAATTAAAGGGGACAATTAAAGTAAATATGTAGAGAGAGTGCTAAATAAGATTTATATTTATGTATATAAGTCATGTGCTGAATAATCATCCATTGAATATTCAACATATCAAAATGCTGCATATTATTAACTACAATGCCTTCGGAAAGTAATCAGACCCCTTGACTTTTTCCACATTTTGTAAGATTACAGCCTTATTCTAAAATAAATTTAATTATATATTTTCCTCATCAATTTACACACAGTACTCTATAATGACAAAGCAAAAATAGTTTCAGAAATATTTGCAAATTTATACAAAATAAAAAACAGAAATACATTATTTACATAAGAATTCAGACCTTTTGCTATGAGACTCAAAATTAAGCTCAAGTGCACCCTGTTTCCATTGATCATCCTTGAGATTTCTACAGTTCGATTGGAGTCCACCTGTGGTAAATTCAATTGATTGGACATGATTTGGAAAGGCACACACCTGTCTATATAAGGTCCCACAGTTGACAGTGCATGTCAGAGCAAAAACCAAGCCATGAAGTCGAAGGAATCGTCCGTAGAGCGCCGAGACAGGTTTGTGTCGAGGCACCGATCTGGGGAAGGGTACCAAAACATTTCTGCTGCATTGAATGTCCCCAAGAACACAGTGGCCTCCAACATTCTTAAATGGAAGAAGTTTGGAACCACCAAGACTCTTCCTAGAGCTGGCCTCCCGGCCAAACTGAGCAATCGGGGCAGAAGGGCCTTGGACATGGAGGTGATCAAGAACCCGATGGTCACTCTGCTCCAGAGTTCCTCTGTGGAGATGGGAAAACCTTCCAGAAGGACAACCATCTTTGCTGCACTCCACCAATCAGGCTTTTATGGTAGAGTGGCCAGACGGAAACCACTTTTGGAGTTTGCCAAAAGGCACCTTAAGGACTCCAAGATTGAACTCTCTGGCCTGAATGCCAAGCGTCACATCTGGAGAAAACCTGGCACCATCCCTACAGATGAACGAAGCAAAGTACAGAGAGATCCTTGATGAAAACCTGCTCCAGAGTGCTCAGGACCTCAGACTGGGGGCGAAGGTTCACCTTCCAACAGGACAACGACCCTAAGCACACAGCCAAGACAACGCAGGAGTGGCTTCGGGAGAAGTCTCTGAATGTTCAAGTGGCCCAGCCAAAGCCCGGACATGAACCCGATCAAACATCTCTGGAGAGACCTGAAAATAGCTGTGCAGCGACGCTCCCCATACAACCTGACAGAGCTTGAGAGGATTTGCAGAGAGGAATGGGAGAAATTCCCCAAATACACATGTGCCAAGCTTGTAGCATCATACCCAAGAAGACTCGAGGCTGTAATCGCTGCCAATGGTACTTCAACAAAGTACTGAGTAAAGGGTCAGAATACTTATGTAAATGTGATATTTCAGGGTTTTTTTTATATACATTTTCAAAATTTTCTAAAAACCTGTTTTTGCTCTGTCATTATGGGGTATTGTGTGTAGATTGTACAGGAAAAATAAAATGTTTATACATTTTAGAATAAGGCTGTAACGTAACAAAATGTGAAAAAAGTGAATGGGTCTGAATGCTTTCCGAATACATGGAAAGTAACACTCACTCGCTGAGTTGAAATTAATTTCTCCTGATTTATGACGTTTTTTATTCATATTAATATTCCCAGCTAGTCAGTAACATGATGTATTAGTGGGGGAAAGAGGTTGATGAAGTCGTGGCCTTGCAGCGAAGCAACAAAGCCTGGAGTCACTGCAGCAGCAATGTGAATCATAATCTATGACACGCACACACACACGTACACAAACACACACACGCACATTATGTGCATCACTTATGACTGTACAGTATGACTGTCTGTGACCATTTGCTTTCTCTGATTATGCATTATACCACAGGCTGTTACGAAAGCAAGCTGAACAATGGACTACACATTCACATACTATATTGGATGAACATCACTCACATGCAAATCAATCATCCACCTGAACACTGAAAGACGCAGACCTCCTCTGTACACACAGTCATGATTCTCCTACCACACAAGTACAGACTCACACACAGAAATTCTCAAATAAACACACACAACTACACAGAAACACAGAAAGCCAGAAGAGATTATATTTCCCTCTGTCAGGGGGTTCAGCAGGGCCATTGCACATTTATCTCTCTCTCTCTATCCCTCCCTCCCTCCCTCCACTTTGTCATTTCTTATTTCATTCTATATCATTCTCTCTTGCTCTTTATCTCTCTAGCTCTCTTTACTTATCTCTCTCCCTCATGATCAATATTCTGACCTGTTGGAACAGAATTGGAGGATGCGGTCCAATAAAACATTTTTCATAATTAAGGTTACACACAGGGTTAAAACGAACATCCTCTCCTCTCCTCTCCCCATCATCCCTTCCCATACACAACCTCCTCTCCTTTCCTCCCATTCCTCCCCTCCTCATCTCTCCTCATCCTCCCTTCCTATACCCATTCTCCCCTCCATTCATCATCCTATCCTACACTCCTCTACTCCATCCATCCTCTCCTTCCCTTCCCCTCCTCTCCTCCCATCCCCCCTTCCTCTCCTCCCCATCCTGCCCTCCACTCCTCCCCATCCTCCTCTCCTGCCCCCATCCTCCTCTCCTATCCCCATCCTCCTATCCCCATCCTCCTCTCCTGTCCCCATCCTCTTCTCCTATCCCCATCCCCCTCTCCTATCCCCATCCTCCTCTCCTATCGCCATCTTCCTCTCCTATCCCCATCCCCCTCTCCTGCCCCCATCCTCCTCTCCTATCCCCATCTTCCTCTCCTGTCCCCATCCTCCTCTCCTATCCCAATCCTCCTCTCCTGTCCCCATCCTCCTCTCCTGTCCCAATCCTCCTCTCCTATCCCCATCCTCCTCTCCTATCCTCATCCTCCTCTCCTATCCCAATCCTCCTCTCCTGTCCCCATCCTCCTCTCCTATCCCCATCCTCCTCTCCTATCCTCATCCTCCTCTCCTATCCCAATCCTCCTCTCCTGTCCCCATCCTCCTCTCCTGTCCCCATCTTCCTCTCCTATCCTCATCCTCCTCTCCTGTCCCCATCCTCCTCTCCTATCCCAATCCTCCTCTCCTGTCCCCATCTTCCTCTCCTATCCTCATCCTCCTCTCCTGTCCCAATCTTCCTCTCCTATCCTCATCCTCCTCTCCTATCCCCATCCTCCTCTCCTGTCCTCATCCTCCTCTCCTATCCCCATCCCCATCCTCCTCTCCTATCCCCATCCTCCTCTCCTATCCCCATCCCCATCCTCCTCTCCTATCCCCATCCTCCTCTCCTATCCCCATCCTCCTCTCCTGCAACATCCTCCTCTCCTCCCCATCCTGCCCTCCACTCCTCCCCATCCTCCTCTCCTATCCCCATCCTCCTCTCCTGTCCCCATCTTCCTCTCCTATCCTCATCCTCCTCTCCTATCCCCATCCTCCTCTCCTATCCCCATCCTCCTCTCCTGCAACATCCTCCTCTCCTCCCCATCCTGCCCTCCACTCCTCCCCATCCTCCTCTCCTGTCCCCATCCTCTTCTCCTGCAACATCCTCCTCTCCTATCCCCATCCTCCTCTCCTGCCCCCATCCTCCTCTCCTGCAACATCCTCCTCTCCTCCCCATCCTGCCCTCCACTCCTCCCCATCCTCCTCTCCTGTCCCCATCCTCTTCTCCTGCAACATCTTCCTCTCCTGCCCCCATCCTCCTCTCCTATCCAAATCCTCCTCTCCTGTCCACATCCTCCTCTCCTATCCCCATTCTCCTCTCCTGTCCCCATCCTCCTCTCCTGTCCCCATCCTCCTCTCCTGTCCTCATCCTCCTCTCCTATCCCCATCCTCCTCTCCTGTCCACATCCTCCACTCCTATCCCCATTCTCCTCTCCTATCCCCATCCTCCTCTCCTATCCCCATCCTCCTCTCCTGCAACATCCTCCTCTCCTATCCCCATCCTCCTCTCCTGCCCCCATCCTCCTCTCCTGCAACATCCTCCTCTCCTCCCCATCCTGCCCTCCACTCCTCCCCATCCTCCTCTCCTGTCCCCATCCTCTTCTCCTGCAACATCTTCCTCTCCTGCCCCCATCCTCCTCTCCTATCCCAATCCTCCTCTCCTGTCCACATCCTCCTCTCCTATCCCCATTCTCCTCTCCTGTCCCCATCCTCCTCTCCTGTCCCCATCCTCCTCTCCTGTCCTCATCCTCCTCTCCTATCCCCATCCTCCTCTCCTGTCCACATCCTCCTCTCCTATCCCCATTCTCCTCTCCTATCCCCATCCTCCTCTCCTATCCCCATCCTCCTCTCCTGCAACATCCTCCTCTCCTATCCCCATCCTCCTCTCCTGCCCCCATCCTCCTCTCCTATCCCCATCCTCCTATCCCCATCCTCCTCTCCTGTCCCCATCCTCTTCTCCTATCCCCATCCCCCTCTCCTATCCCCATCCTCCTCTCCTATCGCCATCTTCCTCTCCTATCCCCATCCTCCTCTCCTGCCCCCATCCTCCTCTCCTATCCCCATCTTCCTCTCCTGTCCCCATCCTCCTCTCCTATCCTCATCCTCCTCTCCTGTCCCCATCCTCCTCTCCTGTCCCAATCCTCCTCTCCTATCCCCATCCTCCTCTCCTATCCTCATCCTCCTCTCCTATCCCAATCCTCCTCTCCTGTCCCCATCCTCCTCTCCTATCCCCATCCTCCTCTCCTATCCTCATCCTCCTCTCCTATCCCAATCCTCCTCTCCTGTCCCCATCCTCCTCTCCTGTCCCCATCTTCCTCTCATATCCTCATCCTCCTCTCCTGTCCCCATCCTCCTCTCCTATCCCAATCCTCCTCTCCTGTCCCCATCTTCCTCTCCTATCCTCATCCTCCTCTCCTGTCCCAATCTTCCTCTCCTATCCTCATCCTCCTCTCCTATCCCCATCCTCCTCTCCTGTCCTCATCCTCCTCTCCTATCCCCATCCCCATCCTCCTCTCCTATCCCCATCCTCCTCTCCTATCCCCATCCTCCTCTCCTATCCCCATCCTCCTCTCCTGCAACATCCTCCTTTCCTCCCCATCCTGCCCTCCACTCCTCCCCATCCTCCTCTCCTATCCCCATCCTCCTCTCCTGTCCCCATCTTCCTCTCCTGTCCCCATTCTCCTCTCCTATCCCAATCCTCCTCTCCTGTCCCCATCCTCCTCTCCTGTCCCCATCCTCCTCTCCTATCCCAATCCTCCTCTCCTGTCCCCATCCTCCTCTCCTATCCCAATCCTCCTCTCCTGTCCCCATCTTCCTCTCCTATCCTCATCCTCCTCTCCTGTCCCCATCTTCCTCTCCTATCCTCATCCTCCTCTCCTGTCCCCATCCTCCTCTCCTATCCCCATCCTCCTCTCCTATCCCAATCCTCCTCTCCTGTCCCCATCCTCCTCTCCTATCCCAATCCTCCTCTCCTGTCCCCATCTTCCTCTCCTATCCTCATCCTCCTCTCCTGTCCCAATCTTCCTCTCCTATCCTCATCCTCCTCTCCTATCCCCATCCTCCTCTCCTGTCCCCATCCTCCTCTCCTGTCCCCATCTTCCTCTCCTATCCTCATCCTCCTCTCCTGTCCCCATCTTCCTCTCCTATCCCCATCGCCCTCTCCTGTCCCCATCCTCCTCTCCTGTCCCCATCCTCCTCTCCTGTCCCCATCTTCCTCTCCTATCCCCATCCTCCTCTCCTATCCCAATCCTCCTCTCCTGTCCCCATCCTCCTCTCCTGTCCCCATCCTCCTCTCCTATCCCAATCCTCCTCTCCTATCCCCATCCTCCTCTCCTATCCTCATCCTCCTCTCCTATCCCAATCCTCCTCTCCTGTCCCCATCTTCCTCTCCTATCCCCATTCTCCTCTCCTATCCCCATCCTCCTCTCCTGTCCCCATCGTCCTCTCCTGTCCCCATCCTCCTCTCCTGTCCCCATCCTCCTCTCCTGTCCCCATCTTCCTCTCCTATCCCCATCCTCCTCTCCTGTCCCAATTCTCCTCTCCTGTCCCCATCCTCCTCTCCTGTCCCATCCTCCTCTCCTATCCCCATCCTCCTCTCCTATCCCCATCCTCCTCTCCTATCCCCATCCTCCTCTCCTATCCCCATCCTCCTCTCCTGTCCCCATCTTCCTCTCCTATCCCCATCCTCCTCTCCTATCCCAATCCTCCTCTCCTGTCCCCATCCTCCTCTCCTGTCCCCATCCTCCTCTCCTATCCCCATCCTCCTCTCCTATCCCCATCCTCCTCTCCTATCCCAATCCTCCTCTCCTATCCCCATCCTCCTCTCCTATCCCCATCCTCCTCTCCTATCCCCATCCTCCTCTCCTATCCCCATCCTCCTCTCCTATCCCAATCCTCCTCTCCTGTCCCCATCCTCCTCTCCTGTCCCCATCCTCCTCTCCTGTCCCCATCCTCCTCTCCTGTCCCCATCCTCCTCTCCTATCCCCATCCTCCTCTCCTATCCCAATCCTCCTCTCCTATCCCCATCCTCCTCTCCTATCCCCATCCTCCTCTCCTATCCCCATCCTCCTCTCCTATCCTCATCCTCCTCTCCTATCCCCATCCTCCTCTCCTGTCCCCATCCTCCTCTCCTGTCCCCATCCTCCTCTCCTATCCCCATCCTCCTCTCCTGTCCCCATCTTCCTCTCTACTTCGGGCTCTATCTCAGGGCCAACTTCAATACAGGTAGACCAGAGAAGCCACATCCCTGATTGGCAGATGAGTGGCAAACCTGATTAGAAGCACCTGCTGCTCATCTGTGTTCCATACATATGCTGTTTTGAATGAAAATGTGTACCTACACGCTGAAGCAGGATGCAAAGCCGAAATGTCTGTGTACGCTATCCCTGATGCAGGGAAAATCACACAAAAAAATAAAAAGAATGATGTAAGCATTATGCAACATACTTTTGAGTGCAGACCCATTACACCTGTTATTTGTCTGAATTTGCAGGTTTTACGAACCAGCCAAGCTTCTGGGAGGGCGCAATGGTCCTCTTTTGATTACACACAGGGGCCCTGGCCTGTCAGTCATGACTCAGCAGATATTGGGGGAGGGAGAAGGCTGTGGAGGGGCAGTTGAACGGGGAGGTTTGGGGGTAGGCTGAAGGGGGAGGTTGTCTGTCTCCAGAGAGGGCTTCTGTTTCACTGCAGAAAAGTCTGTGAGGGTGTAACGCCCTGGCCATAGAGAGGGGTTTTTTGTTCTTTATTTTGGTTAGGCCAGGGTGTTACATTGGGTGGGCGTTCTATGTTCCTTTTTCTATGTTTTGGTATTTCTTTGTTTTGGGCCGTGTGTGTGGCTCCCAATCAGGCACAGCTGAAGCTCGTTGCTGCTGATTGGGAGTCACACATAAGGAGCATGTTTTTCCTTTGGGTTTTGTGGGTAATTGTTTCTGTTTGAGTATTTGCCTAACAGGACTGTTTGCTGTCGTTTTGTTCATTTTGTAGTGTTCTCTTGTTTGTTTAGAATTAAAATTCTAATGATGAGCACATCCTCTGCTGCACCTTGGTTCCCTCTTACAGACAGCCGTGACAGAATTACCCACCAACAACGGACCAAGCAGCAGAGGAAGGAGCAGCACAAGGAGAGGCACCAGGAGAAAAGCTATCTGGAGTCATGGACTTGGGAGGAAATCCTGGATGGGAAAGGACCATGGGCTCAAGCTGGGGAGTATCGCCGCCCGCAGTGGGAGATCGAGGCGGCGAGAGCTGAGAGGCGCTGGTACGAGGCGAGGGAGCTCAACGGACACGGGAGGCAGCCCCACAATTTTTTTTGGGGGGGGCACACGGGGAGATTGGCAGAGTCAGGTGGTAGACCTAAGCCAACTCCCCGTGCTTACCGGAAGCAGCGTGGTACTGGTAGGACACCGTGTTATGCTGTGGAGCGCACGGTGTCCCCAGTGCGCGTTCAAAGCCCGGTGCGCTACATACCAGCCCCCCGCAAGTGCCATGCGAGTGCAGGCATCGAGCCAGGGCGGATGGTGCCAGCTCAGCGCGTCTGGTCTCCAGTGCGCCTCCTCGGTCCAGGTTATCCTGCGCCGGCGTTGCGCACTGTGTCTCCAGAGCGCTGGGAGGGTCCAGTTCGCCCAATGCCTGCTCTCCGCCTGTGCCGGGCCAAAGTGGGCTTTCAGCCTGGAGTGTGGGTAAAGAGTGTCCGTACCAGAACTCCAGTGCTCCCCCACAGCCCGGTTTATCCTGTGCCTCCTCCTCGGACTAGGCCTCCAGTGGGTCTCCCCATCCTGGTCCATCCTGTGCCACCTCCCAGGACCAGGCCTCCAGTGGGTCTCCCCATCCTGGTCCGTCCTGTGCCACCTCCCAGGACTAGGCCTCCAGTGGGTCTCCCCATCCTGGTCCGTCCTGTGCCACCTCCCAGGACTAGGCCTCCAGTGGGTCTCAACTGTCCTGAACTGCCAGAGTGGCCAGGGACGCCCGCCAGCCCGGTGAGTCCTGTGCCTACGCCTAGGGCCAGGCCTCTGTCATGTCTCCCCAGCCTGGTGAATCCTGGGTCAGTGCCGTCGGAGCAGCCATCGCCGCCCGCCAGCCGGGCGCAACCATCGCCACCCACCAGCCGGGCGCAGCCAGGGTCGCCCGCCAGCCGGGCGCAGCCAGGGTCGCCCGCCAGCCGGGCGCAGCCAGGGTCGCCCGCCAGCCGGGCGCAGCCAGGGTCGCCCGCCAGCCGGGCGCAGCCAGGGCCGCCCGCCAGCCGGGCGCAACAAGGGCCGCCCGCCAGCCGGGCGCAACCATCGCCGCCCGCCAGCCGGGCGCAACCATCGCCGCCCGCCAGCCGGGCGCAACCATCGCCGGCCGCCAGCCGGGCGCAACCATCGCCGCCCGCCAGCCGGGCGCAGTCAGCGTCGCCCACCAGACCTTCGGCGCGGCCAGGTGCGCCACCTAAGAGGGCGACGTCAAGGGTAGAGCAGAGGCCACGTCCCGCACCTGAGCCGCCGCCGTAAGAAGGCCCACCCGGACCCTCCCCTTCAGAGTCAGGTTTTGCGGCCGGAGTCCGCACCTTTGGGGGGGGGTACTGTAACGCCCTGGCCATAGAGAGGGGTTTTTTGTTCTTTATTTTGGTTAGGCCAGGGTGTTACATTGGGTGGGCGTTCTATGTTCCTTTTTCTATGTTTTGGTATTTCTTTGTTTTGGGCCGTGTGTGTGGCTCCCAATCAGGCACAGCTGAAGCTCGTTGCTGCTGATTGGGAGTCACACATAAGGAGCATGTTTTTCCTTTGGGTTTTGTGGGTAATTGTTTCTGTTTGAGTATTTGCCTAACAGGACTGTTTGCTGTCGTTTTGTTCATTTTGTAGTGTTCTCTTGTTTGTTTAGAATTAAAATTCTAATGATGAGCACATCCTCTGCTGCACCTTGGTTCCCTCTTACAGACAGCCGTGACAGAGGGAGATTCTGAGATCTGGGGTCCTGGGGTCAGGGAGTAATATTGGCTGTCCATACCTCTCATAAATACCCCAAGGAGCAAGGGACAGGGAGGAGGCATATCAACAAACACCTTACTACGGCTCAGTTGGTGCTTGCAACAGCAGGATTCTGGGTTCGATTCCTACTGGGGCCACCCATAAAATGTGTTTTTGCTTTGTATTAAAGCACCTGCTAAATGGCATATATTGTTATTATTATTATTATTACTACTTTACTGGGTCTGGGTGCTTTTCTATAGCACCTTTTTGAGCCAATGTGATCATCAAAAACAGAGATAGAACATTTCTACTTAAAAACGGCTGATGATTGCGTATAATTGGCAATGGAGTGTAAATGATTGGTTAAAGTTTGCACATGGGCTAAGGGGGCAGACACACATAAACACACTGACATGGTTGTGCCAGGCATCAGAGGCGGTAGCAGCTGCGTCCCCCTGAGAGTGTGTGGGGGGGTAGTGTGTGTGTGTGTGTGTGTGTGTGTGTGTGTGTGTGTGTGTGTGTGTTCCCCCTCTGTTCATATCTGACACATGGACTGGAGCTAAAGCGCTGAGTCAGAGAGAAACACAAATAAACCGCTCACAGCAGTGTGTGTGTGTGTGCGTGTGTGCGTGTGCATGCATGTGTGTTTCACACCCACTATCAACCCTGCCATGTAAGCATTGCATGAATAATCATTCAGCCTGCGTTGGCCAACAGGGAATGGCAGTGGAATGGGGAAGAGGAGATAGTGAAGTGAGGGAGAGCTAAGGAGAGAAGAAATGTTGAAAGACATAAAGGGTACTGAGATAGTGGAGGCCCAGAAGAGTGAAGGCAAGGGAAGTACGAAAGATACTGTCACGGTTGTCGTCGGTGAATGAGGACCAAAATGCAGCAGGTACGTGTATGCTCATTTTGACTTTTATTTAATTATCAAAAGAACACTCCAAAAACAACAAAACACGAAAACGAACGAACAACAAAACAGTCTGGCAAAGCCTAGGGCTGAACACAGAACAATCACCCACAACATCAAACACAAACACACCCTCATATATGGGACTCTCAATCAAAGGCAGATAGACAACACCTGCCTTCAACTGAGAGTCCCAACCCCAATTAACCAGACATAGAAACAGACATACTAGACTAGACATAGAATACCAGAACACCAAACAGTACCCAAAAACCCCGGAATACTTAAACCAAATGCCCTTCAACAAAAACACACCACCCCGAACCACATAAAACAAATACCCTCTGTCACGTCCTGACCAAACTACAATACTAATTAACCCTATACTGGCCAGGACGTGACAGTACCCCCCCCTTAAAGGTGCTACCCCAGAAGCACCTTAACAAAAAATAACCCCAAGCAACACCAAAAGAAAAATTCCCATTTTCTAAAGGGAGGGAAGGGAGGGTGGCTGCCGTCAACGACGGCACTGTGCTACACCCCCCCTCCCCAACCCACCTATTTCTGGAGGTGGCTCCGGCTCAGGCCGTTCCAGGCTGTCTGGGCAGTCTGGCAGCTCGGGACAGTCTGGGCAGTCTGGCAGCTCGGGACAGTCTGGGCAGTCTGGCAGCTCGGGACAGTCTGGGCAGTCTGGCAGCTCGGGACAGTCTGGGCAGTCCGGCAGGTCAGGACAGTCTGGGCAGTCCGGCAGGTCAGGACAGTCTGGGCACTCCGGCAGGTCAGGGCAGTCTGGCCACTCCGGCAGGTCAGGGCAGTCTGGCCACTCCGGCAGGTCAGGGCAGTCTGGCCACTCCGGCAGGTCAGGGCAGTCTGGCCACTCCGGCAGGTCAGGGCAGTCTGGCCACTCCGGCAGGTCAGGGCAGTCTGGCCACTCCGGCAGGTCAGGGCAGTCTGGCCACTCCGGCAGGTCAGGGCAGTCTGGCCACTCCGGCAGTTCAGGGCAGTCTGGCCACTCCGGCAGTTCAGGGCAGTCTGGCCACTCCGGCAGTTCAGGGCAGTCTGGCCACTCCGGCAGTTCAGGGCAGTCTGGCCACTCCGGCAGTTCAGCGCAGTCTGGCCACTCCGGCAGTTCAGCGCAGTCTGGCCACTCCGGCAGTTCAGCGCAGTCTGGCCACTCCGGCAGTTCAGCGCAGTCTGGCCACTCCGGCGACTGTTGACTGGCGGGCAGCTCCGACGACTGTTGACTGACGGGCAGCTCCGACGACTGTTGACTGACGGGCAGCTCCGACGACTGTTGACTGACGGGCAGCTCCGACGACTGTTGACTGGCGGGCAGCTCCGACGACTGTTGACTGGCGGGCAGCTCCGACGACTGTTGACTGGCGGGCAGCTCCGACGACTGTTGACTGGCGGGCAGCTCCGACGACTGTTGACTGGCGGGCAGCTCCGACGACTGTTGACTGGCGGGCAGCTCCGACGACTGTTGACTGGCGAGGCTGGGTTTACGCACTTGCCGTTTAGTGCGGGGAGCGGGAAGAGGACGAGTCGGACTGGGTGGACGCACTTCCGGGTCCGCACGAGAGACAGGAGCTGGAAACCCAGGGCTATGGAGGCGCACAGCCGGTCTAGATCTTACCTCCTGCACAACCCGCCTTGGCTGGATGGAACTAGTAGCCCTGTACGAGCGGAGTGCTCGTACAGGGCAGACTGGGCTGTGTAGGGGCCTGATGGTAGCCGTGCGTAGAGCGGGAGTTGGGTAGCCTGGTCCTCCGAGGCGTACCGGCGACCAGATGCGCTGCGCAGGCATCCTCCTACCAGGCTGGATGCCCGCTCTAGCACGGCACCTGCGAGGGGCTGGAATAACTCGCACCGGACTGTGCGTGCGTATGGGTGAGAGTGCGCTTCTCAGCAAAACATGGCGCTCCCCACCTCATACGCTCCTCCATATAACCACGGGTAGCTGGCTTCCGGCTCTTCCTTCGCCTAGCCAAACTACCCATGTGCCCCCCCCAAAAAAATTATTGGGGGTGCCTCTCGTGCTTCTCCCTCAGCGCGCCTCTGGCCTCGTACCATCGCCTCTCCGCCTTGGCTGCCTCAATTTCCCACTGCGGGCGCTGATAATCCCCAGCCTGATGCCAAGGTCCGGCCCCGTCCAGAATTTCTTCCCAAGTCCACTTCTCCCGCCAGTCCAACTCGAACGCCGTCTGCTCCTTCCTCTGCTGCTTGGTCCTTGAGTGGTGGGTGATTCTGTCACGGTTGTCGTCGGTGAATGAGGACCAAAATGCAGCAGGTACGTGTATGCTCATTTTGACTTTTATTTAATTATCAAAAGAACACTCCAAAAACAACAAAACACGAAAACGACCGAACAACAAAACAGTCTGGCAAAGCCTAGGGCTGAACACAGAACAATCACCCACAACATCAAACACAAACACACCCTCATATATGGGACTCTCAATCAAAGGCAGATAGACAACACCTGCCTTCAACTGAGAGTCCCAACCCCAATTAACCAGACATAGAAACAGACATACTAGACTAGACATAGAATACCAGAACACCAAACAGTACCCAAAAACCCCGGAATACTTAAACCAAATGCCCTTCAACAAAAACACACCACCCCGAACCACATAAAACAAATACCCTCTGTCACGTCCTGACCAAACTACAATACTAATTAACCCTATACTGGCCAGGACGTGACAGATACAGTTGAAGTCGGAAGTTTCCATGCACCCTGGCCAAATACATTTAAACTCAGTTTTTCACAATTGCTGATATTTAATCCTAGTAAAACTTCCCTGTCTTAGGTCAGGTAGGATCCCCACATTACTTTAAGAATGTGAAATGTCAGAATAATAGTAGAGAGAATGATTTATTACAGCTTTCGTTTCTTTCATCACATTCCCAGTGGGTCAGAAGTTTACATACACTCAATTAGTATTTGGTAGCATTGCCTTTAAATTGTTTAACTTGGGTCAAACATTTCAGGTAGCCTTCCACATGCTTCCCACAATAAGTTGGGTATATTTTGGCCCATTCCTCCTGACAGAGCTGGTGTAACTGAGTCAGGTTTGTAAGGCCTCCTTGCTCGCACACACTTTTTCAGTTCTGCCCACAAATTTACTATGGGATTGAGGTCAGGGCTTTGTGATGGCCACTCCAATACCTTGACTTTGTTGTCCTTAAGCCATTTTGCCACAACTTTGGAAGTATGCTTGGGGTCATTGTCCATTTGTGACCAAGCTTTAACTTCGTGACTGATGTCTTGAGATGTTGCTTCAATATTGCCACATAATTTTCCTACCTCATGATGCCATCTATTTTGTGAAGTGCACCAGTCCCTCCTGCAGCAAAGCACCCCAACAACATGATGTTGCCACCCCCGTGCTTCATGGTTGGGATGGTGTTCTTCGGCTTGCAAGCCTCCCCCTTTTTCCTCCAAACATAAGGATGGTCATTATGGCCAAACAGTTCTATATTTGTTTCATCAGACCAGAGGACATTTCTCCAAAAAGTCCGATCTTTGTCCCCATGTGCAGTTGCAAACCGTAGTCTGGCTTTTTTATGACGGTTTTGGAGCAGTGGCTTCTTCCTTGCTGAGTGGCCTTTCAGGTCATGTCGATATAGGACCCGTTTTACTGTGGATATAGATACTTTTGTACCTGTTTCCTCCAGCATCTTCACAAGGTCCTTTGCTGTTGTTCTGGGATTGATTTGCACTTTTCGCACCAAAGTACGTTCATCTCTAGGAGACAGAACGCATCTCCTTCCTGAGCGGTATGACAGCTGTGTGGTCCCATGGTGTTTGTACTTGCATACTATTGTTTGTACAGATGAACGTGGTACCTTCAGGCATTTAGAAAATGCTCCCAAGGATGAACCAGACTTGTGGAGGTCTACAATTATTTTTCTGAGGTCTTGGCTGATTTTCTTTTGATTTTCCCATGATGTCAAGCAAAGACACACTGAGTTTGAAGGTAGGCCTTGAAATACATCCACTGGTACACCTCCAATTGACTCAAATTATGTAAATTAGCCTATCAGAAGCTTCTAAAGCCATGACATCCTTTTCTGGAATTATCCAAGCTGTTTAAAGGCACAGTCAACTTAGTGTATGTAAACTTCTGACCAACTGGAATTGTGATACAGTGAATTAATTATAAGTGAAATAATCTGTCTGTAAACAATTGTTGGAAAAATGACTTGTGTCGTGCCCCTTAGTAGATGTCCTAACCGACTTGCCAAAACTATAGTTTGTTAACAAGAAATTTGTGGAGTGGTTGAAAAACGAGTTTTAATGACTCTAACCTAAGTGCATGTATACTTCCGACTTCAGCTGTAGATGTACTGTACTGTAAGTATTTGAATACTATAGTATCCCCTCTCTCTCTCTCTCTCTCTCTCTCTCTGTTTCTCTCTCCCTCTGCCTCTCCTTCTCCTCCTTCTCGTTCCACCACTCCCTCATCCTCTCCCTCTCCCTCTCCAATATATGCTCTCTGGTATGTACATGTTCTCAAATCAAATCAAATTGTATTTGTCACATACACATGGTTAGCAGATGTAAATGCGAGTGTAGCGAAAGGCTTGTGCTTCTAGTTCCGACCATGCAGTAATATCTAACAAGTAATCTAACCATATATACAGTGGGGCAAAAAAGTATTTAGTCAGCCACCAATTGTGCAAGTTCTCCCACTTAAAAAGATGAGAGAGGCGTGTAATTTTCATCATAGGTACACGTCAACTATGACAGACAAAATGAGAAAAAAAATCCAGAAAATCACATTGTAGGATTTTTAATGAATTTATTTGCAAATTATGGTGGAAAATAAGTATTTGGTCACCTACAAACAAGCAAGATTTCTGGCTCTCACAGACCTGTAACTTCTTCTTTAAGAGGCTCCTCTGTCCTCCACTCGTTACCTGTATTAATGGCACCTGTTTGAACTTGTTATCAGTATAAAAGACACCTGTCCACAACCTCAAACAGTCACACTCCAAACTCCACTATGGCCAAGACCAAAGAGCTGTCAAAGGACACCAGAAACAAAATTGTAGACCTGCACCAGGCTGGGAAGACTGAATCTGCAATAGGTAAGCAGCTTGGTTTGAAGAAATCAACTGTGGGAGCAATTATTAGGAAATGGAAGACATACAAGACCACTGATAATCTCCCTCGATCTGGGGCTCCACGCAAGATCTCATCCCGTGGGGTCAAAATGATCACAAGAACGGTAAGCAAAAATCACAGAACCACACGGGGGGACCTAGTGAATGACCTGCAGAGAGCTGGGACCAAAGTAACAAAGCCTACCATCAGTAACACACTACGCCGCCAGGGACTCAAATCCTGCAGTGCCAGACGTGTCCCCCTGCTTAAGCCAGTACATGTCCAGGCCCGTCTGAAGTTTGCTAGAGAGCATTTGGATGATCCAGAAGAGGATTGGGAGAATGTCAGATGAAACCAAAATATAACTTTTTGGTAAAACCTCGTGTTTGGAGGACAAAGAATGCTGAGTTGCATCCAAAGAACACCATACCTACTGTTGGGCTGTTTTTCTGCAAAAGGACCAGGACGACTGATCCATGTAAAGGAAAGAATGAATGGGGCCATGTATCGTGAGATTTTGAGTGAAAACCTCCTTCCATCAGCAAGGGCATTGAAGATGAAACGTGGCTGGGTCTGGCTGGGTCTTTCAGCATGACAATGATCCCAAACACACCGCCCGGGCAATGAAGGAGTGGCTTTGTAAGAAGCATTTCAAGGTCCTGGAGTGGCCTAGCCAATCTCCAGATCTCAACCCCATAGAAAATCTTTGGAGGGAGTTGAAAGTCTGTGTTGCCCAGCGACAGCCCCAAAACATCACTGCTCTAGAGGAGATCTGCATGGAGGAATGGGCCAAAATACCAGCAACAGTGCGTGAAAACCTTGTGAAGACTTACAGAAAACATTTGACCTGTGTCATTGCCAACAAAGGGTATATAACAAAGTATTGAGATAAACTTTTGTTATTTACCAAATACTTATTTTCCACCATCATTTGCAAATAAATTCCTAAAAAATCCTACAATGTGATTTTCTGGAATTGTTTTTCTCATTTTGTCTGTCATAGTTGAAGTGTATTTATGATGAAAATTACAGGCCTCTCTCATCTTTTTAAGTGGGAGAACTTGCACAATTGGTGGCTGACTAAATACTTTTTTGCCCCACTGTACCTAAACCATAATGTAGGACAGTGTTTCTCAATCCTGGTCCGGGTGCCCCAAAGTGGTGCCCATTTTTGTTCTTGCCCTAGCACTAACACACCTGATTCAATTAATCAACTCATCGCCAAGCCTTTGGTTTGAATCAGGTGTGTAAGCGCAAAAACAAAAATGTGCATCCCTTTCGGAATCTGACTGTTGGACTCACACTGAAGGGATCGTGGCCTAAATGTCCTAGATCAGGGGTCTCCAACAGGTCGATGGCGAGATACCAGTAGCTCGCAGCCCACCTATGAGTAGCTCGCCAAACAATTCCGAAGGTATATGCAATTTTTCATGTGTTCCATTGCAAACTGTCATAAACAAAACTCACAAGTATCCGACAACGCAAGCTCCCGGCTAGTATCTAGCATTGTCATTATCCCACCCCCGATTAGCCATTATTGGATTAAAAAGACCTACATAACACAATATCTGCCAGTTCATTTTCAGCAATATGGCCCCTGTCCCTCTGTGTGGTGCCCACATTTGTCTATCACTGTGTGTGTAGCCAGTTGATGTGATAACCGTCTTGTGGGTTGACAGTAATACTTTCCCCCAAAACCTTCTCAATTAAATGTTAACTGCATAGTAGGCTGGCAGAAGTGTATCATTTGTATCTATTACTCGTTATTTGCATCTTTACCATGAAATGAGCAGCAGCAGTACAGAACCATCGCTCGACTGGACCATTAGACGGCACATTCCTCACTCACTAGAACAATTAAAGGGCCAGTTTCGAAACTAAAGGGATATTACACCAAGAAAATGTATGTGTTAGTTTTCTTCCAGACCTTCTGATGTGATTTAACCATTGACATGGACTCAGAACATCCAATTCCGTTGTTTCTCCACTCACAGTTGTAATTTTGAGAGTGAAAAACAAAAACAATCGAAAAACCAGGAAGAATAAAACAGAGAAAATATTTGGGAAAATATCAAACAGAATTTTTGAGTTGCTTATTAAGCATTATTTGACCAGGTATATTGACAGAAAACATAGTGCACTACTTCCTCTTGTACCTTAAGGAACCGGGAAGAGTTGAAGGGGAGAGGAGAAGAGAAGAATTGTAACACTCTTCTTCGTCTGAAGATATAGAGAAGTCATCGTCGGAGAAAGTGGACCAATACGCAGCGGGGTTATGTGCACTCATCTTCTTTTATTTGGTGAAGAAGGAGAACCAAAATAAACACGTACACAAAGAAAACACAACGACTATATACATGCTGGTAAGGCACAAGGCTATACACAGAACAATCTCCCACAAAGCACTCAACAAACACATACCTATATATAGGACTCTCAATCAGAGGCAACTAGAAAACACCTGCCTTCAATTGAGAGTCCAACCCCAATTAACAAAACAGAAATACAAAAGACTAGACAGAACATAGAAATACCCTAACATAGAACAGTGCCCAAAAACCCCCAGAATACATAAATCAAATACCCTACTAAACAAACCACCACCCCGAACCACATAAAACAAATACCCTCTGCCATGTCCTGACCAAACTACAATAACCCCTATTACTGGTCAGGACGTGACAGTACCCCCCCCCCCCCCCCCCCCCCCCCCAAAGGTGCAGACCCTGGATGCACCTCACACAAAAAAACAAAATTACCCCAAAACAAACATAAATCCCCTAAACTAAAGGGAGGGAAGGGAGGGAAGGGAGGGTGGCTGCCGTCAACGACGGCACCTGTGCTACACCCCCCCTCCCCAACCCACCTATACTGGAGGTGGCTCAGGTTCTGGTCTACAGCCACCCAGACTGTAGGCATACTCACTTGGTTCCGGACCGTAGGCAGACTCACTCGGTTCCGGGCCGTAGGCAGACTCACTCGGTTCCGGGCCGTAGGCAGACTCACTCGGTTCCGGGCCGTAGGTAGACTCACACCGTTCGGAGTTATAGTCAGACTCGCTCGGTTCCGGACCGCATGCAGACTCACTCGGTTCCGGACCGCAGGCAGACTAACTCGGTTCCGGACTGTAGACCCATTCACCCCTCTCCGAACTGTGGGCCGTCTCACTCGGTTCTGCACAGTGGGCCGTCTCCCTTGGTTCCGAACTGTAGGCCGTCTCACTCGGTTCTGCACAGTGGGCCGTCTCCCTTGGTTCCGAACTGTAGGCCGTTTCACTCGGTTCCGGACTTAACACTCTTACCGGATACTTATGACGGGGTACTGTTGTCGGATACTCTGGACGGGGCACTGTTTCCGAATACTCTGGACGGGGCACTGTTTTCGGACACTCTGGACAGGGCACTGTTTCCGGACACTCGAGGCTGGGCTGACGCACTGGAAGCCTGATGCGTGGTACTGGTACTGGAAGGGCCAGTTTGGGGACACGCACCTCAGGGCTAGTGCGGGGAGCAGGAACGGGCTGAGTCGAACTGGGCTGACGCACTGGAAGCCTGATGCGTGGTACTGGTACTGGAAGTGCCAGTTTGGGGACACGCACCTCAGGGCTAGTGCGGGGAGCAGGAACGGGCTGAGTCGAACTGGGCTGACGCACTGGAAGCCTGATGCGTGGTGCTGGAGGTATCGGGCCGTGAAGGCGCACTGGCGGTCTTGATCGCACCTCCTGCACAACCCATCCTGGCTGGATGGAACTAGTAGCCCTGTACGAGTGGAGTGCTGGTACAGGGCGAACTGGGCTGTGCAGGGGCCTGATGGTTGCCGTGTGTAGAGCGGGCGTAGGGTAGCCTGGACCTAGGTGGCGCACCGGTAACCAGATGCGCTGCGCAGGCATCCTCCTACCAGGCTGGATGCCCACTCTAGCACGGCACTTGCGAGGAGCTGGGATCACTCGCACCGGACTGTGCGTGCGTATGGGCGAGATCGTGCGCACTTCCGCATACCTCGGCGCTCTCCACTCCAAACGCTTCCCATAAAAAGCACGGGGAGCTGGCTTAGGTCTACTGCCTGGCCCAGCCAAACTACCCGTGTGCCCCCCCAAAAAAATGTATTGGGGCTGCCTCTCCACCTCTACCTGCTTTCCAGGCAGGTTGTCACAATGAAACATAGAAATACCCTAACATAGAACAGTGCCCAAAAACTCCCGGAATACATAAATCAAATACCTTACTAAACAAACCACCACCCCGAAACACATAAAACAAACACCCCCTGCCACGTCCTGATCAAACTACAATAACAAATAACCCCTATTACTGGTCAGGACGTGACAAGAATGTGCCTGTTTGAAAGCTAGGGGAAAAAAATGAGTAGCTCGCGACATGTTGAATTAAAAAAAAAAAGTAGCTCTCATGCTAGAAAAGGTTGAAGACTCCTGTCCTGGATATACTGTTGCAGAAAAATGATGCTACATGACATGGCCATCATCTACACTCCATTTCTGGGCAGACCGGGTTAACCGTTTGTCATACCACACAAACGCACATATACACGTACACACACTGTCATACTAGACGAATGCATACACAAACACTAATATCTCTGCCTCCCACTAAGTGTAAAATCATCATCTCACTCACACATCCCTCGACACCTATAGCGAGCGCTCGGCTCCCACCTCATTTACGTCATTGATGTGAGGAAGGTGTGATGAAGCAGAGGCCTTTGAGGATCAGGTGAAAGACACAGTCATCTGCTTCCACATAGCTATTCATGCTTACCACTTGACGTCCTACTCAGCAGTATAATCCTCACCAGCGGAAGGAATCAAAAATACAAGTAATTTCCCTGCCTTGGCTCAGCTCAAAGAAATTGACTAAAACTACATATCTGTAATCAGTGAGATGACAAATTTTGTATACACACAAATGGCTGAATTAGCCTAAAAGCCATGACACGCGTTGCTGTGGCGACGGCTGGCTGATCATTCGCTAGGAGCCGACTGGAGCGTCGGACCAGACACCGGAGAACGTTACCATCCGGAACACACTGACAGCTCCACTCCACCTCGTTAAGCCAGGGAGCTCTGGGAACGCCGAGCGCCGCTCCAGGATTGATAATCCCCGACCGGGATTACTGGCTCTAGGAATATACTGTTCAGTCCAATTCTCTCATGTCTCAGCTATACTGACTGGATAGATGGACAAGGAGATGCTGTACACCTAACACAAGCTGATCTGGCCTGCTTGGACTAATCTGCTCTTATATCCAGTCTATATATCTAGCCTATGTATCTCGTAGATCTCTCATTCCGCTCTCTCTCTCCCCCTCTCTCTCTCTCTCTCCCTATTTCCATTCTTCTCATATATCATCCTTAGTGAACTGTCAACTTTTTCCCCTCCCCTCCTCTCCACTCATCCCCTCCCCTCCTCTCCACTGATCCCCTCCCCTCCTCTCCACTCATCCCCTCCCCTCCACTCCTCCATCCATCTTCCACTCCTCTGATCTAGAGTAAAACCCTGTCTGTGATATGGGGCCAATATGTTACTCTAATAAGGCCTCTCCTCTAAAGCTCAGAGAGAAATTGGCCACATAATATTTCCCAAGCAAACAGTGGGCACAGCAACACATTTGTCACCAACCTGCTCCTACACACACACACACACACACACACACACACACACACACACACACACACACACACACACACACACACACACACACACACACACAGATACACATTCTCACAGCCTGGGAGGAGGATGCAGGCTGTTTGGATCTAAGGAGCTCTGAGGCTAAGCTAGGGGGCTGGCTGGCCATTAGAATGCAGAACTCCCAACAGGAGTGAGAAAACCAACAAGCTCTCACAGTTTCACTACAGAATTAGACGTTCATCCACGTTCCCCAAACACAACATTTTAAAGTTGCTCCAAATTTCGAAGTGTTTTTGTTGCTCCTGCTGCTCTATATCATTCCATTTCTCCAAACACCACATTGCTAAGTTAGGGGTGAAGTTTAGGCACTCATTCCAAATGGTTAAGGTTTTGGATAGGTGTGTGTGTGTGTGTGTGTGTGTGTGTGTGTGTGTGTGTGTGTGTGTGTGTGTGTGTGTGTGTGTGTGTGTGTGTGTGTGTGTGTGTGTGTATGTGTGTGTGTGTGTGTGTGTGTGTGTGTGTGTGTGTGTGTGTGTGTGTGGAGATGAGACAACTAACAGAAGATCAGAGATCAGAAAAATGGCTGTTTAGCAGGAACCAACAATCTCACATCTGTGGAAACTGCGTCTCTGTGGCGTGTCTGAGCATAAACACAGCAGTGATATGGGGATGTGAGTCTATGCCTCCATTTTCGGGGATTGTGGTGATGATTGTTGACTGCTCCTGACTCAGTCGGATATCACACGCTAAGGCCGAGAGCAGCCTCCAGCCCAGCTATCACATCGCATACACACACATTCACACGCGCACACAAAAACACGCACACACCGTTATGAGTTGGGATGACAGTGTTTGACAGCGTGCTCAACTCAACTGGATGACAGTCAACCAAACCGGTGCTAAACAACGACCACAGTGGTCAGTGTTCAAAATGCCGTGGCCAAAGCAGCTACAATAGCAGTGCCTTCAGGTCAGCTAAGACCATCAGCCAACTGCATGTTTTAATGATAAGATACCTGTCTTGTTTTGTACGCTTTGTACAAATAATAAAACGCAGAACTACAGGATGTTTCTTAACATAACTCTTTATTAACTAGCTACAACTACATGTTCGCCTATCTCCAACCACGATCAACTGACGATGCCCTAACCGTCTGGGTGGTCTTAACCAATCACTGCACAGTAGGATACGGCGGTAAAATGCATCCAATTACAATTCAGTATGTATTCACATATGAATATTACATCCCCCTTCTTTTAAAACAAAATACAAATGTTTACATATTCTAAGCTTTTCTTTTGAATTCATGCTCTGTAGTTTGAACTCAAGGTAAGTAACCATTTATATTGCATAATACACCAACTGAATCAACATAGACTCTGAAACAATGATCCAACATACTGTTACTTTTAGAACAAGGGATTCTCAGCAACTCAGCTTTCACTGTAGAAATGACATCTTAACATTTCAAACAAATACAATACCAAAGCATTTCAAGTGAACTTTCAATAACAAGTTTACAGTCTGGAACTCTTTTAGGGCAGCGATCCGCCTACACCCTTTGACATTTCACAGGTCGAGGACAGCTCTGGGCTTGACCTCTCTTCCTGACCTTGTGCGATATGATGTTGAGCATGCTTCTGTGTCAGTCAACAGCTCTTGTGGTGTTGCAGGTAAGTATGGTGTATGTTGTGCTGTGTGTGTGTTTAGTCCATCACGTTCTCTTTCAGGGGAACAGTTCATCTCATCAGTGTGTTGTTCTTTTGTGTTCAGTAAGTGACGGCGATTGCGGCGGTACACTGCTCCTTCTGCTGTGCGGACGTAATATGAACGTTCAGTGTCAGCTGGCTGGATGACGACTGCTGGTTTCCAGAGGCCATGCTCCTGGATTCTAACTGACTCTCCGTCGATCAGTGGTGGCAGTGGTCTAGCTGACCTGTCGTAGTATCGCTTTTGTTGTTGTCTCTGTGCACATTTTCCACGCATTTCATTGTAGCTGACGACCTCAGGTTGCAGCTGCTGGTTGGTGCTGGGAAGGGTTGAGCGAAGTCTGCGGCTCATCAACAGCTGGGCTGGTGATTTGAAGTTGTCAACTGGAGTGTTGCGGTATTCAAGGAGACTGAGGTAGGGGTCTCTCTTGTCTGCTTTTGCTTTGTCCATGAGTGATTTAGCAATCTGCACAGATTTTTCAGCAAGGCCATTACTTTGAGGGTAATGTGGGCTTGTGGTGACATGTGTGAACTCCCATGCTTTTGTGAAGGATTCAAACTCATTTGATTTGTAACAGGGCCCATTGTCAGATATTAAAGTCTCTACAATGCCATGCCTGGCAAAGGCTGCTTTTAGCTTGTGTATCACAGCTGCAGATGTGGTGCTGTGAAGCTTGTCGAATTCGAAGTATCTGCTGTAGTAGTCCACTGTTACGATGTAGTCCTCGTTGTTCCAGGTGAACAGATCGGTTGCCACGACCTGCCAGGGTCGGTCGGGGATACAGTGAGGTAACATTGGCTCTTTGGTGTTTGAGGGGCGTCTTTCAAGACAGATGGTGCATCTACCAACAATGTCCTCTATTTGTTTGCACATTCCAGGCCAAAACATAATGTCCCGTGCTCTCTGTTTGCACTTTTCCATGCCCATGTGTCCAGCATGGATCTTTGTCAAAATCTCTTCTCTGAGACTGGTAGGAATAATGATTTTCTCTCCTTTGAAAATGATTCCGTTGATCTGTGATAGTTCATCACGATGGTTCCAGAATTCTGAGACGCTCTGAGGGCATTTTCTCCTCTCCTCAGGCCATCCATCCTGTATGACTTCCCTCAGCTGTGTGAGCTGAGAGTCCTTTCCTGTTTCTGCTTGGATCTCCTTCAGTTTTGTGTCACTAACTGGTAAGTTGCTGTACACAGTGTGTACTTGCATGTCCATGCCTTCACTGAGGCTGCTGTCCTTGTAGGTAAGAAACTTCCTGGAGAGTGTGTCTGCGACAGGGATGTCTTTGCCTGGACGGTGAGTGATTGTGAAGTCGTATTTTTGTAGTTGAAGGATCATTCTCTGTAGTCTTGTCGGGGCTGCAGCTAGTGGTTTCCTCATGATTGACTCAAGGGGCTTGTGGTCGGATTCCACAATGACTTGTCGTCCATATACGTACTGATGGAAACGTTTACATCCGAACAGAATGGCATAGAGCTCCTTTTCAATTTGAGCGTAGTTGATTTCACAGTCTGTGAGAGATTTGGAAGCGTAGCCGATGGGCTTTCCTTCTTGCAGTAGCACTGCACCTAGTCCATACTTCGACGCGTCCACTTGGAGTCTGAGCTCTTTGTTGGGGTCGTAGTAGGCAAGGATTGGTCCTGGTTCCCTCGTGATCAAGTCTTTCACATTCTGGAAAGCAATGTCGTGTTGCTTGTCCCAAAGAAACTCACTGGACTGCTTTAGCAGTTGACGCAGGGGTGCATTAGCATTGGAGAGGCTGGGTGCGAACTTGGATAAGTAGTTGACCATGCCAAGCACTGTTTCCAGCTCTGCACGGTTTTTTGGTGGCTCCATTTCTTTTATGGCTGAGATCTTCTGTGGATCTGGCTTGATTCCATTCGCTGTGAGAAGATGTCCGAAGTAGCTGACCTCTGTAGCGCCGACTGTGCTCTTCTCTGGGTTGAGCCGGACTCCTCTCTCGCGGGATCTTTGCAGCATCGCGCGGAGGTTTCGGTCGTGCTCCTCTTTGGTTCGACCATAGACAAGGATGTCATCCACAATTGCCACAACTCCGTCGAGGCCTTCGTACACTTCGTTGATCTTTCGCTGAAACTCGTCTTGGGCTGAGATAATCTCAAAAGGCAGGCGACGGAACCTGTAGCGTCCAAACGGTGTGTTGAATGTTGTGAGCTTAGATGACTCTTCTGTGAGCTTGATAGCCCAGTAGCCTGATCTAGCGTCCATGACACTGAAGTAGTGTGCTCCCGCTAGCTTGTGTGTGATGCCATCTAGCGTCGGTAAAGGGTAATGGGGCCGTTTGATAGCCTTGTTCAAGTCTCTTGGGTCGAGGCATACTCGGAGCTTGCCTGTGTGTGGTTTCTCCACCACCACTAACGCGTTTACCCAGTCGGTCGGTTCTGTAACCTTGGTGACTATGTCAGATTGTTCCATGCTCTCCAACTCTTTCTTCAGACGGGCACGGAGAGCAAGGGGAATCTTTCTCGGGGGGTAGACCACAGGGGTTGCGTCTGGGTCAAGGTGAATGGTACATTCTCCTGGGAATAATCCTATTCCTGTAAAGACATCAGCAAACTCCTCCAGTACATTTCCTGTCTCTACTGGTGCTGTTACTGATAAAACTAGCTTGATGAGGTCCATGTCTAAACATGCTTTAAGACCTAGCACTGCAGGTGCTCTAGTGTCAACAACGTAAAAGTCTAACATCATGTCACTTTCCTTGTATTTGCATTTGAAAGTGCATGTGCCTTTTACTGGGAGCTGTTCACCACCATAACCAGTCAGTCTGCGCATGGTGGGCTGTAGCTCGCACTCAGATGTCAAGCTGTGGTACTTATTCAGAGGAATAATGTTTACTTGTGCACCAGTGTCTAGTTTGAACTTTAGCTTTGTGCCTTGTGTTCCTATCTCAATGTCAGCAAAGGCTTGCTCTGTCTCTGATATGTGACTTTTTTGTGTCACTGAATCAATAAACAGCTCATCATCATTTGACTCTTTGATTGACATTTCATCTTCACTCACTGTGTGTACTGTTTTTCCACGGTAAGCTCTGCACACTTTTGCAAAGTGATTCCATTTACCACATGTAGTACACTGTTTGCCTTTAGCTGGGCAATTTCCTTGTTCGCCATGCACTTTGTATCCACAATATCCACATGTTTTGGGGCGTTTTGAGTCTGTGTCGCTCTGTTTTGGAGTTATGTCTCTCTCCGTTCTGAAACGCGCTCTCTGGGCACCGGAGGTGTGCTTTGATGTCTGCCTGACTGCGTGCACTGCTTGTTCACGTGATGCGCTCGTGCTGCGGCGCGAAATGGTTTTCATCTGAGCCTGTGCTAGCTCGTGAGATCTGGCTATGTCGATAGCTTTGTCCAGCGTTAGCTCAGACCCAACATTCAAAAGTTTCTCTCTCACTCGCGGTGAGTGTATTCCAAATACAATACGGTCCCTGACCATCTCATCCTTGTTTGCATAATCACAGTCTTTCACAAGCAGACGCAGCTCAGTCACAAACGGTTCAAAAGACTCGCTAGCTCCCTGTACTTTCTCATGGAATTTGTACCTAGCGAAAATTGTATTAGTCTTCGGCACAACATATGCTTCAAAACGATCGTAGTATGTTTTCAGTACCTTTGATTCAGCCTCGGTAAGTGTCCATGTGTTGTAAATATCTCTCCCTTTTTCACCGATCCAGAGGAGCAGGTAGCTACATTTTTCCTCTTCTCCTCTTGCCTTCAGAGGACCCGTGAACATTAGCTCCACATGCTGTTTGTACTTACGCCATGCATCAGGTAAGTTTGTAGACTCCCAGTCCATTCGAGGTGAAGGAACTCCAGAAAAATCCATCTTTTAAGACCATTTACTCTGACACCATGTCTTGTTTTGTACGCTTTGTACAAATAATAAAACGCAGAACTACAGGATGTTTCTTAACATAACTCTTTATTAACTAGCTACAACTACATGTTCGCCTATCTCCAACCACGATCAACTGACGATGCCCTAACCGTCTGGGTGGTCTTAACCAATCACTGCACAGTAGGATACGGCGGTAAAATGCATCCAATTATAATTCAGTATGTATTCACATATGAATATTACAATACCGTTAGTAGAAAACTAGCAGCTCAAAGAAACAGATGTAGGCTAATTGTGAGTCGTTTAAGGGGGTTTGAATCTTGCGTCGGGTCGTTTGAGTCGGTTTGAACCTTGTGCTAAGTCATTTGAGTGGCTTTTCTCCACTGAAACTGTCACGCAGGAGAGAACACACTCTTGCTATATTTTCAGTATATAAATAATGTTGGATATTTGCTTCGGCTAATAGTGGCTGTAGGCACCTGGGGCGATTGCAGTGGGCTGCTGCCAGAGTAGACAGGCTGAGCTAGACGCAGACGGGTCAGAAATGAATACTTCATGATTAATAAAGTAATTTTCTCTTCAGTCAGAGGCTCAACAAGCCTATCATTATTTGGGGTGAGGAAACCTTCCGCTCTCCAGAACCATCGGATTGGTGCGTGTGTGAGCGCAGTGACATGCACACAATAACACAACTATTGTGGATAGTCAGATTAATATAATAGTTTGATGAAAACATGCACATGATTGGCAAGAACAATGTCCCTAATAATCCTGTTTACACATCTGAAATCCGGCTACCTGATGGCAGAAAAACCGCATTGAAATTAACGTTCTACCACAGCGAACATGTTGTTTTGGGGTCAGGACATATAAAATGAGTCTGTGAAAACGACTTCTAAGACGCATACATTCAGTTGTTCCGAACACACTTCACGCGCGCTAAAGAGAGAGGCTCGCTCGGCTGGCGCTGGCACGCGCACAGATCAAATGCGCCGCCGGAACGCGGATGAGGGCGTGTACGTGTCCTAATAATTCAAAAGATTGCTCAGAAAACCAGGTGTTTAAATCGACGCGTGATTACATACAATTATGACCTTACACTGATTACGATAAGCATAGTATGGTGTTTATATGTCTATTACACAATTTGCCTAATGCTATAATCTAATTGTAATATCCAATTATTAGTGTGCATGTAAACGTACTCTGTGTCTGTGTGTCTGTGTGTGTGCGTGTGTGTGGGCATGTTCCTGTGCATTCCTCCTATGCACATACGCGTGCACGTGTGTCTGAGTAGGTGTTTGCCTCACAACGCCCTAGCTACGCCCAAATGAGCCCCGACGACAACCCTGTGAATCGAGATACAAGTGAGCAATTACAGTAAGAGCTAGAGTGGCAAGACACAGCTGCTTTGTATTAGCCAAACGCACATGTATTCATGTAGGCTTGTTCTGCCTCTGGGGTGGGAGATATCATTCACAGCAATCAGAGCAAGACCTGACTGTCTTGAGGGCAAGGCAGAGAATCAAAATGGACTCCTGTCCCCCCCACACTGTATTTCTTCTCTCGTGTTACTCAGTCACACCGACCAAACCTGATGTTACCACACGTGCTCCATTCTCTTCACATTCTCTACGGAAGGTGCAGCGGGACTTTCCCCTCTCACCATAGGGCCCTGGGGTCAAAAGTAGTGCACTCGGTAGGCAATAGGGTGCCATTTGGGACGCGGGCGTGGTCCTCTTATACTTGGGCGGGTCAAATGAAAAGATCTTCAACTACCCCCTACCCCCTCTCTCCCCTCCAGTTCCCCTCTAGTTATCCCAGACTGAAGGTGGAGGGTGGTGATACCATCAGGCCAGGATGTTGGGTATCTCTCCCCCAGGCAGCGTGGCAGCGTGGCACACCTCCAGAGAACCATGGAGCCACTGAGCCAGGGCACTGCAGACTCTCCTGGCTCCACTGAACAGCACAAAGAGACTTCCTTCAGTTTCAACCTCAATGGGATACTATAGCACACACGCACACGCACACACACACACACACACACACACACACACAAGACAATCACACAACACTAGAGGTTAAACTAAATGGGTACAGAAACGCAAACTCATTTGGGCACAAGGCACACACAAAAATGCACAAGCACGCGCTTTCACACACACACACACAAACACACAGGTTGGAGCCCCAGCCAGTGGGAGACATGCAGACAGCGTCCTGCTGTAACCTTGAGACTGTGTGGCTGTATCCTGTCTGTGAGTAATGATGAGGGAGGGACCTGTTGGCCGCTAGGAGAGAGCATCAAAGGAGCTCACTATGACACACACTGCGTCTAAGGTGACCACATATCCTGGATTGTGCGGGCCCTTTGTCCCGCAACCAAACAATCATGTCCCGCATTTTATCAACAAATTCAAACACCATTCATTTACAAAAAAATTTTGATATGTCCCGTATTTCAGTTAGACATTCCAACCTGTCTGTTTTTCAGTCATCTTGCACTTTTGACAATATATATATCATATGAATGTGGTACTGGGGAGGTTAAGCACTTCTCCAATCATTGTTGAGATCTGATATTCTGTGCAGGGCAAGACGAGACGTAGGCCAATGTCATATCGCAACCAATCACATTTGTAAAATCCTTTCGGGCTAAATTTCAGCTAAACTTGGAGAGGACAGTTAACTACTCACAAAAAGTGTGCTTCTGACGAAGAGATATACAAAACTAAGTAAATAGCCGTATTAGATTGAAAGATATAAGGTGATTTCGTCAAACTTGTGAGGCTGTCCATGCTCATTCAACATGTTTGCTGCTACTTCATTCAATCCAGTTTTCAAAGTCTCCCTTCCGAACTGTTCTACCTTCCCTGAGACCAACCAGACATGTTTCCTTGGCCAAAGATTCCCAGATTATCAGAAAACACATTGGTCTCTCATTTCTGCATCACAAATTTGTCGTAAGGCAAAAGAATAGCCTATCGGAGCACTTCAATTAGCTTGTTCGGTGCAGAGAGAAGGAGATATTTGTGTGGTGGAGGGGGTGCTTCCCAAAAGATGTATGTAAGCTGTCCCGCAAAATCATCAATTCTTCCCACATTTGGGTATTTTAAATGTGGTCACCCAGGGTTGCGTCCCAAATGGCAACCTACTCCCTACATAGTGCACTACTTTTGACCAGAGGCCTATGGGCCATTTTTAAAGTAGTGCACTTTATAGGGAATAAGGTGCCGTTTAACTGACTGACTGACCACAGACAAGACCAGGTGGGCCTCGCTAGTATGTGATAATGCCCGAGAAGCTGGTGTTTGGAGGATATATTGGCACGGACATTGTTCTGGTATGGCAAATATACTCTCCAAACACCGGCTTTAAGGGCATTATCACTTTTATACAACGGGTTACCAACATATTCAAATAATGATTTACATATTTTCATTAAACATGTTATTTTGATGAATTTATTTATACTATTTCATCCTTCCATAAGATATAGTCCCGACAGAAATCTAATGTTGCTACCCAAGCCGGCTGGTCGTTCGTTCTATCGGTTCAGTTGCCAGAGCCGTGACCCAGTCGTTAAGTATTTTTGTTATAAATCAATGGACGTGTCACAGACGTTTGTTCTAAATGTTCCGGTACCATGATGGCTGGCAACGTTCTTATCCCTTGCTTGCTAGCTAGCCATCTTCGGCTAACAGGGTCACGTCAAACAGTGCAGCCAGAATAACAGAAAAGTTGTTGCCTTTGCGTTTGTTTCAGCTGTTTTCAAGTGATTTTTTTCTATACATCCACAAACAATGAGCTAATGATTCGCGATTTCGACTGGCATAGAACATTTGCTCTCTCGCCAGGACACTGTTCAGAGGAGCTAGCCAACTACACAGCTAACACAATCACTTCAAATTGAAGCTGGAATGACAGAAAACTAGCCGCATTTTGGGTTTTTCTATTGACATTTCTTTGTATATATCCAATAAAATGATGCTGATTCATGCTGCCTGCCTGTCTGTCTCGTCCCAACTCCTTACACATTCATTACTATGGGAAAGCTGGAGATCGAATTTCAATATTGAAACAATGTTACAAAGGTCTGAGAGACAGACAGCGAGGTTAATACAAATCTCTGATGTTGAAAACCAAACGCCAGACTAAAAGAAATGGGAGAAAATGTCTAGATGCTTTTTAAAGTGGAGATCAAGTTTATAAATTGCCTGGCTGGGCTGATGGGACAGTGGATTGCGTAGTCAGATGAAATAGTGAATAGGCATACATCACACACACAAACACACTATACATCACACACACACACACTATACATCACATACACGCTATACATCACACACACACACACACACACACACACACACACAAACACACACTATACATCACACACACCAACACACTATACATCACATACACACACTATACATCACACACTATACATCACACACACACTAAACATCACACTCACACACTATACATCACACACAAACACACACTATACATCACACACACACTATACATCACACAAACACACACTATACATCACACACACACTATACATCACACACACACAAACACACTATACATCACACACACACACTATGCATCACACACACACACAATATACATAACACACACTATACATCACACACACTATTCCTCACACACACACACACACACTATACATCACACACACACACACACATACTATACATCACACACACACACACTACACGTCACACATTGTGGATGTTACTAATGTTTAACTATACAGCACACATTGTATGTAAGCCTAACTTCTACCATAATGGAGCCTATTCATCTTATACTGTGCCTTATGTATGAGTTAAAACTATACAGCATACAAGTGTGCCTCCCTTGTCCACTTTCATTTTAATGCTATACTGACAAGGTCACCATGTCCATCCTCAAAGCACTGTATCAAGACAAGACATCCTATCCGGTATGGTAGATATTATGTAATTACCATCTAGCTTTGCCTGCCTAATTAGGTATACAGATCTATCTATTTCCATCTAATCAACCTTCATTTGATAATGTATGTCAGAGAAATCCCATATGGTGCCCTGCAGGACACAGAGAAAAGAAAGAGGGAGAGGGGAAGGGGAAGGGGCGATATAGAGTGGTAGAGCGAGAGAGAGAAAGAGAGGGAGACAGAGAGAGAAGGGGGGCAAGAGAGAGAGAGAGAGGGAGAGAGCAACAGACACGGAGACAGAAGAGAATGGGAGGGAGATAGATAGGGGTAGACAGGAAGAGAAAATGAAAGACAGAGCGAGTGAGAGTACGATAAATAGATCGAGAGGGAGAAGGGCAGACAGGGAGAGACAGAGAGAGAGAGAGACTCTCAGACAGTGCTTTGTCCTTGACATTCCTCTCCAGGCCCTGAACCTCCTGCAGACTGCAGACTGGAGACGTGTGAGTGATTTAACTAGGCCGCTCACTCCACCCCCTTACAAGTAACAAACAGAGACGCAGGGGAAAGGCACAGAAACAAAATGAAATTGCATGTGACTGTGGACACAGTCCGAACAGGATCGACCTGTGGCCCAGTGATGGCTTGTGGGCAAAGATACAGGGGGACAGGCTCATCGTAATGGTTTGGAATGGAATGTTTTGAAAATAATGTGTTTGATACTGTTCCATTCATTCCATTACAATCAGCATGTCTTCCTATATTTTCGCCCACCAACCACCACTGAGGTGGCCATTGCCCTGAAATCACCTCTGGCCTTTCTGTCAGCCACTTGTTGTCAAATCACTTGTAATATCGTTGTTGTAATATTCACATATCACTTGGGGACGCAATCTAAATAAGCCACCTAAAAGATAAACCGGGGTAAGCATTACGCTTTTAAAAAGGGCGGCATTTGATGTGTTAATACAGTTAATACACCGTGCGGTGTGCCACGCTAAGACGGGAGAGTTGCGAAGTTGTACTGAATGATGATTTTTACCACAGTAAGACACAGTAGAATCTAGATCATTTGAAAAATCTCATGAATATTTCATGTACGCTTCTTACGGTATTCTTTTCAACCTCCCTCTCTTCCTCCATCCCTCATTCCCTCCCCATCTCCCTTTCATTCTGGGGACTATTAGAAATGAGGTATAGTACGAGTGGATGATGAAACATTTATGACCACCAACACCTCTTTCCAAAAAGGTTTCCAAATGTATTAAATAAACATGACAGTGGGATAATTCTTCGACATCAGGGAGTGGAGACAGTACCTTGGGAGGAAAATAGAATAGTTAGAGTGACAAGACAGGAGGGAGAACAGTGAGAGACTGTGACAGGAAGGGAGAGAGATAGAGAGAGAGAGGAGACATATGTCTGTGTGAGTTGTAAAAGGGAGATTGACTAGTAGCGGACATTAAAGGAAAACTCCACCCAAAAACGATCTTTTGGTATTTGTTTCAATAGTCCATTGTTGATATTGTCCCAAAATGTTTTGCGTGTCAATAATCAAGTTTTCAAGATACACTACATATACAAAAGTATGTGGACACGGCTTCAAATTATTGGATTTGGCTATTTCAGCCACACCCATTGCTGACGGGTGTATAAAATTGAGCACACAGCCATGCAATCTCCATAGACAAATATTGGCAGTAGAAAGTCCTTACTGAAGAGCTCAGTGACCTTCCGTTATAGGATGCCACCTTTCCAACAAGTCAGTTCATCAAATTTCTGCCCTGCTAGAGCTGCCCCGGTCAACTGTAAGCGCCGTTGTTGTAGAAACATCTAGGAGCAACAACGGCTCAGCCGCTAAGTGTTAGGCCACACAAGCTCACAGAACGGCGCCAAATGGTGAGGCGCGTAAAAATTGTCTGCCTTTGGAATGTCAGCACAAGAACTGTTAGTTGGGAGCTTCATGAAATGGGTTTCCATGGCCGAGTAGCCGCACACAAGCCTAAGATCATCATACGGAATACCAAGGGTCGGCTGGAGTGGTGTAAAGCTCGCCGCCATTGGACTCTGGAGCAGTTGGACTCTGGAAACGCGTTCTCTGAAGTGATGAATCCCGCTTCACCATCTGGCAGTCCAACAGATGAATCTGGGTTTGGCGAATGCCAGGAGAACACTACATGCCCCAATTCATAGTGCCAACTGTAAAGTTTGGTGGAGGAGGAATAATGGTCTGGGGCTGTTTTCATGGTTCGGGCTAGGCCCCTTAGTTCCAGTGAATGTAAATTGTAATGCTACAGCATACAATGACATTCTAGATGATCCTGTGCTTCCAACTTTGTGGCAACAGTTTGAGGAAGGCCCTTTCCTGTTTCAGCATGACAATGCCCCCGTGCACAAAGCGAGGTCCACACAGAAATGGTTTGTCGAGATCAGTGTGGAACAACTTGACTGGCCTCCACGTCTTTGGGATGAATTGGAACGCTGACTGTGAGCCAGGCCTAATCACCAAACATCAGTGCCCGACCTCACTAGTGCGCTTGTGGCTGAGTGGAAGTCCCCACAGCAATATTCTAACATCTAGTGGAAAGCCTTCCCGGAAGAGTGGAGGCTGTTACAGCAGAAAAGGGGGGACCATCTCCATATTAAAGCCCATGATTATGGAATGAGATGTTCGACAAGCAGGTGTCCACATACTTTTGGTCATGTTGTGTATATAACTTTCAAAATACAGAAATACAGCCAGTATGATGCTGCGTTTTGTATCATGTGATGCAAAACGCATCATACCGGCTGTATTTCTGTATTTTGAAAGTTATATATCTTCAAAACTTGATTGCTGACAACAATGGACACTCAACAATGGACGAATGAAACAAATACCAAAAGATTTTCCTTTAATCCAAGTACACACTATCAAGGGTGCACTACGAAGTGTACACTATCAAGTAGCAGCATAGCGGAGACGAGGGGAGAAAACATGTTGTGTTCTAACCTGGTTCTCCTCGTGAGTCACCCTCATTTGCTCCTTGAGGACGGAGGTGCGCGCCGCCTCCTCCTTGCGTATCATCCTCTCCTTCTTCAGCTCGGGGCTCCAGAAGCTCTTGATGCTGTTGGTGGACGAGCCCAGCTTGCTGTCCTTCAGGTCCAGCTCTCTCCTCAGCAGATCGTTCTCCCGCTGCATGTCCCGGAGTGTGGCCTGCATCTCCAGGAGCTCCCCCCCACTGCCTCTCACAGCTTGCCGCAGCAGGGCCGACGGCACCCCCTGAGGGTGGTGGTGGTGGTGCTGAAGCATGGACAGGGAGCCCAGGTCGCTGTAGGACAGCAGGTCAGCGTGGTGGCCCAGCCCCACCGAGGCGATGTTGGGGCTGCTGCCCATGGCCGTGACGCGGCCCCCATACATGGCCCGGTTGGAGGCGCGCCCCAGCGTCATGGTGCCCTTAGGGTAGGTGGCGGTTGAGCCCACTCCCTCGTGGTCGCTTAGGTACATGGGCCCGGACGTGGCGTAGGCAGCGTTCAGTGACTGGATGTTCTCCATGGAGAGCGTCTTGCCCCCTCCACCGCCCCCGCCCCCACTGTTGGCCCTCCGGTGGCCCAGCCTGGGGGACCTAGGCAGGCGCGGGGACCGTGCAGGGCTGCTCTCGATGTGGCCGACCGCTCTGGCGCTGCCGTACATGTCCTGGGTGTGGGAGGTGTGGCCTGGGCCGGCCGGACGCTTGCCACGGGGTCCTTACCAGGGGCACGCTGCGACGATCACAGTGCACCCTCACTCTGTAACACACATGGGCGGCTCACTGCATGCTTGTGTGGGTGAAGGACCTCGACATCGATAGATCTGGGGAAAGAGGAATTTGTCAAAGAGGAATTTGTAATAATGACAAGAAATATGCGGCATATTTTATCTGCCAAAAACATACACACAGCTCTCTCTCTCTCTCTCTCTCTCTCTCTCTCTCTGTCTCACTCACACACACACACACACTCTACCCACACACACACATCCCACACTCCTTCTACAGGGTTTGGTAGGTGTAGTGTCATAAGAAGCAGCTCCTCTCCTCCTGTTCACATTGAGAGCTGGGTGAATGAGTCACACTAGCCTGTGGCTCTGTGGGCTTCTTTTGCAGGGAGGGATTCCAATTCTAAGTGAACCCACTGGGAATCGCAGCATCGCCCTGGCTTCCCCCGGCCCAGGCACTCATCCCAGTCCTATTAGTGCTGACCCCATCAGGAAGCAGAGAACACCTACCTCACTGTGCATAGTATTTAGTACATCTAGTATAGCAACCACAATATCACATATACTCTATGCATAGAACCAAGTATCATGCCCATCTGGCATGCCAAGGCAAATGCTCAAAGTATTTGAAGAGATTTCAAATGCAGTACTATTAAATCCCAGGATTGCTCTCTATCAATACACTAATACAAACACTATGTTCATATATTATACATGTCAATAAGCAGGAACCTCCAGAATGGGTATTGGTTCAAGAATACATCTCCCAGAGTTCAGCTGTGCATGCTTCCATTTCCTCTTCTGGAGCACTCAGCCACATGTAATCACTCCTATCACTCCAGACACCAGGGTCATATTCACTAGACCCTAAAAGGAAGCGAATGGACTGAAACAGAGAGGGACTACCTTGATCATGTCCAATAAGAAACACTCATTTTCATTTTCAAAACGCTTTGCTACATTTTGCACTAATGAATATGACCCAAGGGGAGGCAGAACATGTACTGTATATACAAATGGAACTTATGCTGTTGTATTGACTCCTTATCATCAAAGGGCAGAACAAGTGTATTTTCATTGTCCATCTATAGACCTACATCATACAGGTGTGCCTTATATAGCATCCACCTCTTATGTTACAGCTAATATAGCTACATTTATGTGTATTGCAAATAAATTGTAATTCCCATCCAGGAAACTGCACAGAGCAGTGTGTGTATAATACTTATTGTGTAGGCTACTGCTAAGGATGGCCAGATTGTGTTGCCCAGTAGGAGTCAACTCCCTGTGGAGTCACTAAACACCAGAGACTTCAAAATGGCACTCACGTTTCTGGCCATCACATACATTGCCTTCGGAAAGTATTCAGACGCCTTGACTATTTCCACATTTTGTTACATTACAGCCTTATTCTAAAATGTATTAAATAAAATAAAATCCTCAGCAATCTACACACAATACCCCATAAGGACAAAGTGAGAAAAAAAAGGACATTTTTGCAAATGTATAGCAAATAAAAACAGAAATACCTATTTTACATAGGTATTCAGACCCTTTGCTATGAGACTCGATAATTGAGCTCAGGTGCGTCCTGTTTCCATTGATCATCCTTGAGATGTTTCTACAACTTGATTGGAGTCCACCTGTGGTAAATTCAATTGATTGGACATGATTTGGAAAGGCACTGTCTATATAAGGTCCCACAGTTGACCGTACATGTCAGAGCAAAAACCAAGCCATGAGGTCGAAGGAATTGTCCGTAGAGCTCCGAGACAGGATTGTGTCGAGGCACAGATCTGGGGAAGGGTACCAAAAAATGTCTGCAGCATTGAATGTCCCCAAGAACATAGTAGCCTCCATCATTCTTAAATGGAAGAAGTTTGGATGCACCAAGACTCTTCCTAGAGCTGGCCGGCCGGCCAAATCGAGCAATCAGGGGAGAAGGGCCTTGGTCAGGAAGGTGACCAAGAACCCGATGGTCACTCTGACAGAGCTCTAGAGTTCCTCTGTGGAGATGGGAGAAGCTTCCAGAAGGACAACCATCTCTGCAGCATTCCACCAATCAGGCCTTTATGGTAGATTGGCCAGTCGGAAGCCACTCCTCAGTAAAAGGCACATGACAGCCCACTTGGAGTTTGCCAAAAGGCACCTAAAGACTCTCAGACCATGAGAAACAAGATTTTCTGGTTAGATGAAACCAAGATTGAACTCTCTGGCCTGAATGTCAAGCGTCACGTCTGGAGGAAACCTGGCACCATCCCTACGATGAAGCATGGTGTTGGCAGCATCATGCTGTGGGGATGTTTTTCAGTGGCAGGGACTGGCAGAAGGGTCAGGATTGAGGCTGAAATGAATGGAGCAAAGTACAGAGAGATCCTTGATGAAAACCTGCTCCAGAGTGCTCGGGACCTCAGACTGGGGAGAAGGTTCACCTTCCAACAGGACAACGACCCTAAGCACATAGCCAAGACAGCGCAGGAGTGGCTTCAGGACAAGTCTCTGAATGTCCTGGACTTCAACCCGATTGAACATCTCTGGAGAGACCTGAAAATAGCTGTGCAGCAACGCTCCCCATCCAACCAAACAGAGCTTTAGAGGATCTGCAGAAAAGAATGAGAGAAACTCCCCAAATACAGGTCTGCCAAACTTGTAGCGCCATACCCAAGACTCGATGCTGTAATCGCTGCCAAAGGTGCTTCAAATTACTGAATTAAAGGGTCTGAATACTTATGTGAATGTGATATTTCCGTTTTTTATTTGTAATACATTTGCAAAAATGTATAAAAACGTTTTTTGCTTAGTCATTATGGAGTATTGTGTGTAGATTCATGAGGAAAAAAACTATTTAATCCATTTTAGAATGAGGCTGTAACGTAACAAAATGTGGAAAAAGTCAAGGGGTCTGAATACTTTCTTTCTGGGTTTTTTTTACCTGGCCCTGGTTAAAAGTAGTGCACTACATAGGGAATAGCTGCCCTTTGGGATAAAACCCCAGTGTTATCAGAGGAGGACTCAAGAGGGTACAGGATGGTACTGGATGGTACAGGATAGTACGGGGATAGTACAGGAGGGTTCTGTTGAAAGAAACCTAAAGATGAACGGCTGTTTTTAAACGGATAGTGGTGGTGCAGTGTGTCTAGGGGATAACTGGGCTGTATTCATCCTCCTTCCTTCCGGGCCAGCCTTGCATCATCTTCTCAGAAGACACGGTTTCCATAGAGACTGCGGTGTCTGGGCTCACAGAGATAAAGCACCTGGTTTTGGCAGTCCTCTTACATAACTCTAACTTAACTTTCAAAAGGGGAGAAAAAAAATGTATTCCTGTGAATTCCGGTGCGGGTGGATAGAGGAAGTTAAAAGGGAAAGTGATGAGTGACTGACAACAGATGGTCTGCTCATCGGTGCCACACACTCTTGTCTCCATGCCAGGGCCAGGGTGAGGGTGAGGGTGGGGACAAGATGGCCACTAGCTTTTTTGGAGCCATTATCCGCATGCCCTACAGCCAGACCTGACTTTGCCTATAGCACTGTACCACCTCTCCCTTCAGAATCAACTATGTGACATGGCTGAATGGCTGTCTATGAACTCACACAATACCTGACAATATCTTTACAGGAACAATCTGCCACCATTCAGAGTCAGATAGCTTTGTGATATGGACAACACGCCAGTCTATTAAGGGTATTTGAGGTAAGGAAAGCATTTTGTAGCCTGGTGTTTGGCAATTACAATGACCATGGGAGTTGGCAAGATGGCATAAACAGATCTGGGACCAGGCTAAGCATTTTGGGGACAAGAAAGAAATGCTGAAGAAATACCTGCGAGAAAACACTTCAACAGAAGCAATTACAATGATACAATGACAGGCGAGAGCAGACAGGGAGTTCAGTAATAACTATAATTTCAGTTTGCTGCAACAAGAAACTTTAAAATGGGACAGGACTGTTACAGCCTACATTAGCTGAAAGAAGTGGAGCGGGTGTAACATTGGCCAAACAAGTTGCTTTTTCAGTAGCCAGTCCCTCTGAGAGACTGTAGCTAATTAAACTCAAACGAATTATACAACACACATACTGTATCAGGAAGTTCTGCAATTATTATCTTCAATTGGTTGGCAATGGCTGCAGTGCTTGTGAAGTCCGGAGTGAAAATGTTGGAAAAGCAAGAACTGCATGTGGCCGGCTGAGTTTAGACACCGGATCTCCTGGGCCCAACAGGATTTTTCAATCCCGCTGAGCTAAAGCCAACACTCTTAGAAGTGAAGGAGCCTGGAAGAACCTTTTGCAAATCGGTAAATTGCCACTCAGGGGGGAACCTTTTCCGGTCACAAAGGTTCCTCGAGGAACCCCTGTGACTTGAAGCATATATTTTCGCTAAAATGTCACAGACTGACGTTTATATGCTGATACTGGGCTGCCTATGTAAAGGTTCAAAGAGGAACCTTTTTGTGATGGGAAAAGTTAAATGTTTTACCTTTTTAATAAAATATTGCAGCAGCAGCCTATCAGAAGATTAGAGGCACGGCTTTCAGATAGTTATTTTTGGCTACTGGTAAGAGTAAATGTCATTTCTGTTTATCATATAAAGTTGAAAGTTCGTACAATACAAATGTCTATTTTCCTTGAATGTTTATGCATATTACATAATCTAATATTAACATTGCTGACTACATATCATATAGAGCATTGACAGTCATCCAAACGCAATAACTTCTATATATAGTAATAAAGTGGTAACAAATCCAACATTGGGATTTGCATAGGCTCTTGAAGAACTCATACATGTCTATAAGCCTCATTGAAGCTACAAAAATATCAGTGTTCAACCTTAACATGAGATGACAATACAACAGAAAAGATTAACAGGAATGATGGTTACTCTCACCGGTGGCCAAAAGTAATTATGTGAATGCCATGCCCTTACTATAAGCAACACCCCCATTCTTCTCATCTGACCCGCTGAGTCATATCTTATGCTGTGTTTATAGCCAAGTGGGAAGGTGGCAATTTCCAGTTGTGAAGTAGTAAATACAAGTTGGATGCATTCACATGCTTTGAACTTGATGGTATACAACGATTTGCTAATGGAAAACAAGCTGTGTCAACCATCAACTAAAAGTACAGCTATCATGCTTGCAAACAAATTATAATGTTAAAAAAACTGTATTAATAGATTGCTTGCCGAATATGCTGTTTTCTAGGTAATTTCCTTAGTAGGTGATGTCAAAGGTCAGTTTCCCACTAGTGATTACCAGTTGGAGGGGCGTTCAAGTGGATGTTTCCCAGTCGTTTGTGGTAAATACCACCTTCCCACTTGGTTATGAATACAGGGTTAATAATCCAGCATCAATAACCCAGCATCAACCACCCAACCTGGCTCTTTTTAAAGAAAACAACCCAACTAAGTGAAACAATGCCTGCAACCCAGATAGGTCATCCAAACAACCAAGCATTTTTAAGTGTGTAGGCTAGGTTGAAGATATTGTAGCTAACTGGTGACCTAAGCCAACACCTAATAATTATCATCATAAACAAACGTCATTACCATCACAATAAACTTTTCGGAATTAAAACAGGAGGCTACAATCATATTATTCAACATTGCTATTAAAATAGTACTCAAATAGGAATGGGTTATTGTTTACAAGTTGGTAGCTATCCCATAAAGCCATCGCCAAAAGCCACATATTTCCATTTTCTTCTGAGTCTGGCAGCGCAACAAATCCAATGACGAAATAATATTATACACTGCTCAAAAAAATAAAGGGAACACTTAAACAACACAATGTAACTCCAAGTCAATCACACTTCTGTGAAATCAAACTGTCCACTTAGGAAGCAACACTGATTGACAATACATTTCACATGCTGTTGTGCAAATGGAATAGACAACAGGTGGAAATTATAGGCAATTAGCAAGACACCCCCAATAAAGGAGTGGTTCTGCAGGTGGGGACCACAGACCACTTCTCAGTTCCTATGCTTCCTGGCTGATGTTTTGGTCACTTTTGAATGCTGGCGGTGCTTTCACTCTAGTGGTAGCATGAGATGGAGTCTACAACCCACACAAGTGGCTCAGGTAGTGCAGCTCATCCAGGATGGCACATCAATGCGAGCTGTGGCAAGAAGGTTTGCTGTGTCTGTCAGCGTAGTGTCCAGAGCATGGAGGCGCTACCAGGAGACAGGCCAGTACATCAGGAGATGTGGAGGAGGCCGTAGGAGGGCAACAACCCAGCAGCAGGACCGCTACCTCCGCCTTTGTGCAAGGAGGAGCAGGAGAAGCACTGCCAGAGCCCTGCAAAATGACCTCCAGCAGGCCACAAATGTGCATGTGTCTGCTCAAACGGTCAGAAACACACTCCATGAGGGTGGTATGAAGGCCTGACGTCCACAGGTGGGGGTTGTGCTTACAGCCTAACACCGTGCAGGACGTTTGGCATTTGCTAGAGAACACCAAGATTGGCAAATTCGCCACTGGCGCCCTGTGCTCTTCACAGATGAAAGCAGGTTCACACTGAGCATGTAACAGACGTGACAGAGTCTGGAGATGCCGTGGAGAACGTTCTGCTACCGGCAATATCCTCCAGCATGACCGGTTTGGCGGTGGGTCAGTCATGGTGTGGGGTGGCATTTCTTTGGGGGGCCGCACAGCCCTGCATGTGCTCGCCAGAGGTAGCCTGACTGCCATTAGGTACCGAGATGAGATCCTCAGACCCCTTGTGAGACCATATGCTGGTGCGGTTGGCCCTGGGTTCCTCCTAATGCAAGACAATTCTAGACCTCATGTTGCTGGAGTGTGTCAGCAGTTCCTGCAAGAGGAAGGCATTGATGCTATGGACTGGCCCGCCCGTTCCCCAGACCTGAATCCAATTGAGCACATCTGGGACATCATGTCTCGCTCCATCCACCAACGTCACGTTGCACCACAGACTGTCCAGGAGTTGGCGGATGCTTTGGGAGGAGATCTCTCAGGAGACCATCCGCCACCTCATCAGGAGCATGCCCAGGCATTGTAGGGAGGTCATACAGGCACGTGGAGGCCACACACACTACTGAGCCTCATTTTGACTTGTTTTAAGGACATTCCATCAAAGTTGGATCAGCCTGTAGTGTGGTTTTCCACTTTAATTTTGAGTGTGACTCCAAATCCAGACCTCCATGGGTTGATAAATTGGATTTCCATTGATTATTTTTGTGTGATTTTGTTGTCAGCACATTCAACTATGTAAAGATAAAAGTATTTAATAAGATTATTTCTTTCATTCAGATCTAGGATGTGTTGTTTAAGTGTTCCCTTTATTTTTTTCAGCAGTATATATAGATTTATAGTCAGTGTTTTGCATGTGCCAGTAAAAATGTTCCTCCAGGAAACATTGACAACATGAAAGGTTCCTCCAAGAACCCCTCGACTAACCAATGGTGCAAAAATCAACCCATTGACTGCAATGGTTCCTTGAGAATCTCCAGGGTTCCTCGAGTCACCCCAAATTCTAAGAGTCTAGGCTTTCTGTCTGTGAAGCCACACCAACACAGTGATGGACTGGGACCATAAATTGGCCCTGGCATTTCTAACACACTGGCCCATTTTTTTTCCCTCGAGGCCCCCATTATTAGCAAGATAATTATCATTTTGCGAAACAACAAAAAAGTTAGACCCGCCCACCTGGCAAAAAAATGGACCAGCCCATCTGGCATTTTCAAGAAATGCTGGATGGCTGGTCTGCCCCTTGGTGCATACATCCTCTCTCATGTATTGCTGTCCAGGGCTGTGGTGCTGAATCGCCCTGACAAGGTACAAATCTGTCGTTCTGCCCCTGAACAAGGCAGTTAACCCACTGTTCCTAGGCCGTCATTGAAAATAATAATTTGTTCTTAACTGACGTGCCTAGTTAAATAAAGGTAAAATAAAACAAATAAATAGTGCTGAATCCATCAATTGCGGTGCTGTCCATGGTGCTGAAGTAAGACTCAATCAACACATTGCATAGTAGCCTACCGTAGTAACCGCCATCCCCGCGCTTATATACATTTTGTGGATGAAGGGCGGGTCGGTTGAATAAAGACATAACACCCTGGTTTTATAAGCGAGGATATCGACTCTGCCGCACGAGCATGCTTTTGCGGCACAGTCAATAGCACGCTGGACTTCGGGCTAGAAGGTTGAGGGTTCGAGACCTGCTCCCTGCCTGTTTCATAACAATACCTTAAAAGATCCAGAAATGTATCATTCTTGTGTAATTTATATCTATAGGCTACATTGAGGTTTTTATTTTAGGCTATCTGGCGTTAGGGCGCGAGCCTAAACTTCAGGGCCTAACGGTACTCCGTCAAACAACCTACAGGCCAATCTTAATTTTTTTTTTGGAATGGGCAGAAAAAGTTAACGTTGATCCATGGAGGCAAAAAAGACAATGTTGGAGTTAAATTCAATAAGAGAAAATCTGCGAAATTGAGAGTTGAAAATAAAAGAGAAGGGAGGGCCAGAAAAGTAATGTTTTGGGAAAGAGTTGGTGAAGTGGTAAAAGAGGATTATATGTTATGTGTGATGATTGTGAAGCGCTATACAAATTCGACAGTCACAGGATGGGGGCCTCAAATAGGCCTATGGCACGTTAAGAGAACTGTAGCCTACTGTTCAGATGGTTTGAATGGAAACTGAAATCTGGACACTGACTCGAGGTCTATACCCTCTCACATAGCCTAAGCATTAACTCTTGCAAAAATAAGCATTTCTTGCAGTAATATGATACTCGGGAACAAGAGTGGAGAAATATGATTTCTTTCTTTCAGCATCTTGAGAGAATGCGACTGCGCACTTAGATACCGTCTGATAGTATTTCAACCACATAAAATATGAATAGCCACGGGAAGTATGGGTGCTGAGGGTGCTGCACCATCCACTGAAAAATCTGAATTTTTTTTAAATTCTTAAAAAATATATTTTTTTCACAAAAGTAGTGCACTGGGCCTTTAATAGTGCTCTATGAGCGGACCGATATAGATGTCTTCAGCGGGGACAAAAACTTTTTCCCACCACCCCACAAAATCCATATTTCAATAGTCTCGATAATCCTTCTTTAACCTGTCTCCTCCCCTTCATCTACAATGCTTGAAGTGGATTTTTTTTATTTTTTTTAACCTTTATTTAACCAGGAAGGGCTCATTGAGATTTAAAATCTATTTTTCAAGAGCGTCCTGGCCAAGATAGGCAGCGCCAAGTCATTACAAAAATTACAGACAAACAACATGAAAAACTACAATTAATCTAGTAAAAACCATAGAATTAACAAAGAATATAACAAAATCAAAAACAGCAAATTAAAAACATTGACATGTCAGGGAATCAGTCTCCAGATCATTCATCAGTGATTTAAAAATACCAATCGGGACAAGTTCTTCCAGTTTAAAAGTATTTTGTAAGGCATTCCAAGACGATGGCGCAGAGTACATAAAAGCCCTTTTACCAAATTCAGTTCGGACATTTGGAACAGTTAACAAGTGACATCAATAAGGGATCATAGCTTTCCCCTGAATTCACCTGGTCAGTCTATGTCATGGAAAGAGCAGGTGTTCCTAATGTTTTGTAGACCTATATGATAAGTGTATAGTTGGGCGGTACAGATGTGTTACTTGCGAATTGCGGGCAGCTGTTGGTGAAAAAAACCAGCTGATCCGCGCACCACTAGCCTACTGGTATTTGTATCTTTACACCTTTTTTGGCTTCAATCAACCTGCCCAATGAGGATAATATTGTTAGACTAGTAAATGCATGTGGGAGGCCTAAATATGGGGCAGATAAGCGCAAGCAGCTGTGACTGGGAGGGGCAACATAACTATTAGATAGGCCTAGCGGCATGGACATTCTCGCGCAGATAGGCCTTACAGGTGCTCTGAAAGCATGACTTTCTGTGCCGATTAATAGTGCTTTAGGTTCTGGTGCTGGCTGCATTTCCATAAGTCCATGTCATTTCCCTTTGATCACCCACATGCAACCTTTAAGTCCATCCCTTAGAAACCCTTTATTAGGCCTACAGTGTCCTTTATCTTTGCCATCTTGATTGGAATCGAAATCCACATAATATCATAGCAGTGTCTCTCTAAATGTCATTATAAATCAATAATTATACACATCAATGTGGCATCATCGCTGCAGTCACAAATGGTCAATCTTTCATACATCAATACAGTGTCATGGGCCAGAGTGCGAAAACAAACGTGTGCACGCACACCTGAACATAATTTCGAATTCGCTCCACATCGGCACAACTCTTGCGGCAAAAGGTCAGCTGCATTGGCTAGTGTGCAGAACGGTCATGAAGGAAATCCTATCTGAGCGGAGGCAGGGACATGTTTGGAGATCAATCGTTCCAATGAGTCAGTGCAGCAGGTTGTCGCTTGACCATAATAACGCGGGGCGAAATGATGCATATGGTCCACTTACTAAGTAGAAAAGACTGAATGACCATCTTCCAGCCCTGCTGCTGACAAGACACCCCACAATTAAAATCCCTCCCCTTGCCTTTCATGATTGGTTGAGAGGATCAGATAGTACAAACACGCGTTTCCTAGTGGCTGTCGCCTCTGTCAGTTAGCCAAAATGAAACGTCAATTTCTGAAGGGGGTTTCGTTCGTTTGAGGGGGACACATGTAGCTGAGAGGGTTCTTCGGGTTCTTCTCAATCGATTATTGAAATTATTGGAACATAACACGCTAATGTTTAGTAGCCGAATAGCCTCAATTATTTATAAATATGATCATGGTGTCGATATTGCTTAATATTTCTTATTCATAATGACAGCATCTCCCAAAATGTTCCTCTTGAATTCCCCTAATAAGGAAATATATGACATAATGTAAGCCTGAGGCATTACAGACGTTTCTTATGTCGAATTGTTAGTGCCCTTGATGTCTCGTGTTTCATGGCAATACATCATTCTTCTCCAATGCAATGTGAGAATCTATGACAGCTAGCCACTATAGATAACATCACATACATTCCAGAGGATTAGGCGCTTTTAGGATGAAATACGACTTTAAAGCCCTAGAAATCTTTTATATTGAAAATTAAATAGAGATATGTAATTCGTTCCACCTTTCCTTGATACCAATTCCACTCTAAATGAACTCAAAAACCAATTCGATTTTCAACCGAATCGAATGACTGAAATATACAAGATACAAACACATATTGACTTCTATAAATTAGTCTACAGTATGTTTTTCCCATGCATTCATCTACTATGCAATCCAACGAATGAATTGGGAGTGATATTTTACGCACAGATGCATTCCCTCAATCCGTCTAATCGAAAGAGAACGGTCAACCCCATAATATCGAAAACACTTCACTATTTCTACATGAGGTGATTCGGTGCCGTTCTCTATCATACGTATTTGCGTTGATCTTGAATTAATCAAAATATAAATGTACCTTTTTCTACCATTAGTTCCTCTCCATCACCATCCAGAGACAGCAGCGTCTTCCAGCCTCCATTCACACCGGTCTCAGCATCCTGCACTGTCATTGGGTAGCGGACACGCGATCTCTCCCCCTACACGCTAGGGAGCTGCACAGTCTGATTGTTAAAGGGACAGCCGAGAGGGTGTCGAGCAGAATGGATGGAATCAATCCTAGAAACGTGACTTTGAGTGTGGAATCACAACATCGAAATCTCACAATTCAACTCACAAACTCAGACTTCCATCCTTATCGTCCTCGCTCCTTGTGGTCACAGTCCTCACGTTTGTATGGATGGTGTAGGTTTCAGGAGTTTCAGCATTGAAAATCCAGCCTAATTTCAGGTTTAATTGGTTGAGGTATTAGGTATCTGAGAGGTGGAAAATGTGACAAAATCTGCCCCCCCCCCCAACACCCCTCATGATTACATTTACATTTCATTTTAGTCATTTAGCAGAAGCTCTCATTTATAGCGACTTACAGTTAGTGCATAAAGGTAGCTATAGGTAAGACAATCACATATCACAGTCTTAGTAAGTCATCCTCTAGTCTAATTTCACAGCCACTGTGCCGTCATCTACCATTAAGCACCATCATTAACTTGTGTTCAACCAGAGATTGCAATTCATCAAGGCGTGCCATCCCCTATAACTCTTATCATTTGTGTGCTTAATTATATGACCTTTTCTAAATGTCGCAGAATAATCTGTGGTGATAGGCTGAAGGATCTCAGGCCCATTTTATCCTAAGCTCCTGCATTGTGAGTGCTCTGATTGGCTTGGCTGCCTTTTGCATTCTAAATGGAACCCTATTCCCATTACATATACATATACAGTAGAAGTCGGAAGTTTACGAGTCAGTAAAACTCGTTTTTCAACCACTCCACAAATTTCTTGTTAACAAACTACATTTTTGGCAAGTCGGTTAGGACATCTACTTTGTGCATGACACAAGTAAATGTTCCAACAATTGTTTACAGACATGTTATTTCACTTATAATTCACTGTATCACAATTCTAGTGGGTCAGAAGTTTACATACACTAAGTTGATTGTGCCTTTAAACAGCTTGTAAAATTCCAGATAATGATGTCATGGCTTTAGAAGCTTCTGATAGGCAAATTTACATAATTTAAGTCAATTGGAGGTGTACCTGTGGATGTATTTCAAGGCCTACCTTCAAACTCAGTGCCTCTTTGCTTGACATCATGGTAAAATCAAAAGAAATCAGCCAAGACCTCAGAATTTTTTTTTTAGACTTCCACAAGTCTGGTTCATCCTTGGGAGCAATTTCTAGACGCCTGAAGGTACCACGTTCATCTCTACGAACAATAGTACGCAAATATAAACACCATGGGACCACGCAGCCGTCATACCGCTCAGGAAGGAGACGTGTTCTGTCTCCTAGAGATGAACGTACTTTGGTGCGAAAGTGCGACTCAATCCCAGAACAACAGCAAAGGACCTTGTGAAGATGCTGGAGGAAACAGGTACAAAAGTATCTATATCCACAGTAAAACGAGTCCTATATCGACATAACCTGAAAGGCTGCTCAGCAAGAAAGAAGCCACTGCTCCAAAACCGCCATAAGAAAGCCAGACTAAGGTTTGCAACTACACATGGGGAAAAATATCTTACTGTTTGGAGAAATGTCCTCTGGTCTGATGAAACAAAAATAGAGTGGTTTGGCCATAATGACCATCCTTATGTTTGGAGGAAAAAGGGGGAGGCTTGCAAGCCGAAGAGCACCATCTCAACCATGAAGAACGGGGTGGCAGCATCATGTTGTTGGGGTGCTTTGCTGCAGGAGGGACTGGTGCACTTCACAAAATAGATGGCATCCTGAGGAAGGACAATTATGTGGATATGTTGAAGCAACATCTCAAGACATCAGTCAGGAAGTTAAAGCTTGGTCGCAAATGGGTCTTCCAAATGGACAATGACCCCAAGCATACTTCCAAAGTTGTAGCAAAATGGCTTAAGGATAACAAAGTCAAGGTATTGGAGAGGCCATCACAAAGCCCTGACCTCCCATAGTACATTTGTGGGTAGAACTGAAAAAGTGTGTGTGAGCAACGAGGCATACAAACCTGACTCAGTTACACCAGCTCTGTCAGGAGGAATGGGCCAAAATTCACCCAACTTATTGTGGGAAGCTTGTGGAAGGCTACCGGAAACGTTTGACCCAAGTTAAACAATTTAAAGGCAATGCTACCAAATACTAATTAAGTGTATGTAAACATCTGACCCAGTGGGAATGTGATGAAAGAAATGAAAGCTGAAATAAATAATTCTCTCTACTATTATTCTGACATTTCACATTCTTAAAATAAAGTGGTGATCCTAACTGACCTAAGACAGAATTTCTACTAGGATTAAATGTCAGGAATTGTAAAAAACTGAGTTTAAATGTATTTGGCTTAGGTGTATGTAAACTTCCGACTTCAACTGTATATAGTTCACTACTATTGACCAGGGCCCTTAGGGTCCAAACCCACGTGCTCCAGTGGGGCTCTGTGTGGAGGTTTTGGGCGAATCCTCACGGTGGGAAAATGCCTCTGGAGATATGAGTCTTTTGCTCAGTGAATGGAATAAGCCATGTCCCTTCGGGAAACTGTTCAGTTGTGCTGGGAATGGATGGAGGTGGGGCGAAGACAGATGTTTGGCCACCCACTTTAGCAGGGAGAGCAGAGAGAGAGAGAAAACGGAACAGGAGCAGAGAGAAATGTAGTGAAGGACAGGAATGTTCTCAAAGCAACCCCTGCTTGGAGGAGATGAAACATCTTGTTGGGATAGGAGGATTATGTTTTTACGACACCAAGGAATCACAATCAACACACAATAGAATCTGGTTGTTTGTTTATGAGGCATGGGTGGTCGTTAACGTGCGTGCAAGGTGTAATAGGATGCGGAAATAGATTCTTCCTCATGGGTTGGGTTGGAGGTTGTTCCTGTCTGTGGTTGTCCTTGTCCTTTAAGCCAGTGAATCAGCCAGTGCCTCTCTCTCCCAGCCCTGCCTTGGCATCGTTAATCACATGATGGCTTCTCCCATCGTCATGGTGATGTCAGCCCAGGTTCCTTCTTTCCTGTGTACATCCAGGACTGACTGAGAAACGAAGCTGCCTTCGCCACGGCAACCCAGCACACGTTAAATCAATCTGAGTGCATTACACTTACATCACACATAATGACATCACTATAACTGAACCTTCCTGGCTCTCCTGAGAATGTGAGATATGTTGATGTTGAAAACAAAATACAGCCTAAAATACAACCACCTTCACCCCTCCTATACACACACACACACACACACACACACACACACACACACACACACACACACACACACACACACACACACACACACACACACACACACACACTCACTCACACACACTCACAGACACACACACTCTCTCCGTCTCTCTCTCTCTTTATGAGCTGTCCCGATATGCTAGAGCCTGGAAGGCGCGAGGGCTATAACTGTGATGCAAACATTGACGATGAATGGCGGTGACAGGGACAGGCCTAGGAGAGAGGAGCATCAGCAGCATCAGAGTTTAACACACACACACATGCACGTACACACGCACACATGCGAGCATGCAAACACACAGATGCACACACACACACACACACACACCACAGAAGTGGAGAGGGACCTGTTCATTAATCACACATTCATTAATCTATTAGAACCAATTAATCAAAACAGAGCTGACAGCTCACAGGCTGACAGTAAAAGGCACGCTGGTCACAATCTATAATGAAATCTTAATCAGGAAACACAGTGTAATAACATTGTACTGTTTGTATATAGTCAGGTCAGTACTTTATTTAGCTCCAATCTATTACAGGCCCTATGGAGTAATTCAGTGTGTGCATCCCAAATGGCACCCTATTCCCTATATAGTGTAGTACTTTTTACCAGGGCCCATAGGGCCATTTGGGATGTAGACAGTGAGATTTTGCAATGTATCCCCGTCCACATTCTGTCACCGGCCCCGTTAATTCAGTTATTTTTCTCTTCCCAGAGTTGACGATCAATACATTGCAGAGGGCCATTAAACCCCCCTGCAGTCCAGACAGCAATGATTCCCATTTCTGGGGTAAAACAAGCCTCTTAAGAAAGCGTAGAGAAACGGGGAGAACGGGGGGTAAGGATTGTTTAATTATCATAGCGATAGGCATTGATTATCAAATCAAATCAAATGTATTTATATAGCCCTTCTTACATCAGCTGATAAATCAAAGTGCAGTACAGAAACCCAGCCTAAAACCCCAAACAGCAAGCAATGCAGGTGTAGAAGCACAGTGGCTAGGAAAAACTCCCTAGAAAGGCCAAAACCTAGGAAGAAACCTAGAGAGGAACCAGGCTACGAGGGGTGGCCGTGCCTCTTCTGGCTGTGCCGGGTGGAGATTTTAACAGAACATGGCCATATGTTGAAATGTTCATAAATGACCAGCATGGTCAAATAATAGTAATCACAGTGAATAGGTCAGGGTTCCATAGCCGCAGGCAGAACAGTTGAAACTGGAGCAGCAGCACGGCCAGGTGGACTGGGGACAACAAGGAGTCATCATGCCAGGTATCCTGAGGCATGGTCCTAGGGCTCAGGTCCTCCGAGAGAAAGAAAAAAAGAAAGAAAGAAAGAGAGCATACTTAAATTCACACAGGACACTGGATAAGACAGGATAAATACTCCAGATATAACAGACTGACCCTAGGCCCCCAACACATAAACTACTGCAGCATAAATACTGGAGGCTGAGACAGGAGGGGTCAGGAGACACTGTGGCCCCATCCGATGATACCCCTGGACAGGGCCAAACAGGCAGGATATAACCTCACCCACTTTGCCAAAGCACAGCCCCCACACCACTAGAGGGATATCTTCAACCACCAACTTACCATCCTGAGACAAGGCCGAGTATAGCCCACAAAGATCTCCGCCACGGCACAACCCAAGGGGGGGCGCCAACCCAGACAGGAAGACCACGTCAGTGACTCAACCCACTCAAGTGACGCACCCCTCCTAGGGACGGCATGGAAGAGCACCAGTAAGCCAGTGACTCAGCCCTTGTAATAGGGTTAGAGGCAGAGATCCCAGTGGAGAAAAGGGAACAGGCCAGGCAGAGACAGCAAGGGCGGTTCGTTACTCCAGTGCCATCCGTTCACCTACACACTCCTGGGCCAGACTACATTCAATCATAGGACCTACTGAAGAGATGAGTCTTCAATAAAGACTTAAAGGTTGAGACCAAGTCTGCGTCTCTCACATGGGTAGGTAGACCATTCCATAAAATGGAGCTCTATAGGAGAAAGCCCTGCCTTGCTTAGAAATTCTAGGGACAATTAGGAGGCCTGCATCTTGTGACCGCAGCGTATGTGTAGGTATCTACTGCAGGACCAAATTGTAAAGATAGGTAGGAGCCCATGTAATGCTTTGTAGGTTAGCAGTGAAACCTTGAAATCAGCCCTTGCCTTAAGAGGAAGCCAGTGTAGAGAGGCTAGCACTGGAGTAATATGATCAAATGTTTTGGTTCTAGTCAGGATTCTAGCAGCCGCATTTAGCACTAACTGAAGTTTGTTTAGTGCTTTATCAGGGTCGCCGGAAAGTAGAGCATTGCAGTAGTCTAACCTAGAAGTAACAAAAGCAGGGATTAATTTTTCTGCATAAGTTTTGGGCATAAAATTTCAGATTTTTGCAATGTTACGTAAATGGAAAAAAGCTGTCCTTGAAACAGTCTTGATATGTTCGTCAAAAGAGAGATCAGGGTCCAGAGTAACGCCGAGGTCCTTCAGTTTTATTTGAGACGACTGTACAATCATCAAGATTAATTGTCAGATTCAACAGAAGATCTCTTTGTTTCTTGGGACGTAGAACAAGCATCTCTGTTTTGTCCGAGTTTAAAAGTCGAAAGTTTGCAGCCATCCACTTCCTTATGTCTGAAACACAGGCTTCCAGCGAGGGCAATTTTGGGGCTTCACCATGTTTCATTGAAATGTACAGCTGTGTGTCATCCGCATAGCAGTGCAAGTTAACATTATGTTTTCGAATGACATCCCCAAGAGGGAAAATATATAGTGAAAACAATAGTGGTCCTAAAAGGGAACCTTGAGGAACACCGAAATTTACAGTTGATTTGTCAGAGGACAAACCATTCACAGAGACAAACTGATATCTTTCCGACAGATAAGATCTAAACCAGGCCAAAACCTGTCCGTGTAGACCAATTTGGGCTTCCAATCTCTCCAAAAGAATGTGGTGATCGATGGTATCAAAAGCAACACTAAGGTCTAGGAGCACGAGGACAGATGCAGAGCCTCGGTCTGACGCCATTAAAAGGTAATTTACCACCTTCACAAGTGCAGTCTCAGTGCTATGATGGGGTCTAAAACCAGACTGAAGCATTTCGTATACATTGTTTGTTTTCAGGAAGGCAGTGAGTTGCTGCGCAACAGCTTTTTCTAACATTTTTGAGAGGAATGGGAGATTCGATATAGGCCGATAGTTTTTTATATTTTCTGGGTCAAGGTTTGGCTTTTTCAAGAGAGGCTTTATTACTGCCACTTTTAGTGAATTTGGTACACATCCGGTGGATAGAGAGCCGTTTATTATATTCAACATAGGAGGGCCAAGCACAGGAAGCAGCTCTTTCAGTAGTTTAGTTGGAATAGGGTCCATGCAGCTTGAAGGTTTAGAGGCCATGATTATTTTCATCATTGTGTCAAGAGATATAGTACTAAAACATTTGAGTGTCTCCCTTGATCCTAGGTCCTGGCAGAGTTGTGCAGACTCAGGACAACTGAGCTTTGGAGGAATACGCAGATTTAAAGAGGAGTCCGTAATTTGCTTTCTAATGATAATGATCTTTTCCTCAAAGAAGTTCATGAATTTATTACTGCTGAAGTGAAAGCCATCCTCTCTTGGGGAATGCTGCTTTTTAGTTAGCTTTGCGACAGTATCAAAAATAAATTTTGGATTGTTCTTATTTTCCTCAATTAAGTTGGAAAAATAGGATGATCGAGCAGCAGTGAGGGCTCTTCGACACTGCACGGTACTGTCTTTCCAAGCTAGTCGGAAGACTTCCAGTTTGGTGTGGCGCCATTTCCATTCCAATTTTCTGGATGCTTGCTTCAGAGCTCGGGTATTTTCTGTATACCAGGGAGCTGGTTACTTATGACAAATGTTTTTAGTTTTCAGGGGTGCAACTGCATTTAGGGTATTGCGCAAGGTTAAATTGAGTTCCTCAGTTAGGTGGTTACTGATTTTTGTACTCTGACATTCTTGGTTAGGCAGAGGGAGTCTGGAAGGGCATCAAGGAATCTTTGGGTTGTCTGAGAATTTATAGCACGACTTTTGATGCTCCTTGGTTGGGGTCTGAGCAGATTATTTGTTGCGATTGCAAACGTAATAAAATGGTGGTCCGATAGTCCAGGATTATGAGGAAAAACATTAAGATCCAACATTTATTCCATGGGACAAAACTAGTTCCAGAGTATGACTGTGGCAGTGAGTAGGTCCAGAGACGTTGGACAAAACCCACTGAGTCGATGATGGCTCCGAAAGCCTTTTGGAGTGGGTCTGTGGACTTTTCCATGTGAATGTTAAAGTCACCAAAAATTAGAATATTATCTGCTATGACTACAAGGTCCAATAGGAATTCAGGGAACTCAGTGAGGAACGCTGTATATGGCCCAGGAGGCCTGTAAACAGTAGCTATAAAAAGTGATTGTGTAGGCTGCATAGATTTCATGACTAGAAGCTCAAAAGACGAAAACATTGTTTTTTTGTAAATTGAAATTTGCTATCAACACCTCCACGGGATGCGGGGGGGATATGGTCACCAGTGTAACCATTTAACACATTAAATTCATCAGGCTTAAGCCATGTTTCAGTCAGACCAATCACATCAAGATTATGATCAGTGATTAGTTCATTGACTATAACTGCCTTTGAAGTGAGGGATCTAACATTAAGTAGCCCTATTTTGAGACATGACAATCTCTTTCAATAATGGCAGGAATGGAGGAGGTCTTTATTCTAGTGAGATTGCTAAGGCAAACACCACCATGTTTAGTTTTGCCCAACCTAGGTCAAGGCACAGACATTATGCAGTCTGAACATTTTACATTTACATTTTAGTCATTTAGCAGACACTCTTATCCAGAGCGACTTACAGTAGTGAATGCATACATTTCATTTCATGCATTTTTCGTACTGGCCCACCGTGGGAAACAAACCCACAACCCTGGTGTTGCAAACACCATGCTCTACCAACTGAGCCACAGGGAAGGCTAAAGGAATCTCACGCAAGGCAAGCACATTGGACGAGCCGGGGTCTGTGATTGACAGGCGGGAGAGACAAACCTTTGTTTCTCTCGTCCACTTTTTCATTTGTCATCCCCTCCCTTTTGCTTACTAAAGTTAGTGTAATTCATGTGGACATATTTAGGGCTGCTGGCTGATTCAATGTCTGTGACTGTTTCAATTAGCTCTCTGCTGGCCTCTGGTGGTTGACGATGAGCTCCCCTGAATACAGTGTTCTTCACAGAACATTCTCAGCAGGTTCTCTTGGGTAGTAATTATCTCCAGTAATCAGTGATAATGATAGGATACACACACAAACAGTCACACATCGTCCTGGTTTCTGTTTATGCATCTGTTCTCATCCCAGCCAGCATCTCTCCGTCGTCTCGTTGTTTTTTACATTTTTTATTCAACCTTTATTTAACTAGACAAGTCAGTTAAGAACAAATTCTTGTTTACAATGACTGCCTGCCAAAAGGTAAAAAAGGCCTCCTGTGGGGACGGGGGCTGGGATTAAAAATAAAATTTTTATAAAAATATAAGACACACATCACGACAAGAGAGACACCACAACACTACATAAAGAGAGACCTTAAGCCAACAACATTGCATGGCAGCAACACATGAAAACACACCATGGTAGCAACACAACATGACAAAAACATGGTAGCAACACAAAACATGGTACAAACATTATTGGGCACAGACAACAGCACAAAGGCAAGAAGGTAGAGACAATAATACATCATGCGAAGCAGCCACAACTGTCAGTAAGAGTGTCCATGATTGAGTCTTTGAACGAAGAGATTGAGATAAAGAGGTCTGCTCTCCCTGTGTCTGAGCAAATAACAAGCAAACAGACGGGAAAGAAAGACACTGTTAGAGATGGTACCTCAGAGACATATAAAGAGAAAGGGTGTAGCTATTAGCCTGGTCCCAGATCTTTTTATGCTGTCACACGACAATGACCATAGGAGTTGGCATGACAGCACAAACAGATCTGGGACCAGGCTAACGGAATCTAAAGACAAATCATCACCTGGATCGTGAGCTCTGCTGTTGAACCGCTGAGCGTGAATGACAAAAATAATTGTCTTAGTCATTCAGTCATAACCAGTAAATCCATAGACTTAAAAGGAATTATCTTTCCATTTCGATGAGTAAATCCGTCAGTAAATCAATAAAGTGACATCATTACTGCCAGGCAGTGAGATGCTTGGAACCGTGGCCTCACATTTACAATCAATCAAACGTCAGATTGTGTGTGCTGTGACACATTCTTATTTTGTGTCAGAAGACCTCTTTCCTGAAGGTGAGACCTACAAAAGTATTTTTCATGGTTGGTGAAGTGTTATCACTGACAGGTAGACAGTTAGACGTTGTCAGACTAAACGTGGTAAAGGGGTTCTCCTCTAGAGCTTCTTCCTCCTCGGGGTTCTTCTCTGAGGGTATGTTGGGCTTCTCCTCTGCCTCCTCTGCTTGTCCGAGGTCACCTTTCCCATCATCACTACAGACAGGGCGAGTCAGAACACAACACATCATCAACAACATCCCCCAGTGGGGTTATCAGCACAGGGCATGGGGGGGCTGATGGGTAACAAACATGAGCCTGATTGTGTCCCTTGGGTTTCAGGAACTGGCTATGATGACTCAAACATCACCATGTTAAGGCATTTCAGAAACACTTACTGTATGCCCATAACCTGGGTCATACCTGGGTCAAACCTCTGGGCCAGAAGACTTAACTCTGATAGAGCAATTTGGACAATATATTATTATTCTACTACATAAGTTAGTAAGCCTTGTCCAAGCCAGAATGGTCCATAGACCACAACATATACAATAACAAAATACCTTTGCTCACATGTTTAGAAAGAGAGTTGGGGTCATGTTTAAAAGGAGTGTGTGTGTAGAAGGAGAGCCTGACAAAAATAGAAAGAGAGACATTAAACTACGGAGAGAGACAGAATAGAAGCTGTAATAGGCAGTTAGACAGACAGACAGACAGATAAACACCTGTCTGTCTGTGTGTGTGTGTGTGTGTGTGTGTGTGTGTGTGTGTGTGTGTGTGTGTGTGTGTGTGTGTGTGTGTGTGTGTGTGGACATACGTACAGTAACAGTCAAAAGTATGGACACACCTACTCATTCAAGGGTTTTTCTTTATTTTTACTATTTTCTACATCGTAGAATAATATTGAAGAATCAAAACTATTAAATAACACATATGGAATCATGTAGTAACCAAAAAAGTGTTAAACAAATCAGAAAATGTATTTTATATTTGAGATTCTTCAAAGGCACCACCATTTGCCTTGATGATAGCTTTGCACACTCTTGGCATTCTCTCAACCAGCTTTATGAGGTAGTCATGTAACGTTCGTCGTTATAGAGGGACCAATGCGCAGCGGAGGTTTGGTTCATCATCATTTTTATTTAGAACGGTGAACCAGCAAAACAATAAACGATACCATGAACGAACAGCTTCACAGGCTACGAATAGCAATGCAAATACAATTCCCCACGAACAGCGTGGGGGAAAATGAACTTAAATGAGATCCCAATCAGAGACAACTAGCGACAGCTGTCTCTGATTGGGAAGACAGAAACCAACATAGAAATACTCCCCAATAGAGCCAACACAAGGCTCCAACGCAAAACAGAAAACAAACACAGGAAAACCACCCAACATAAACCACCCTGACCCAAAACACCTGAGTTCACCCGGTCAGGGCGTGACAGTACCCCCCCCTCAACGGTGCGTACTCCCGGCGCACCAAACTTAAGTCTATTAGGGGGGGGAATCCGGGTGGGCGCCTCACCCTCGGTGGAGGCTCTGGCCCCGGGCGTGTTCTCCCCCCCGCCTCCACCTTAGCCCTACCCCTCTGGCCCGGACTGGACCACTGTGGAGCGGCATGCCCAGGCTCTGGAGCGGAGCCGTCGCCCGGAACAGGATTGGGCACCGGTGGACCGGACCCGGGCCGTGCCGGACTGGGAACACGCACCACTGGTTTGGTGCGGGCAGCAGGGACGGGCCGGACAGGACTGGGGACACGCACCACTGACTTGGTGCGGGGAGCAGGGACGGGCCGGACAGGACTGGGGACACGCACCACTAACCTGGTGCGGGGAGCAGGAACGGGCCGGACAGGACTGGGAACACGCACCTCTGACTTGGTGCGGGGAGCAGGAACGGGCCGGACAGGACTGGGGACACGCACCACTAACCTGGTGCGGGGAGCAGGGACGGGCCGGACAGGACTGGGGACACGCACCACTAACCTGGTGCGGGGAGCAGGGACGGGCCGGACAGGACTGGGGACACGCACCACTAACCTGGTGCGGGGAGCAGGGACGGGCCGGACAGGACTGGGGACACGCACCACTAACCTGGTGCGGGGAGCAGGGACGGGCCGGACAGGACTGGGGACACGCACCACTGACTTGGTGCGGGGAGCAGGGACGGGCCGGACAGGACTGGGGACACGCACCACTAACCTGGTGCGGGGAGCAGGAACGGGCCGGACAGGACTGGGGACACGCACCACTAACCTGGTGCGGGGAGCAGGAACGGGCCGGACAGGACTGGGGACACGCACCACTAACCTGGTGCGGGGAGCAGGGACGGGCCGGACAGGACTGGGGACACGCACCACTAACCTGGTGCGGGGAGCAGGGACGGGCCGGACAGGACTGGGGACACGCACCACTGACTTGGTGCGGGGAGCAGGGACGGGCCGGACAGGACTGGGGACACGCACCACTAACCTGGTGCGGGGAGCAGGAACGGGCCGGACAGGACTGGGGACACGCACCACTAACCTGGTGCGGGGAGCAGGGACGGGCCAGACAGGACTGTGAACACGTACTGGTGCCCTGAAGCGTGGAGCCGGTTTAGCCACTCGTCCTGGCTGGATGCCCATCCTAGCACGGCATGTGCTGGGCATGTCCACCGGACGTACCGGGCTGTGCGGGCGCACTGGCGACACACCGCGCAACTCCGCTTCCCGTGGCCTGGAGCGGGGAGCAGGGACGGGCCGGACAGGACTGTGGACACGCACCGTGGGCTTGGTGCGGGGAGCAGGGACGGGCCAGACAGGACTGTGAACACGTATAGGTGACCTGTAGCGTGGAGCTGGTTTAGCCACTCGTCCCGGCTGGATTCCCATCTTATCACGGCATGTGCTGGGTCTGTCCACCGGACGCACTGGGCTGTGCGGGCGCACTGGCGACACAGCGCGCAACTCCGCATACCAGGGCTCCTCCTCCAGATCTTCCCTCTGCAGGTCCTCAATCAACTGCCTCATCCTCGTCTCTTCCTCCGCCGTCATCCCCCACGAGAGCAGTGGTCTGGGCTCTTCCTCTGCCCTACCGGACCACCCCATTAGCCCCCCCCCAAAATTTTCTTGGGGCTGTTTTCCGGGCCTCCTCGACCGCCGCCTGCGACTCCGTCTACCGGCTGGCTTTTCCTCCTCGACCTGGGAGTCCGTCCGCCAGGGTCCTTTCCCCGACATGATCTCCTCCCAGGTCCAGAACTCCTTTCCCTCGCGAGCCCATCTCTCGCGCTCCTTTTCCTCCCGCTGCTTGGTCCTGGTTCGGTGGGGAATTCTGTAACGTTCGTCGTTATAGAGGGACCAATGCGCAGCGGAGGTTTGGTTCATCATCATTTTTATTTAGAACGGTGAACCAGCAAAACAATAAACGATACCATGAACGAACAGCTTCACAGGCTACGAATAGCAATGCAAATACAATTCCCCACGAACAGCGTGGGGGAAAATGAACTTAAATGAGATCCCAATCAGAGACAACTAGCGACAGCTGTCTCTGATTGGGAAGACAGAAACCAACATAGAAATACTCCCCAATAGAGCCAACACAAGGCTCCAACGCAAAACAGAAAACAAACACAGGAAAACCACCCAACATAAACCACCCTGACCCAAAACACCTGAGTTCACCCGGTCAGGGCGTGACAAGTCACCTGGAATGAATTTCAATTAACAGGTATAACATGTTAAAAGTTAGTTTGTGGAATTTATTTCCTTCTTAATGCGTTTGAGCCAATCAATTGTATTGTGATAAAGTAGGGGTGGTATACAGAAGATAGCCTTATTTGGTAAAAGACCAAGTCCATATTATGGCAAGAACAGCTCAAATAAGCAAAAAGAAACGACGGTCCATCATTACTTTAAGACACGAAGGTCAGTCAATCCGGAACATTTAAAGAACTTTCAAAGTTTCTTCAAGTGCAGTCGCAAAAACCAACAAGCTCTATGATGAAGCTGGATTAACAAGAAGTTAAGCTTTATTTTGATGTATTACACATATATTTTCATGAATGTTGAATATTGATATTCCTGTAGTTTTGAATTTGGCGCGCTGCCATTTCACTGGATGTTGTCAAATCAATCTAAAGGGATTGGCGTGTGAAGGGATCCATAAGAGGTTTTAAGACATGAAGGTCAGTCAATCCGGAACATTTGAAGAACTTTGAAAGTTTCTTCAAGTGCAGTCGCTATGATGAAACTGGCTTTCATGAGGACCACCACAGGAAAGGGAGACCCAGAATTTCCTCTGCTGCAGAGGATAAGTTAGAGTTAACAACCTCAGAAATTGCTGCCCAAATAAATGCTTCACAGAGTTCAAGTAACAGGCACATCTCAACATCAACTGTTCAGAAGAGACTGCGGGAATCAGGCCTTCATGGTTGAATTGCTGCAAAGAAACCACTATTAAAGGACACCAATAAGAAGAAAAGACTTGCTTGGGCCAAGAAACACGAGCAATGGACATTAGACTGGTGGAAATATGTCCTTTGGTCTGATGAGTCAATATTTGAGATTTTTGGCTTCAACGCCGTGTTTTGTGAGACGCAGAGTAGGTGAACGGATGATCTCCGCATGTGTGGTTCCCATCGTGAAGCTTGGAGAAGGAGGTGTGATGGTGTGGTGGTGCTTTGCTGGTGACACTGTCTGTGATTTATTTAGAATTCAAGGTACACTTAACCAGCATGGCTACCACAGCATTCTGCAGCGATACACCATTCCATCTGGTTTGGGCTTCGTGCGACTATCATTTGTTTTTCAACAGGACAATGACCCAACACACCTCCAGGCTTTGTAAGGGCTATTTGACCAAGAAGGAAAGTGATGGACTGCTGCATCAGATGACCTGCCCTCCACAATCATCCAACCTCAACCCAATTGAGATGGTTTGGGGTGAGTTGGACCGCAGAGTGAAGGAAAAGCAGCCAACAAGTGCTCAGCATGTGGGAACTCCTTCAAGACTGTTGGAAAAGCATTCCAGGTGAAGCTGGTTGAGGAAATGCCAAGAGTGTTCAAAGCTGTCATCAAGGCAAAGAGTGGCTACCTTGAAGAACACTTTTTTGGTTTGTTATTTCATAGTTTTGATGTCTTCGCTATTATTCTACAATGTAGAAAATAGTAAAAAATGAAAAACCCTTGAATGAGTCGGTGTATCCAAACTTTTGACTGGTACTATATGTACAGCTTCCAGAGCAGCAGTCTCAGGCTGCCCATCAGCAGAGCTCCGGTGATGGCGAGGACAGCTATGAACAATGACTGAGGCCTCCACTTCCAGAGCAGCAGTCTCAGGCTGCCCATCAGCAGAGCTCCGGTAATGGCGAGGACAGCTATGAACAAGGACTGAGGCCTCCACTTTAGCACCCTGCGAGTCACCACCTCAGCCTGAGCATCAGCTGTTCCAGGCGACTGTGTGATCACGTTCTCTGTTGCCGACGTGAGTAAGACCTTTAAACAGGTCAACATACACAAGTCTGCGGGGCCGGACGGATTACCAGGATGTGTGCTCCGGGCATGTGCTGACCAACTGGCAGGTGTCTTCACTGATATTTTCAACATGTCCCTGATTAAGTCTGTAATACCAACATGTTTCAAGCAGACCACCATAGTCCCTGTCTCCAAGAACACAAAGGCAACCTGACTAAATGACTACAGACCCATAGCACTCACATCTGTAGCCATGAAGTGCTTTGAAAGGTTGGTAATGGCTCACATCAACACCATTATCCCAGAAACCCTAGACCCACTCCAATTTGCATACCGCCCAAACAGGTCCACAAATGATGCAATCTCTATTGCACTCCACACTGCCCTTTCCCACCTGGACAAAAGGAACACTTACATGAGAATGCTATTCATTGACAACAGCTCAGCGTTCAACACCATAGTACCCTCAAAGCTCATCACTAAGCTAAGGATCCTGGGACTAAACACCTCCCTCTGCAACTGGATCCTGGACTTCCTGACGTGCCGCCCCCAGGTGGTGAGGGTAGGTAGCAACACATCTGCCACGCTGATCCTCAACACTGGAGCTCCCCAGGGGTCCGTGCTCAGTCCCCTCTTGTACTCCCTGTTCACCCACGACTGCATGGCCAGGCACGACTCCAACACCATCATTAAGTTTGCAGACGACACAACAGTGGTAGGCCTGATCACCGACAACGACGAGACAGCCTATAGGGAGGAAGTCAGAGACCTGGCCGGGTGGTGCCTGAATAACAACCTATCCCTCAACGTAACCAAGACTAAGGAGATTATGGACTACAGGAAAAGGAGGACCGAGCACGCCCCATTCTCATCGACAGGGCTGTAGTGGGGCAGGTTGAGAGCTTCAAGTTCCTTGGTGTCCACATCAACAACAAACTAGAATGGTCAAAACACACCAAGACAGTCGTGAAGAGGGCACGACAAAGCCTATTCCCCCTCAGGAAACTAAAAATATTTGGCATGGGTCCTGAGATCCTCAAAAGGTTCTACAGCTGCAACATCGAGAGCATCCTGACTGGTTGCATCACTGCCTGGTACGGCAACTGCTCGGCCTCTGACCGCAAGGCACTACAGAGGGTAGTGTGTACGGCCCAGTACATCACTGGGGCTAAGCTGCCTGCCATCCAGGACCTCTACACCAGGCAGTGTCAGAGGAAGGCCCTAAAAATTGTCAAAGACCTCAGCCACCCCAGCCATAGACTGTTCTCTCTACTACCGCATGGCAAGCTGTACCGGAGTGCCAAGTCTAGGACAAAAAGGCTTCTCAACAGTTTTTACCCCCAAGTCATAAGACTCCTGAACAGGTAATCAAATGGCTACCCGGACTATTTGCATTGTGTGCCCACCCAACCCCTCTTTTTACACTGCTACTACTCTCTGTTTATCATATATGCATAGTCACTTTAACTATACATTCATGTACATACTACCTGAATTGGGCCGACCAACCAGTGCTCCCGCAACATTGGCTAACCGGGCTATCTGCATTGTGTCCCACCCACCACCCGCCAACCCCTCTTTTACGCTTCTGCTACTCTCTGTTCATCATATGCATAGTCACTTTAACCATATCTACATGTACATACTACCTCAATCAGCCTGACTAACCGGTGTCTGTATGTAGCCTCGCTACTGTATATAGCCTGTCTTTTTACTGTTGTTTTATTTCTTTACCTACCTATTGTTCACCTAATACCTTTTTTGCACTATTGGTTAGAGCCTGTAAGTAAGCATTTCACTGTAAGGTCTACACCTGTTGTATTCAGCGCACGTGACAAATAAACTTTGATTTGATTTGATTTGGACAGACTGGGACTGGGAGACCAACAGAGAAAGATCGCAAAAACACAGATGTATGCAGAAACTCACACATGTGGCCCATGACATACATTTAGACATACTCAGCCATTGGCTCCAGGCAAACTCATACTTACTCATATACATTGTCATGACTCTCCTGTGATCTGAATGATCAGGTTACAGTGGGTCCGCTCTACAACGCCTCTCTCTCCCGCAGAGGGGGAGAGGTGGAGTAGGCCGCTTTATGGCGGTCATAAATACTCTGCCTCTGGGCTCTGTAGTATTGGGATTGGAATGTGTGACTGTGGGACACAGAGAGAGAGTTGCCAACTCTCCTACATCCCCAAAATTACTTTTGAGTATGTGGAACCAGTCGGTGGGAAATCAAGGAACAGTCGTGTTGAGTTTGGTGACCTCATGAAGGACAGGAGACACACATTACCGTCTCTATGTTTGTATACACTTCTCAGTTATGGGGTTTATGTCTGAATGTTGTATAAAATAAATGATTACGCATAAGAATACTTTTGGAAAGATAACAATGTGATCTTAGTCTTCTAAATAAGAATAGTTTTTCCTGGTAACTTATGATCAGTCAGTGGCTACGCCCACGTGCGCACAGACATTATACCCAAACGTCATGGAACGCCCCTTTCCACAGAGTTAATAAAAGGACTTGTGACTAAATTTACATTTAGTCAAGATAACGCAGGGACGGATCTCCACGTTGAAATGGCTACCACTCTATAGACCAAGCAGAGCCGGATGTTGCAAAGTGGTTTAAACTACTACCCTACCAAAGGACAAGACCAGAGAGCATGTAGCGGGAGCTACTTGCTGAAATGGTTATGAAATCAAACGACCAAAGGTACGATGACGTATCCATTATAACACGCTAAAACTATGAAAGACTTTGATCTCTGGTGGACAAACCAGAGACTTTCTGTCGACAATCTATCCAGCAGACAGACCGGCGATCACAGAGAGGGAAATGTAAATTGCATTTATAAAATCCAAATGAGCATTTGTTAGGGTGCTAAAAGTCCATATTTGTGATGAACGTATTCAACACTATGTATGAGTGGGTCCATTCTGTTCTCCCGCTCTTTCTTATCTGTCCCGCCCCTTTCCTTTGTCTACCAAGCCGTCATATCGGTTTCGTACACTAGGGACTTTTTCTTTGTGTCATGTTAGTAACCAATGTATGACCTATTGTGTGTGTTTATGTAATTATGTGATTAATTAGTCAGTAAATAAATAATTCATCTAATTTGTATATCGCTGATTCATGATTTATGTTAGGGTTCATGCAGATATCCAAGGGTCAAATGAGACTGATGAGGTAATAATACATTAATAAGTGACTGAAATCAAATATATATAATATATCTGAAGAGTTAATTCGGGAAATAGGGAATCTTTAAACATTTTCCCGTGGTGCCCTGAATTCCTAGTTAATTAAACTTTACATGATTAGTTTAATCATGTAAGGAATAATTACACATAGAGAATTGATTTGATAATATAACAGTCTTCACATTTAATGATAGTCAAGTTACGACATATTAGTGCCCCCTGTGAGGAATCTAAGAATGAGGCTGTAACGGTCTGGGCATAGTGGGTGCGGAGTCAGGCGCAGGAGGCAGAAAAGTTCAATGTAGCGCTTTAATTACGCACAAAAGTAATTCGCCCAAAATGCTGGGAGCACCAAAATACAAACGCCCAATAATAATATCCACCACACAGAACACAGTGGGAGGAAGAATTAAGCCCGCACAAAGAGCAGGCGGGCTTACGGGCTAAAATAGCCCAACTAACAAGCCTAATACAAAACAGGTGAAACTCATTAGACCAAACAAACAGAAAAGGAAAAGGGATCGGTGGCAGCTAGTAGGCAGGTGACGACGACCGCCGAGCGCCACCCAAACAGGGAGAGGAGCCACCCTCGGTAGGAGTCATGGCAGAGGCATTCATTTTTGATTCAGCATATATAAAATTGAAAAGCAGATTACATCATGCACCCAGATTGTTATACACCATGGGAGTCGTTGACATGACTTGTTGATGTGTGTGTTTCCATTTGAACAATACAGAGGTTTCCTCCGTGTTTTATATCTGACGAAAGTCAGTTTGTAGGGGATTTAACAAATACTATGAGCCAGGGCATACGAACCGGCCGATGTTTAGGTATTCGAATAGAATAGATGCGTTAGGCCACAACGTAGTGTTATTTCTGTCTATCGCAGTCAGGAGCGAGTAGACTCGGTCATAATTAATTTCGAGCAAGGACAAAGGGCCAGCCGATTGAAATTTGAGTAGATATATTGCTTCACCGAAGCGGTTAATTACCTCTCCAGACCAACGGTGTATTTCTTTGTTCTCCGCGCATTCTGCATGTGAGACGTCACTTAGTAAACCTGTTCCCTTGTTGGAGGGAACTTTCCTTGTGCTGGGAAGTGGAATTCCCGCACAAGTGAAGCTAAGCATTGCACCAGATGCTAAGCTAACAAAGGGGGTGCAGACATTTTTGTTTCCCCCTTTGTTCAAAGTGAAATCCCGCGCCGGGGGGAATCCCATGTGATTTCAGCTTGTGCTATCAGTGACCTCTGGTGGTGAAGAATCGCCAGTAATTGTTTTAAATAATTCAGGTTACACTGTATGGTATCCAACCAATCTCAACTGATTGTATATCATTGTCTCGTTCAATTTAATAAATAAGTTAAATTGCCATTCTACCTTTTCAGGTCGTTTATTGGGATAATACACAAACTGATTTGTTCTAACCAATGAGACAAATTAAACTTTTCCACATGAACCTTGATACAGCTACGCTTTCAGGTTAATTAACGTTTAATTCCCAAATAGCCTAAACATGTTTGATTTATCAATAACATTGATTAATCAATAAATGTTGCTTTTGCAGAGCTCATTGAGTACAAACCCACTGTACTACCCAGTACTAACGGAAGTCCCGCCTGCGCGGGAATCCCATGTGGCTTCGGCCTTAGGGATAAGTGACCCTGGTGGTGAATGTACCCTCACATTTAAACTACTGGTTACACTCATGATGATCCAGCCAATCTCAATTGATTGGGTGTCATTGTCTCATTCAATTTAATAAGTTAAATTGTCAAACATACCTTTTCATGTTCTTCCAATTAGTTAAATGAGACATTTTCAACTTTCCCATATTAGCCTAGATGAACCAACTTCTCAGGTTAATTAAAGTTTAATTCCCAGATAGCCTATCCAGGTATGATTAATCATTATCATTGATTAATCATTTCGATTTGCTTTTGCAAATTCATTCACGTCCAGCTCCCACATTACTGATACACTATTGATGGTTCATTAGCGTCCATAAATAGATTAAAATCTTTTTTGCAGCTTCCGACAAATCCAAACCCAAACTTTGAAAAAATAGGACAATTTTTCTATCAGAGGGAGTGGGGCCACTCCCCCGCTAATTAGTGGATCCTCACCCATAAAAGGATTGATCATTGACCTCAGCAGCGATACAAACCCTAATTATGCCATTAGCGGAAAAACTGCAGAAATTGCGAACAACGCTCTCCAAAATCAACCATCGAACGCAGGCTTTGTAACGGTTCTCTCCACTTTAGCCCTTATGTATCACCATTAAAGATGGGCATCGGTCCAGTACCACAGTGCTCAGCAGAAGCACGTGCATGACATGGCTGACATGAAGGGACAGGTGGAGAGAACTGAGCAACTATTGACAAAAGCAGGAAATGAAAACATTCTGCTAGCCGAGGAACTGCGTTTGAAATCAGAACAATTAAAAGTAATTGCAAATACTTGTGATGATGAACGAGCACAAACTCTTCAACAAAATCGTTTTCTTAATGAACAACTAAATTTAGCCAAAACTAAATACGATGTAGTCCTCTCCAAACTAGATAAAAAGGTCAAGTTATCTACAAACAGGAGTGTTCAATTTGATAACATGCATGCAGTTTTGATGGACGTTATTCAAAGCAATAATGTTCTAATCCAAATGCTGCAAACCAAAGACGATCAGTTAATGAACACAATGACTAAGTTGGATGACAAATCAGCAGAACTCATTGAAGTCACTGACCTAATGAATGATGAGACAACTCAGGTGATGGAGATGGAAATATTGATTTCTAAGCAAGCGCAGGAAATCTCATCACTGAATCGCTCACTCCGTACTCAAGACCTCTATCTGCAAACCATGACAGATAAGTATGAGACCGAATTGAGCAAGTGCAACACTCACGTGTCTAAAATCTGTATTCTAAGCGCTCAAGTGGACTCTGCTATGCACCAGTATACCACCCTTAGGTACCATCTGGTGGAATTCCAGAACGGTCACCAACCAAGCAACCGGAGCCCGGTACTCAAAGGAGTGAAGACGATAGAAGGTTTCAGAAATTGCCACCATCATGTGTCCCTCAGTCTTCTCCTCTTGGCCATTAGGCACTGAATAATATGGCGCCTCTTCGCCAACAGTGCCAAAGCTTTGCTTCTCCTCTTGGCCTTTCGGCCACAATTTCCCCACAGGATGAAGCCAACCCTCTCCACCCGCTTGGCAGGGAATGCCTTGACAAACTCGTCAAAAATGTCCCAAACTTTGAACACGTTCCAGGTCAGCCAAACGATACTGAGACGTTCCTAGCTGATATAGAGGACGCATTGGATGGCTTTTGAAGTTTGACCAGGAGCACTCACTCCAATTAGAGGGTGCATTATCAGGTATTGGAGCGTTGAGAGATGGCACACAACAACTGTTTCTACCATGAAACCACAACTCTAATAACCACCACAGTTGAAATAACTGTAAAGTACGTCGCCATCGAAACGACTACAGCTACAATTGACCTGTTCACTTCGTTTCCCGGTGGCCTGAGGGTCGTTTTGGCCTGCCGTGAATAGCCAACTTGACCAGCGATACTATAGCAAGCAGGAATGAGTTGACAGAGAATCCACGCACCAGGCGCGACTCTCACTCTCTCGCTGCAGTGTCCCCGCGCGAGGGTGCGTGCGCCGAAAATGACCTCAGGTCTCTCCGCGACGCACATATCAACCGTCTACCTGCTTCTCTACCGATAACATTTTAGACAAGTCGCACGGCAAAATGGACGGTCAGAAAAGGAAAGGTGGAGCAGAGAGGGAGAGAATGAAAAAGAGAATGGCCCTTGCCACAGACGCAGCTAAATGCTGCAAAATAAGCGACATGTTCGCCAGTGTAGTTACTACAATAACATACAGCTCTGGGAAAATTAAGAGACCACTCTTAATTTTTTCCAGAGCTGTATTAATGTAGCCTACTGATACACTAATGAGAGTGAGTATGATAATAGTCTTTTCTTTGCTAAGGTGGAGAAGGAAGCAGCAGCAGCACTAGAGCTTCAGGTGCTCCTGCAGAACTGGAGATGGTGGTCAGTACAGAGTCAGACTCAGAGCAGGAACCTTCAGGTACAACTTAAGAGCACAAACCTAAACATGTAGGCTATGATTTTAGATTAATATGTGCTTTATTTATGAGATTATCAGTAGGACTGTAATCGGGGAGCATACAATCGATGACTGCACAAGTAATACCAGTTTAAGTTTAGGTTTAGGTTATTTACAATGTTAATCTCATTCTGCAGTGCAACCAGATGTGCAGCGAGAGAGGTTCAGAGCCCAGTACAGGGAAAATAGAAAGGGACAGCGAAAGCACTAAAGATCCATTTGATTATTTTGCCCGTCATCAGTCCAAGGATTTTGACTTGTCTTTTCAGTACCACCCAAAACAAATCCCTCAGAGTCATTCCCAATGTATTCCACTCCAAAGATGGCAGAAACAGAAAATGGCTGACATTCAATGAAATAACTCACTCCTTGTTCTGCTCAGTACGTCTTGCATTCGCAAAACCTTCAGCCAGTGATAGTGCATTTGTCAAAGGAGGCATGCAGGCCTGGAAACATGCCCATCAGAGAGTACAGGAACATGAGAGAAGCAAGACCCATCGAGAAAGTGCAGAAGCCTTTTTCCTCAGAGCCAGTAAAGCAGACATCTGTACCCTTCTGAGTCATAAGCAAATGTCAGTTCAACGAGACCAGGTCAGAAAGAGGAGGCAGGTCAGGGAATGTGTGATTGATGAAGTTAAAGTTATTGGTAAACGTCAGCTACAGAGGACACAGACATATAATTTGGAAAACATGGCCATCAATCATGGCAAGTTTCTTGAGCTTCTATTGTTGCTAAGCAAATATGATGTCTGCCTACAAGAGATTGCATTGAGAAGAGCAAGAAGAAGATGGGAAGTAAAGGAAGAGGGCCCTTGGTAACCATGATGTCCAATGCAACAGCAAATACGGCAATTGAAGTCATCAGAATGTTGATACAGCAGACAATTGCTGTTGAAGTGAGAAAGGCAGGGATGTTCTCAATACAAATGGACAAAACACAGGATTTAAAGACCAGTGTGCAGTAGTTCTGCGATATGTCACTGACGTTGTCCACGAGAGACTCATTGTGGTCATTGACTGTGAGTCATCGACTGGACAGTACGTTGTGGATCTTGTGAAACAGACCCTTGAGAAGATGGACATAGATATCAAACAGTGTGTTGGTAATGCAACAGACGGAGCAGCTAACATGCAGGGACAATACAGGGGCTTCTCTGCGTCGCTCACAGGAGAGTCTCTTAACCAAGTACACATATGGTGTTTCTCACATGTCCTCAACCTTGTGCTAACTGACACCACTGAGGTTGTTGTGGCAAGTGAATCCCTTTTCTCACTACTGAATGACATTGCAGTGTTCGTTCAAGATTCCTACAACCGCATGAAGCTATGGGAGGAAACCAGTGAGGACAGGAGACACAGACGGCTTGATGTAATTGGTGAAACACGCTGGTGGACCAAAGATGAGGCTTTGAGGAAAGTATTTGGAAGCTTTGCTAAGCCTGACCGTGCACTTTACACGGATGTGGTCATCACCATGGAAAGAATTGAAAAGGATGTGACCATAAAACCTGTCATCTGAAGCAAGGCCTAGGGTTCAAAGATGCTCTCCTAAAGTATGAAACCATACTTACAGCTGAGGTTTTTCTCAGGATTTTTGAGCAGATGTCCCCTCTTACTAAATACTTGCAAACAAGTGGCATGGATATCGTAACAGCACAGCACTTGGTGACGGGAACAGAGGGTAACCTGAGAACGTGTGCCTGAGACTTTGAGGGTGTGAAGAGGGCAGCATAGGACTTTGTTGAGTGGGCCAATGGCATTCTGGAGGAGCAGCAGGACTGTGATGCCGAAGCTCAACTGTTCTCCTAGAGAAGAGAACAAAAGAAAAGAAGAGAAAACCAGGTGAGTTGGCAGAAGATGAGCACATTGCTAATGCAGACGTGGACTACAAAATCAAGATCCACAATATGGTACTGGACATTGTTGTTGAAAGTATTCACCGCCGTTATGCAGCAAATGCAGTGCTGTGTGCAGATGTCTCCTGCATGAATCCGAAGCATTTTCCTGAGATCAGAGAAAAGGGCCTTCCAAAGACAGCCATGAAGGAGCTCAGCAAATGCTTACTGGAATTTGATGAACATTCCACTGTTGAGGTATTGCAGGCTGAACTGATCAGCCTTGCACAATAGTGGGAAAGACTGAAACAGTCAGCATTGGAGGATTACAACACCAGGGCCTCTGCCACCAGTGATGAATCAGGGGAAGGCTTTGAGGATCCTGATGAAAGTGTGGAGGTGGTGGGCAGAAATTGTTCCACATGTAAAAAGTGCCCGATATGCTATCTTCTCCTGTCTCAGTACAATCTGCTCACGGATGCATATCACATCATTGGTTTGGGCTACAAGTTCCTCCTCACCCTATCCATCACCTGTGAGAGGTACTTGTGGCTTGTGAGAGGACCTTCTCCACCCTGGAATTCGTGAAGAACCACCTAAGATCCTCCCTCACTCAAGAGAACCTTTAAGCGTTCCTTTTGATGGCAACAGAGAAGGAGATCCTTTTGGGACTTGACAAAGTTGACATCATTGACAAGATGGCAGAGAGCAGTGAGTTACTGCACCGCCTACTGGTTTACTAGTGGTAATTACTTACTGGTTACTCTGAAGTAGCTATGCTATGACTCTTCCTTAACAGGCTGACAAGGGTGAAAGAAAATTTGCTGTGAGTTAAAGCTTTTGTACAGAGGTATGTTTTTTGGACTTTCGTATTATACTTGCAGTTATGTAGCCAATGTTCAATTTCATTGACACAGTGTATAGATGTGTTTATTTTTGTGCTGTTCGCTTTATGGACACAGTGCCTTCTCCACTGACCACACAGTCTTCCCCCAACGCTAGCTGCAATGCAGTCATCCATTTATTTTTTATTTATTTCACCTTTATTTAATCAGGTAGGCCAGTTGAGTACACGTTCTCATTTACAACTGAGACCTAGCCAAGATAAAGCAAAGCAGTGCGACACAAACAACACAGAGTTACACATGAAATAAACAAACATACAGTCAATAACACAATAGAAAAGTCTATATACTGTGGCAGACCAGGGGGTTTGTTCAAGACGTTTACACAGATCAGACACGGACAGAGTAGGATGAACTTGGTTTTAGGTGTGTTTACTTAAATAATAAATCAAAAGAAAAAAACGATAGGTCTCCCCTATGAGACACTCTCTGGGATACTGTCTCCTGGGCTCCGGGTCTCGCTGTATCCTGTTGGGATCACAACTGCACCCACTCCTGTTACCTCTGTAACCATCCCCAACTATATGGGAGTCCTTTCTTCCCCCCACTCTCCTTGTGTGCTGCCCTTCTGGCAGCTTTATGGGCCTTGCAATCAGCCCTTGATTACTCACCAACTCCCAATCAGCCCCAATTAGTCCTGGCCGGAGAACCCGTCGAGACCTGGCACGTCCAGCAGATGGAGCCATCGCCTCGTGATGTATACACCGTCTGACCTGCTGTACGCCACAATACAGTGTGTGCAAATGATGTAAGATTAGGGAGGTAAGGCAATAAATAGGCCATAGTGGTGAAGAAATTACAATTTAACAATTAAACACTGGAGTGATAGGCTTCCCTGTGGCTCAGTTGGTAGAGCATGGTGTTTGCAATGCCAGCATGGTGTGTGCAACACCAGGGTAGTGGGTTTGATTCCCACGGGGGGCCAGTACTAAAAATTTAAATGCATGAAATGTATGCACTCACTACTGTAAGTCGCTCTGGATAAGAGCATCTGCTAAATTACTAAAATGTGAGTGATAGATGTGCAGAAGATGAATGTGCAAAGTAGAGATACTGGGGTGCAAAGGAGCAAAACAAATCAATTACAATATGGGTAGTTGGATGAGCTATTTACAGATGGTCTATGTACAGGTGCAATGGTCTGACAGCTGGTGCTTAAAGTTAGTGAGGGAGATATGAGTCTCCAGCTTCAGTGATTTTTGCAATTCGTTCCAGTCATTGGCAGCAGAGAACTGGAAGGAAAGGCGGCCAAAGGAGGAATTGGCTTTGGGGGTGACCAGTGAAATATACCTGCTGGAGCGCATGCTATGGGTGGGTGGTGCTGTGGTGACCAGTGAGCTGAGATAAGGTGGGGTTTTACCTAGAAAAGACTTATAGATAACCTGGAGCCAGTGGGCTTGGCGACGAATATGAAATGAGGGCCAGCCAACGAGAGCGTACAGGTCACAGTGGTGGGTAGTGTATGGGGCTTTGGTGACAAAACGGATGGCACTGTGATAGACTGCATCCAATTTGCTGAGTAGAGTGTTGGAGGCTATTTTGTAAATAACATTGATGAAGTCAAGGATCGGTAGGATAGTCAGTTTTACGAGGATATGCTTGGCAACATGAGTGAAGGATGCTTTGTTGCGAAATAGGAAGCCGATTCTAGATTTAATTTTGGATTGGAGATGCTTAATGTGAGTCTGGAAGGAGAGTTTACAGTCTAACCAGACTCCTAGGTATTTGTAGTTCTCCGCATATTTTAAGTCAGAACCGTCCGGAGTAGTGATGCTGGACGGGAGGGCAGGTGCGGGCAGCGATCGGTTGAAGAGCATGCATTTAGTTTTACTTGCATTTAAGAGCAGTTGGAGTCCACGGAAGGAGAGTTGTATGGCATTGAAGCTCGTCTGGAGGTTAGTCCATAGAGACTGCCAGAGGTCCGGACAACAGGCCCTCCGATTTGACACACTGAACTCTGTCTAAGAAGTAGTTGGTGAACCAGGCGAGGCAGTCATTTCAGAAACCATGGCTGTCGAGTCTGCCAATAAGAATTTGGTGATTGACAGAGTCGAAAGCCTTGGCCAGGTCGATGAATACGGCTGCACAGTAATGTCTCTTATCGATTGGCGGTTATGATATCGTTTAGGACCTTGAGCGTGGCTGAGGTGCACCCATGACCAGCTCGGAAACCAGATTGCATAGTGGAGAAGGTACGGTGGGATTCGAAATGGTCGGTAATCTGTTTGTTAACTTGGCTTTCGAAGACCTTAGAAAGACAGGGTAGGATAGATATAGGTCTGTAGCAGTTTGGGTCGAGAGTGTCACCCCCTTTGAAGAGGGGGATGACCGCGGCAGCTTTCCAATCTTTGGGAATCTCAGACGATACAAAAGAGAGGTTGAACAGGCTAGTAATAGGGGTTGCAACAATTGCGGCAGATAATTTTAGAAAGAGAGTGTCCAGATTGTCTAGCCCAGCTGATTTGAAGTGGTCCAGATTTTGCAGCTCTTTCAGAACATCAGCTATCTGGATTTGGGTGAAGGAGAAATGGGGGAGGCTTGGGCAAGTTGGGGGGGGGGGGGGTGCAGGGCTGTTTACTGGGGTAGGGGTAGCCAAGTGGAAAGCATGGCCAGCCGTAGAAAAATGCTTATTGAAATTCTCAATTATCGTGGATTTATCAGTGGTGACAGTGTTTCCTAGCCTCAGTGCAGTGGGCAGCTGGGAGGAGGTGCTCTTATTCTACATGGACTTTACAGTATCCTAGAACTTTTTGGAGTTTGTGCTACAGGATGCAAATTTCTGTTCGAAAAAGCTAGCCTTTGCTTTCCTTACTGCCTGTGTATATCGGTTTCTAACTTCCCTGAAAAGTTGCATATCGCGGGGGATATTTGATGCTAATGCAGTATGCCACAGGATGTTTTTGTGCTGGTCAAGGGCAGTCAGGTCTGAAGTGAACCAAGGGCTATATCTGTTCCTGGTTCTACATTTTTTTAATGGGGCATGCTTATTTAAGATGGTGAGGATAGCACTTTTAAAGAATAGCCAGGCATCCTTTACTGATGGAATGAGGTCAATATCCTTCCAGGATACCCGGGCCAGGTCGATTAGAAAGGCCTGCTCGCTGTAGTGTTTTAGGGAGTGTTTGACGGTGATGGTCGTTTGACCGCAGACCCATTACGGACGCAGGCAATGAGACAGTCATCGCTGAGATCCTGGTTGAAGACAGCAGAGGTGTATTTGGAGGGCAGGTTGGTCAGGATGATATCTATGAGGGTGCCCGTGTTTACGGATTTGGGGTTGTACCTGGTATGTTCATTGATATTTTGTGTGAGATTGAGGGCATCTAGCTTAGATTAAGCATGTCCCAGTTTAGGTCAACTAACAGTACGAGCTCTGAAGATAGATGGGGGGTAATCAATTCACATATGGTGTCCAGGGCACAGCTGGGGGCTGAAGGTGGTCTATAGCAAGCTGCAACGGTGAGAGACTTGTTTCTGGAAAGGTGGATTTTTGAAAGTAGAAGCTCGAATTGTTTGGGCACAGACCTGGATAGTATAACAGTACTCTGAAGGCTATCTCTGCAGTAGATTGCAACTCTGCCCCCTTTGGCAGTTCTATCTTGTCAGAAAATGTTATAGTTAGGGATGGAAATTTCAGAATTTCAGGATGGCCTTCCTAAGCCAGGATTCAGACACGGCTAGGACATCCGGGTTGGCAGAGTGTGCTAAAGCAGTGAGTAAAACAAATTTAGGGAGTAGGCTTCTAATGTTACATATATGAAACCAAGGCTTTTACGGTTACAGAAGTCAACAAATGAGAGCGCCTGGGGAATGGGAGTGATGCTGGGTGCTGCAGGGCCTGGATTAACCTCTACATCACCAGAGGAACAGATGAGGAGTAGGATAAGGGTACGGCTAAAGGCTATAAGAACTGGTCGTCTAGTGCGTTCAGAACAGAGAGTAAAAGGAGCAGGTTTCTAGGCATGGAACAATAGATTCAAGGCATAATGTACAGATAAGGGTATGGTAGGATGTGAATACAGTGGAAGTAAACCTAGGCATTGAGTGACGATGAGAGAGGTTTTGTCTCTAGAGACAATGAGGGGTATCTGTCAAAAGCACCCCTTTGGAAATAGACGTTTCGAAACCTCTTGGTGCAGAATCCGATCCAAGGATCTCAGCAAGAAAAACATTGACAGAAAGAAGGTCAGAGACCTCACGGTGCATGCACACTAGATAAATTGCCGCGTGCCGCTTAGGCCACCCATTGGGACTCGTTTGTGGGCGTGCTGGCAGCATATAGCAGCACGTTCGATTGTGTGTCAAGAATTCAGCATAGCAAGTTTGTATGAAGGTCTGGTTATTACATGGGTACATAGTTCAATAGTAATAACCTGTAAAACGCTCTGATGACAAACAAACTTTGCTGCCCTGTTTCCAATTGTCCACATGGCTGGGAGAACCTATTCAAGTAAGTAAATATATTTCAAAAATGTACAAAAAAATGATGTATTATTAGCTAACTAGCTAAGGCGCAAGCTAACTCAAATAAGCTGATAAATGAGCTAACTAGCTAGCTATCTAGCCAACTTCACATAGTGTATAGATAGCTAGCTAAGTGAATTAAATATCACCAGCTACCTAACTTCATATTAGCTAGCTATCTTGATGTATTTATCACTGTAAGAAAATTAACCCCAAATGCGTTTGTAGGTAGCTAGCTAACAGCCATGGAGGAGGATGAAAGGATAGCAGCCCCAACTGTCAAAGTGAGAGAGTAGGCTATTCTGGATAGGGCAGGTACTTTTGTGTAGTTCTTGTCCCTAGAAGTGAGGACGGAGATAATAGTAATATAATATTCAGTGCAGTGTAATTTGACATTAATGAAGTCTGTTTCTTGTGAGGTTTTCTGTCCTCAGATAAAGAGAGCTATGAAAGCCTGTCTACATATGAAGAGGTCCCAATGAAGAGCAGTGGTTCTCAGTCCTGGTCCTGGGGACTCAAAGGGGTGCACATTTTTGTTTTTGCGTTAGTACTGCACAGCTGATTCAAATGATCAACTCAACATCAAGCTTCAAGTGGTATTTATGTATTCATTTATGGTACTATCCTTGATATGATCCTGTTATTGTCACATGCACATATGTGTGCCCATGCATCTATCAATCCAATGTTATCATGATTTTTTATCAGGGATATTATACTTTAGTAATCCACAATGACCTGGTAATGTAAAAGTCTAATAATTACATTGTCTTCCATATTCCTACAGATACCTTGTAATTGGAGATTCCTTCAAAACGATTGCCCACAGTTAACGTGTAGGGCACTGCAAGGTTGGGTGACCGGGGCCACCTGGGACTGCCTCCTGGAAGAATTCAGGTGTGTGAAGGCTACCTGTGTCCCGCATAACTTCATAAGAATGGACACGAGGACCAGGGGGGATCTGCAGCTCGCCGTCGTGTGCCAGAGGAGAAGACTGCTGCTCTGCAGGATGTTTCAAGGATGGGGTCCTACCAAAGGCTCTTTTAAGAGCCATTCACAATGCAATAAGAGTATTATTCCATTAACTTAGCAATGTCATCTGCAGTTATTCAATTCCCAGTTTCTCTCCCTTTGACCAGGTGAGGGTGCTGTTTAGGTAAGGGTGTGATGTCTGTACAAAAACAAAACAGGCTATTTTAAATCACCCATATTGAAAACATGTAGGACAATTAGACACCCTTTAACCCACACCTACACAGTCATGTATCAATCTGATTGATGGATTGTTGTGCAGTAAGCAAGCTCAGGTGTATAACTGTGGCTTCTTCCACCTTCAAAGAATAGGCAAGAGGGCCAACCATGGAGAATAGTAAGACACTTCATTATTTCCATAACTACGCTATATTGTTTGTCCTTGTGTGTCCATTCATGTTTTTCAGCATAAAGTGCTCTGCTGCCACTTAGTGTGGTGTGGATACCAGGTGAGGCCAGACACACAGATTCCTGTTGAACACTGTCTCTTTAACTATCTTGTTTTTTCAATAACAGTCTCTCTCCTTCACTTCATCCCTCTCTCCTCTTCTCCCTAAATCCTCTAGGTTATATCAGCTGTGTTGGTGAACCACTTCCGCATCTGAACTGGCTACATAGAGGGTACAGCATGATCAGAGGCGAGAGGTCACTTGGTCAGTTCAACAGGAAGTATTATTAAAGACATGCTTTACATTGAAATACAGATAGAGATGCAGTAGTCCCAGAGTTAATGATCCAAGGTCAGTTTTGCATTTCACCTGATTAGTATGATGACTAACAATGTTAGAATAAAAAAATGTGCCAACCCGGACATCCGCTGCCCATCCTTGTGTCGGCCTGCTCCATTTGCAGAAATCCTACCTGGGTCAACTACCAGAGGGGGACTGCTACGCTGATCCCCAACCAGGACATCCGAGATTCATTCTTATGGTGGGTTGCAACTTGCAGGATCCTTTCAACTTGACCGCACCAGAGGGGGACTGTCATTACTTTCCTGTAAAGATCTGAAGCATCAGGCTACAGCGACTCTCTCTCCCGCAGGGGGGAGAGGGGGAGTAGGCCGCTTTATGGAGGTTGTAAATACTCTGCCTCTGGGCTCTGGACACAGAGAGAGACTTGCCAAAACTCCTACATTCCCAAAATTGGAGAATTAAACAATATTTATATTTTTGAGAATGTGGAATCGGTTGGTGGGAAATAAAGGAACAGTCATGTCGAGTTTGTTTATTTTGGTGACCTCATGAAGGACAGGAGACACATATTACTGTGTCTTTGTTTGTATACACTTCTCAGTTATGGGGTTTGCATTTGAATGTTGTATAAAATAAATGATTAAGCATACAAATACTTTTGTAAAGATAACAATGTGATCTTAGTCTTCTAATGAGAATTGTTTTTCCTAGTAATGTCCATATTTACGATGAACGTATTCAACTGTATGTATGCAGTGGGTCCATTCTGTTCTCCGGCTCTTTATTATCTGTCCTCACCCCTTTCCTTTGTCTACCAAGCCATCATATCGGATATCAGATATCCAAGGGTTTGTGACGTTCAGGAATGAGACTGATGAGGTAATAATACATTAATTAGTGACTGTAATCGATAAGATTCGGGAAATAGGGACTCTTTAAAAGAAATCCCGTGGTGCCCCGACTTCCTTGTTAATTAAAGTTGACATGATTAGTTTAATCACGTAAGGAATAATTACACATAGAGAATTGATTTGATAACATAAACAGTCTTCATCCCTGTGGCTCAGTTGGTAGAGCATGGTGTTTGCAATGCCAGCATGGTGTGTGCAACGCCAGGGTTGTGGGTTCGATTCCCACAGGGGGCCAGTACAAAAAAAAAAAATGCATGAAATGAAATGTATGTATTCACTACTGTAAGTCGCTCTGGATAAGAGCGTCTGCTAAATGACTAAAATGTAAAAATGTCTTCACATTTAATGATATGTGTGTCAAGTTACGACACACATATAACACACAACATGCAGAGGTCTCACTCTATGTTTGTTTATAACTACTAGCTGCAGGTAAGATAGAAAGTGTAAAAGTGGTGAGTTACCTTGATCGTGGTGGTGGATGTTGGTCAAGTTGTGGTCCAGGGAACCACATTGGCAATGACAGTAGCAGTAGTGGAGCATACAGACATGCCATGGTCCTGAACCCTGACCAGCAGCTCATAAACCATGGGGTACCATAGGAGAACTGGGCACTGGACACCAGCTGTGCTCCATCCATGGTAAATCTGCTGTTAGTGTTCCCTGGGAGAAAAGGAATGCGGTGGTTTGTATCTAATCAAATTTACCCGCAATTCAAGCAGATGGTGAATTACATTCCCTCTGATTCATTCTGTCTTGGCTTGGAGGTCTATGTTCCATCTGGGCTGAATGCTCTGTTTTCTCTCTGGGCTGCATTTTCCATCATTTGTATGATTTCTCTCTGGGCTGAATGTTCTGTGTTCCGTCTGTACATGGGGTTCTATCTTGTGTGTCCTGTCTAGACAATGTGTTCTGTCTGGGCTGAATGTTCTGTGTTCCATCTGTACCTGGGGTTATATCTTGTGTGTCCTGTCTAGACAATGTGTTCTGTCTGGGCTGACTAGTCTGCCTACACTCTTAGAAAAAAGGGTTCCAAAATGGTTCTTCGGCTGTCCCCATAGGAGCAACCTTTTGGTTCCAGGTAGATCCCTTTTTGGTTCCAGGAACCCTACATGAAACCCAAAAAGGTTCTACCTGAAACCAAAAGGGGTTATTCAAACAGTTCTCCTAAATTCTAGATCGCAGCCAAGCCATTGATCACTGATCACTAGTAATAGAGCACATTATGTGATTTGGGTTGTGTCCCAAATGGCACCCCATTCCCTATACAGTGCACTACTTTTGACTAGAACTATATGGGCCTTGGTCAAAAATAGTGCACTACATGTGAAATGGGATATTTTCTCATCTCCCACAATGCTGTAGGTGAGGGGCTGTCGGGGCGTGTCCACATCTCACAGTTGACAGTCAGTATCCCCACTCCCTCAGCGTGGAATAGATACTGGCACTGTAGTATGGAAGGCTACACTGAGGCAGGTCATCATTAGAATTCTACAAAAACAAGACAGTATATTACTTTACTATAAGATATGGTGTACGTATAAGGTTAGCATTTCGTTATAAGGATATACATTGTCTTCTGACAGATAGTGCCATTCTAACATGACTGCGTTGACATGAACTCAGAAGAGACCGAGTCGTCAGACTATCTTAAGTAAGACAATGATAGTTATAAGGTTAGTATTTAATATTTAGTTACAGGGTTAGTATTTTGTTACAGGGTTAGTATTTAGTATAAGGTTGTATCTACACTGAACAAAAATATTAATGCAACATGTAAAGTGTTGGTCCCATATTTCATGAGCTGGAAGAAAAGATCCCAGAAACGTCTCTCAAATGTTTACATCCCTGTTAGTGAGTATTTCTCCTTTGCCAAGATAATCCATCCACCTGACAGGTGTGGCATATCAGAAAGCTGATTAAACAACAGGATCATTACACAGGTGCACCTGATGCTGGGGACAAAAAAAAGCCACTCTAGAATGTGCAGTTTTGTCACACAACACAATGCTACAGATGTCTCAAGTTTTGAGGGAGCGTGCAATTGGCATGCTGACTGCAGGAAATGTCCACCAGAGCTGTTGCAAGAGTATGTAATATTAATTTCTCTACCATAAACTGCCTCCAACGTCGTTTTACAGAATTTGGCAGTACGTCCAACCAGCCTCACAACCACAGACTATCTGTATGCCGTTGTGTGGGCGAGTGGTTTGCAGATGTCAACGTTGTGAATAGCGTGTCCCATGGTGGCGGTGGGGTTATGGTATGGACAGGCATAAGCTACGGACATTTTATCGATGGCAATTTGAATGCACAGAGATACTGTGACGAAAGCCTGAGGCCCGTTGTCATGCCATTAATCCGCCACCATCACCTCATGTTTCAGCATGATAATGCATGGCCCCATGTCACAAGGATCTGTGCATGATTTCTGGAAGCTGAAAATGTCCCAGTTCTTCCATGGCCTGCATATTCACCAGACATGTCACCCATTGAGCACGTTTGGGATGCTCTGGATCAATGTGTACGACAGCTTGTTCCAGTTCCCACCAATATCCAGCAACTTCGTACAGCCTTTGAAGAGGAGTGGGACAACATCCCACAAACAAACAGCCTGATCAACTCTATGCGAAGGAGATGTGTCGCTTTGCAAGAGGCAAATGGTTGTCACACCAGATAATGACGGATTTTCCGATCCAGCCTCCTACCTTTTTTTTAAGGTATCTGTTACCAACACATACATATACGTATTCCCAGTCATGTGAAATCCATAGATTAATGCCTCATTTATATTTAAATTGACGGATTTCCTTATATGAACTGTAACTCAGTAAAACCTTTTAAATTGTTGCATGTTGCGTTTATATTTTTCTTCAGTATAGTATAAAAGCTTAATGGAGGCCTCCCTGTTTGTACAGAATATCTAAATGGTCATGTTTCTTCCACTTTCATTTGAATAAGGGCTGCATGAATATTCATTTGACTGACCCCATGAACCTCAACCCTGACAGATGTTGAGTCTATTTAAACCAGGACATTGGCAAACAGGAGTCAACTGTTTGTCAACTGAGGCTGTCCTCAGTAGGCTGTCCTCTGGTTCAGTGGGTTATGGTCTTGGTTGAGATCCACAGCTTCAACCGTAAGCAGAAAAGGGTAATGAGGAAGGTAATGAGGAAGTCGTTAGGAAGTCCAGGTGTGCATGACGATGAGGAGCAAGTGTGTGTAATGATGGTTGCCAGGTGTGCGTAATGTGAGAACGGAAGTAGGTGTGACACTGCTTCTCAAAGTCCAGTTGGAATAGCAGGTGGATGGCTCTTGTACACAGAGTTAAACAGAGTTGGAGGGTTTGAGAGTCATACTAAATGATGAAACTACAGTAACTGGGTGGGGCTACAGTAGCATAGGGAGTATTGGAGTTGGTCTTTTTTCATTTAACAAGGTAGTTTTAACATCAAAATTAGGGCTGTCAAACGATTAAAACATTGATTTGCAAATTAAGAATTTTATGAAGTTAAGCTTTAATTTCAAAATATATATACAAAAAGCATTACTCGAATATTGACGTCTTGATTTTGTCCAAAGTAACGGTTAGCAAAATCAGGTAAATTAATAAAGCACACTTTCTTAAACCTCAATGTCAGCTTGTTTTAAGTGTATTTCGAACGTGTTCAGACAATGAGATTAATCACAATAAAAATGTTTAGAGCTAAAATTTAAAAAAGTTAACTTGCGTTAACTGATTAACTCTGACAGCCCTACTTAAAATATATCCACTACCGTTCAAAGGTTTGGGGTCACTTAGAAATGTCCTTGTTTTTGAAAGAAAAGCACATTTGTTGTCCATTAAAATAACATCAAATTGATCAGAAATACAGTGTAGACATTGTTAATGTTGTAAATGACTATTGTAGCTGGAAATGGCTGATTTTAATGGAATATCTACATAGGCGTACAGAGGCCCATTATCAGCAACCATCACTCCTGTGTTTCAATGTCGTTGTGTTAGCTAATCCAAGTTGATCATTTTAAAAGGCTAATTGATCATTAGAAACCTTTTTGCAATTATGTTACCACAGCTGAAAACTGTTGTTCTGATTAAAGAAGCAATAAAACTGGCCTTTTTTTTTTAGACTAGATGAGTATCTAGAGCATCAGCATTTGTGCGTTCGATTACAGGCTCAAAATGGCCAGAAACAAAGCACGTTCTTCTGAAACTCGTCAGTCTATTCTTGTTCTGAGAAATGAAGGCCCTTTAATATAGAAAGTTTTCACCATCATGTTAAAGCCCTAGGTGCTCCGTTCTATAAAAAAAAAAATCTGCTTTAGCCGACATCCGCATGGCAGTTGTTTTGATGGTGTCGGAGGTGGAATTGCATTAGAGCTGTCAAACCCACAAGCATTATACCTAAACCGGACATTGCCATTGGCTACACAGAGTTTCATTAGGAGAAATCCCATGCAGCCTTGTTTACAAGTTCAAATGTGAGATGTAATCTACACCTCAATTAGGCTGATAGAAATCCTAATTATTTAGTTTGAGCGTAACTATTTCTTATAGCTTACACTATCTCATTCTAAACTTGAAACGCAAGTGGGATGGGTGTGGCTTCATGACAATGATCAAGAGCAGCTGCTCACCGATTTGACAGCTCCAACACAGTTAACCTTATGACACCGCCGAAACATCACCTATGCGGGTGTCGTCTATCGCCGGTTAATAATTGATCGGATTGAATCTAGGCCTAGTTATTCTGTTGCTTTGACAAAGTCATTTCTGAAGAGTATTATTTATTTAATGTGATTAGTGATTCATAAAAAATAAAAAAAAACCTGTCCCTCATTTTAAGTTCAACCCGTTATGTGAACTGAACTGTCATCTAATAGTCAAAACATAGTGGAAAAGCAGGTGAGCTGGTTCTAGTCTTTAGTGATCTAGTCTTTAGTGTTCTAGTCTCCGGTTCTAGTCTCTATTTTTCTGGCGTTTTGTGGTGGAAAAGTGGTTTGAGCATAACACATCAACCCTGTTCCCCATAGACAGGCTAGACAATTAACAATAAAACTGTTCCTCCCTGTTGCACATAAATCGTTTCCATGCACTCTGTCATAAGGGGATTTATGGCTGATTTAAGATGAAATGGTCAACCTTGTTACTTTATTTGGCACTTAATAGGCACTTCTATAGTAATTGTTTGATTTAACCTCCTGATGTGATTTTTTGCAAATTAAAGACCCAATACAGCCATGTTTTATTCAATATCAAATCATTATAGGTTACAATTAAGTACCTTTCTGGGATTGTTTTCAATGAAAATGGTCAAAAATAAAATAAATAGTTTCTTAGCAAGAGCAGTTTCTCCAGCAAGATGTTTTGCACTTTCAGTTTCACATACTTAGCTAGCAAATGCAGCTAGCTAGTTTAGCCTACTGAAACACCCAGCTCAAACAGAGGGATGCTATGTTAGCTAGCTGGCTATGACTATCCAACACAACACAGGAACTCTTCCAAGGTTTGGTTTTACTGGTTTTACTAATTTATTGCCAGCGGGGCTCGCCGGTGTAACTGCTTACTGACTGTACACTGTAACGTTACTGCATGATTGTAGCGGGTTTACAAACACGTTAGTTCTATTAGCTATGCTGACTATGACGTTACTTTAGCTAATATGGTGACAAAGATGTAGGTTGTGTGCAGCGGTTTGGCTTGGAAAGTTTTTTGGCCTGGTCACATACAGCTGATGTGTTGTGCATTGAAGTCCACAAGCGAAGGGAAGAGGTGAGGGGAGGAGAGAACATGGATGCGAGAAGGAATATAATATGGCTATGTGTTTACGGCTGATCAGGGGTGTATTCATTCCGCCGATTCTGTTGAAAAACGTTTCTTAAACGGAGGCTAACAGGGATAAACATACTTGAATTTGTCCAATAGAAACTCTCATTTGCAACTGTTGGACTAATGATTACATCCCATATCAGCTAGATGCAGGCAAGAGTGTACAAGTATTGAATGTCACTGTCTGTCATCTCAAATTTGTCTCTAGACCTGTGTGCACCTTCATTATAAACTTCAATTCAAAGTCTAGGTTGAAGCAACCTCAGGATGGGTACAGGGAACATTTGTGTCACGGCTGCTCCGGCATTACTCACTCCTGCCACCATCATTTACGCACATCTGCCTTCCCTCGTCTGGCGCATCAGCGATATTGGACTCACCTGGACTCACTCAATCTCCTGTTTATTACCTCCCCTATATTTGTCAGTTCCCCAGCTCTGTTACCCACTGCTGCATTGTTTGTTGTCTGTCTTTGTGTTTCCCAGTTCTGACGCTGTTCCTGTCCTGTTGCATGTCCATTCCTAATTAAATGTCAACTCCCCGTACCTGCTTCTATTCTCCAGCGTCATTCCTTACAGAATGCAGCAGCCAACACACAAAGCATCGGGGAGTACTGGCGTTCCAGTTGGTGGTGACCTTGGTCCTGGGTCACTGCCGATGGAACCGGGGGTGCCTAGCCAGTTCGTCGGGCTTCCACGCCCTAGCTAGCTCGAGAGGTTTCCTTGCCCCGGTTGGCTCGGAAGGCGCCCATCCCACGTCGGGCCTCAGCCGGATCGCCAGGTCTTGTTTGCCCAGCCGGCCCAGGAGTTTTCTTGTTTTGTTGGTGACGTCGGGCTTGGATTCCGCCACCGATGGAACCGAGGGTGCCTAAGCCAGCTCGTTGGGCTTCCACGTCCTAGCTGGCTCGAGGTTTTCTTGCCTCGGTTGGCTCGTCAGGTTCCCATCCCACATCATGCTCCACCGGATCTTCGTGCTTCCACGCCGCAGCGAGATCGACAGACGTTCATGCCTTAGCCAGATTGTCAGGCTCCTATGCCTCAGCCGGCTCGCCAGGCTCCTACGTCCCTGCCAGTTTGTGGGGAGTTTACCCCAGCCGGCTTGCTCAGCGCCCATGTCTCGGCCGGCTCGCCCAGGTGGGACGCCGGGGGGGGTTACTGTCACGCCTGCTCCAGCTCTTTCACCCTGGCGCTCGAGGGCGCCTTGCTGCCCTGTATTACGCATTTCTGCCACCATCATTTACGCACACCTGCCTTCCCTCGTCACGCGCATCAGCAATATTAGACTCACTCAATCTCCTGTTTATTACCTCCCCTATATTTGTCAGTTCCCCAGCTCTGTTCCCCACCGCTGCATTGTTTGTCGTCTGTCTTTGTGTTTCCCAGTTCTGACGCTGTTCCTGTCCTGTTGCATGTCCATTCCTAATTAAATGTCAACTCCCCGTACCTGCTTCTATTCTCCAGCGTCATTCCTTACAATTTGAGTATCATGTAGTAGCCTAAACCTATCGATGTTACATTGGACTGGGTGAATGGAATATGAATGACAGTCATCCAATATGCTGTAATATAAATAAGACACTGGCATCAGGAATTGTCTACCACCCAAAGGACATCGAGCCAACTTGACACAACTGTTGGAAGCATTGGAGGTAACATGGGCCAGCATCTGTGGAACGCTTTCGACACCTCGTAAAGTCCATGCCACGACAAATTAAGGCTGTTCTGATGGCTATTATTATTCAATAGTCCAAGGTGCTCAGCAGAGCTTTGTATTTTTCGGTCATTTCTAGGGAGACAGGCAACAATTCTTTCCTTGAATACACTGTGGTGAACAGTGGTTGCTGTTGGCAACCATTTCAGTCAGTCAGCCAGTCATTCAGTGAGAGAACAAGGAAATATAGTAAAGTGGATGACAAACAACTACAAAATAGAGATTTTTCATTTTCTCTTTATTCTTTTTCCTGATTGGAAACAAATTGCAGGGTCATTATTTTCATTAATCACATTACATGACATGATGCACCAAAATGTTACTCTATCTGTTTACAGGAATACACTGAATAGAACACAAGATTTCACAATGGATACACGACTGATGTTTCGCCCATTGCACTTACAACAGTGAATGACTTGAGTTAAGACTTTTTCTGGATTTTTTGTTGCATTTTCTCTTTGCTTTTTCCTCTTATTTCAATCTCTTTTTTTAATGATTTTTTTATTAACGGATCATGTCCCATCACCTTTGAAACCTCCCGATTTAGAATGACAATAGAACGCCTGGATAAACTTTTGCCATGGAGGTATTTCTCCTTGTTTTACAAACACAATATGTATAGAAACTCCACAGAGAACAGATATGTTTTCTGAATACAAGTTGTTCCACTTTTGCCAACAGTCACATACACTGCTCATTTCATCATTATAATCATAATATTTAATCATAATAAATATTATATTATACACAAAAGCACAAAAGTTGGCAGCAAGTACAGCGTGGGGATGCACAAGACGGCCTTACTATGAACTCAAACGCTGTACAGAAGATTCCATCTGTATTTACAGTGACAATGTCTGTCTGTCCTTGTGTCTCGCTGGACGGCTACAGTCAGTGATGGCTGTTCTGTCACATGCACCTCTTCTCTTATCGACCACAACGTCTCCATGAAGATGGTGAGCATGCAGCTATCTATACCTAACCACCACTAAGGACCCTCTGTGATTCATTCTACCCACACTCATTCATATTAATGACATGAGAGACTAGATTTGTTTTTACCTCGCCTTGAAATTGTCAACACATTTCCTATTGGTGTGTCATATTTCTGTGTCTTTACAGACAGTATAGCGACAAACTGTTACCAGTCAGGCTTGTGCTTTCATTATAACGTGCCCTGATTTGGGAAATGACTGGCTTGGGGTCAGCAGCATGTCGAGTCTCTCGGACTTGACTGACAGTACTGGAGGTTCCCTGGAGGTTCCCTCTAGGTTGGCCTTGGATATGGAAGGTTCAGCGGTTCACTGATTGAGTTCTAGACGTGCTTCTGTTCATTTAATGGCGTATCTTAACTTCAATTTAAGTCACATTTTCACTTAGTCTCCCAGTGAAATGAATGCACGACTAACTGGAGGTTAGGATTTTCCCCCCATTGTTCCTCCCACAACTAATAATACCTTGATTTGTTGTTCTTTAAAATGTACCTTTTTAGTGGCTTCAAAGCACTTTAATGTTGTTTCCCACATCATATATTGCCACATGAAGCCATCCCGATATGCAGTTAGGCATACGAAACAGTTCTATTTGTTGGAGGGTCTGATCAACCAATCAGACACCAGAAACGAACCCCCCACCCACCCCCCCACCCACCCTTCAGATTATACACCGACCGTAATACGCACAATTACATTTTTACATGGAGAATTTCTTGACCAACCGCATCACAGGTTTGAATAGCAGCACGGATTGGACAGTCACTGTAAGCCGAACACGCCACGGCACAGTGGAAACCTGGTCAAGCCACACACACTAAGACTTAATGAGGTCATACAAACAGCCGGACGAAGCCAAGCAAACCCATGCTTCTAGCAACAAGATGTTGGACATTCATGACTGACAGTCTATACAGTTAACCCTTTGGCAACAAGTCCCCCGTATGGGGAGTGATGGGGTACTATTAAACATGCCACAAAAATAAAAACAAGTCTAGATTCAATAGTTCAATATTAAGATCCATACATACAAGTACAAACATGTTCATAACCGTTTTCTGACGTTTTTCAGTTCACAATGATGTTGGGAGTCGTGTGAGTAACATTGGTCATCATGATATTCAACTTTTTTGGAGTCTTTTCCAGTTTCAAAATGAATCATTGCATAGAACATTTGAAATGATGATTGCTTCCAACCAATCCTCTGTGTGTGTGTGTGTGTGTGTGTGTGTGTGTGTGTGTGTGTGTGTGTGTGTGTGTGTGTTAGCGTAAATGTCGAGATTTAGGTGTGTATGTGTGGTTATGCAACTCTCTCAGACACATTTACTGATGTTTATCAACATGTTTCAGATATTCCCAAGCACGAATTTAAACAACATTAACACCATTGTGCTGTATAACGTTTTCTGCATGCTATTGCTTTTAAAAATCAACCAGCAAATTATTCAAACACAAGATAATAAATAAGAAAACCATAGACCATTCAAATATAAATAGATTTACCAAAGAAAAACATGAAAAAAACAAAAACAGAAGTCACATAAATATAAATACACAAATTAATCATTTACATTATGTGTTCTAGCTAGATGTATATACATACAGTAGTATACATTTGTGCAAAAAATAAATTAAGAAAGGTATGATATGGACGTTTCAAAACATATGAGGTATACAAGTAAAAAATATGTACCGAATAAGGCTCTTCTTTTCCCAAAAAATACCAGGCAAAAATGATAAGAAACTAAACAAGATGAAAATAAATCAACAAATAGATCATAAAAAGAAACGAAACAACAACAAAGTCCCAAAGTGCTCTGGGATTGACAACTGATGGCTTTGCGATGGCTAAAAAAAAAAAACAGCCGTGGCCACGCTTACTTGCGCTCCGTTTGGTTCTCTCTTCTGTGTAGATCTCACACTCTCATTGGTGGGGCACACTGGTAGCTCCTCCTCCTCTTCATGATCCTACTCGTCTAGTAATGTCTAGTGGCCCCTCTTCTGGACATGGTGGTGGAGAAAGTATTGAGAAGATATGGGTTTCTTTTCGATTATTATTATTGTGCGTGCATTCCCATGTCCACATGTACATGTTGCATTCTGTAGACATCATATCATCACAACAGGTGGACGAGAAATAAAAACACATTCAAAGAAAGGGTCATCGTTCCCTATACTGGAATGTAGAGATCATAGAAACCAAGCATTCAAGGGTTTAATAACAGGGGCATTGTTTGTTTGTTTTTTGTCTGTCGCCGTAGTAACGTCTTGCCTCCTCCGGTGTAGTAGTTAGAGTGTCATAGTTAGCGAAGAAGTCTCTTTGGTACTAGTAAAACCTATGAGCTGTGTACCTCTGTCTACCTCCTCCATTGCGTTATAATGGTGATGCTGTAAAAAGGCCCTTTGAGCACAAAAGCGTGGCGTCATGAAGGATTCTGGTCAGACGTGGACTCCTCAGACAGACTCTGCATCCCAAATGGTCCCCTATTTCCTATATATTTCCTATATAATACACTACTTTTGACCAGAGCCCAATGGACCCTGGTCGGAAGTAGTGCACTAAATAGGGAATAGGGTGTCATTTGGGACCTGGACCGAGTAGATTGTGGTCAGATGTGGATTCCTCAGACAAGGAAGAGTGACTTCCCCTCAATGCCCTGTAGAGGGCACTATGAAGCTTCCTTCAACTACAATCGCTCCCATCTGGCCTGGTTTTCCAACAGGAGAACCTCGGCGAGTGATACAAGACATTCAGATGAAAAAACAGCATCCTCCGTTGCTATCCCCCTGAGCTGAGAGATGCTGAAGCCAAGCCTAAGGTGTGTGACAGCTCCCTGTCCTGTAGCTGGATCAGGAGTTATATCTCTCAGTAAGCAGACAACCGACAGGAAGGTGAGGATTCTATCTGTCTTATTCACTCTCTTACTAGGAGCTGTGAGGCAGGCTCTCCCTGGCATTCTGTTGGTGTATCTGAAAACACAAGGTCAAAGGTCAGTGTCCCTCACCTGGAGATCATTTCTACTGAGAACTAAAGGTTCTAAAATTCCGGTAACTTTCCCAAAACTCCCAGATTGTCCATCTTCTCGATTGGAAGATTCCCGGATTTTCAGTTTATGTCCTCCTGATTCCAGGAATCTTCCAAATGGGATTTCTGGGAAACCAGGGATTTCTGGGAAACGTACCAAAATGTTGCACCGCTACGAGAACAATATGCACTGAATCTATACGGTATGTGTTGCATTAGCATCCAATATCACAGGCATTTGAATCATATGACAAACACAGGCAAAACACAGGGCATACAATTTACAGTACACAGAGATGTGTTCATTACTGTCCCATAGAGTTCCTGCGACATTATTTTGTTTACATTTTATTTGATCTCTGAGAAATGAAGCTGACTAATTGATTAGTCACTTTATATGTATGTACTGTATTCTAGACATACTGTAGCTCATCCTATATAACTACTGCTGGACATCCAGTACATTTTCCTACTTATACATTGGCCAGACTGTCTATACATCACCACACATATATATTCAGGACTCTGACATTGCTCATTCTGATATTTCTTAATTTCATTTTTTTTGTACTTTTGTATCAGTATTGCACTGTTAGACACTGCATTGCTGGAGCTAGAAACGTAAGCGTTTTGCTACACCTGCTTTAACATCTGCTGATCTGTGCATGCGACAAATAAACTGTGATTTGATTTGAAAGATTTCAGGGCTTGATTTCACCTCAAGGGGGCAGAGGAGAGCTGTAGGACTGTAATACTGTACCGCTGGAGGGATAGCTATGTGTGTGCGCACACGCCTGCCCTACAGGCAGACAAAAGGACACACATATACACACAATTCCATTCTCATTCCTCACACATGGTTCAGCTCAGTGTCCTTTAGAGCGAGAAAGAGAGAGCGAGAGAGAGATGTAAACATACAGTATGTTTCCCATGCCAATTAAGCCCTTTGAATTGAAAATGTAAATTGAATTGAGAGAGACGAAACAGACAAAAGGAGAGGGAAAGAGAGAGAGAGAGAGAGAAAGGGAGAGAGAGACATCGAGAGAGAGATCAAGAGAAAGAAACAGGGACAGCGAGCGAGAACGAGAGAAAGAGAGAACCACTGTCTTCATTCACAGTATTCCCTTAAATCCCTGAGCCAGAGCTCATGCAGCATGGAGGGTCATCCAGTGGCTAACATTCTAGTGCCAGACTCTAATTACCATGGGAACCAATCCTACACCCTAATCCTACACCCTAATACCAGGGAATTATTGTAAAACTCTCTATAACAATACTTTTTGTTGTTGAACAAAGTCATTTTTTTTATTTTTTAAAGCTCCAAGCTCTAAAATAGGGCAATAAATACAAGCTCTGCAATATGACTGATTAGAAAGGTTCATCCTAATGTACTGAGTTTTGCACGTGACCTTTCCCCTCAGACTAGTTACGCTATACTTCTAACGCGGCTGTACAGTAGTAGGCCACACCCACCACGAGTTGGTACCTCACTAAAACAGACCACACCCCCTATCTAAGACCTCACAACTGGCCCAAGACAGTCACGCTGAGTGCTTCCAGTTTCACTACTCCCCCTACGTGTCACTGGGCCAGTTCGTTTTGCATGGCCCGGTGCCCCGGGTGGGTGGACATTTCACTTAAGGACCAATGGAATGGTCTAAAATGTGCAAACTCCGCCCACCCGGGGCCACCAGGCCATGCAAAACAAACTCGCCCACTATGTCCCAAGCCCCTCCCTCCCCGGGCGGTTGCAGCCAATCAGAGCCCTGCTGGGATTGTCAGTAATCCCCGGGGCTGAAAAGGCTTGCCTGCTGCTCAAAGAGGCACTGAGCTGGGTTTATCTCTAGATCCCTGCACTGGATCACTGGATCCCTCACCCCCTGCCCCACACACAGAGAGGCACCAGGCATCACGACCTATGATATCACGGTCAACCCAACCCAGATGCCATAATAACTAGTTCTAGTAGAGATAGCAGTGGCCAGAAAGAGAAAGCAGGGACCTAATTAGTCTTCATGTGTTTTGAACAGGGGCCCAATAGAAATGCATTGAAATGTATTTTGTTTGCAAAACAATTCTATGGTGCCGCTCTCCATGTCAGTCCATTCTACCATGTAATGAGGGATTGTTTATAGGATAGTAAATCATCATTCTGTGGGCTTCACAGTTTGTGCGTGCGTTCGTGTGTGCGTGCGTGCGTGCGTGCGTGTGTGCATGTCTGTGTGTCCGTGCGTGTGTGTGCATGGAAGGACAGTAAAGCCATGGTTAGTCTGCTCATCCATTGGCTAATTATAGTGCTCTGTGTGGACAAGTGAACGGGTAAACCTCCTGGACCTATCCTGGGCTCTAACCTTTGAACCAATTAACTGAAAATGCACAAGAAACTGAGCACACAGAGACACACACACACACACACACACACACACACACACACAGAGAGACACATACGCTGGATGAATGTACATCTGATTTTCACTTACAGCCAGCAAAGGCAGAAGCAGAAGTCTCTCTTGAATAGTTTGCTCATGCTTGGGACCCCCGCTCTGACTTGATATCCATCCACTTCGTCCTCTCCTCAATCCTCTGCTCATGTCTGGAGATCCCAGCCTGTGCTGACAAAGCATCCACCCATTCTAATTCTGATCATGTTGTGTGCTCATGTCTGGGGAGTTCAGTGCTGACCAGGCATCCTTTGATTCCAGCCCTGATTGGTGGTAACTGGGGTGAGAGAAAATAGAAAGTGGGAGAAAGAGAGCGAGAGAAAGAAAGAGAAGGATAGAAAGAGAGGGGAAAATGAGAGAAAAAAAGAGAAAAATGCACCCAGCTGGTCAGACAGAATATACAATTACAGTACTTAATGAGTCATCAGTTCACTCATGCTACTACATTATGCATTATGCAGACATGGATCTATGTTAATCTATGCAAATATCCAGCTGATACAACACTTTATCCATCACAGTGTGGGACTGCTGCCACAGCTTGAAGATACTGTCTGCATCCCAAATGGCACCTCATTCCTGCTAGCTACCTAGAGCTACTTGGAACCCTACTAATTCCACGACTGGTCTATCACCATCGTATCGACACTACCGCACGAAGAGGCAAAAACAGACTTACCCCCATCGCGACGTCCCCGAAAGGCTAACTGATAGCTTGCTTGCCCCGGTCTGCTAACTGCTAGCTTGCCTGCCCCGGTCTGCTAACTGCTTGCTTGCTAACCCAGTCTGCTAACTGCTAGCTTGCCAGCCCCAGTCTGCTAACTGCTAGCTTGTTTAGCCCCGGCCTACTAACTGTTAGCTTGTTAGCAATGGCCTGCTAGCTGTCTGAATCAACCGTGTCCCCAGTCAGCCCAACCACTCACTGGACCCATATGTTCACTTGGCTACGCATGCCTCTCTCTAATATCAATATGCCTCGTCTATTACTGTCCTGGTTGTGATTACTGTCTTATTTCACTCTAGAGCCTCTAGCCCTGCTCAATATGCCTTAACCAACCATGTTGTTCCACCTCCTACATATGCGATGACATCACCTGGTTTAAACGTCTCTAGAGACGATATCTCTCTCATCATTACTCAATGCCTAGGTTTACCTCCAATGTACTCACACCCTACCATACCTTTGTCTGTACACTATGCCTTGAATCTATGCTATCATGCCCAGAAACCTGCTCCTTTTACTCTCTGTTCCGAACGTGCTAGACGGCCAGTTCGTATAGCCTTTAGCCGTACCCTTATGCTACTTCTCCTCTGGTGATGTAGAGGTTAATCCAGGTCCTGCAGTGCCTAGCTCCACTCCCCAGGTGCTCTCATTTGTTGACTTCTGTAACCGTAAAAGCCTTGGTTTCACGCATGTTAACATTAGAAGCCTACTCCCTAAGTTTGTTTTACTCACTGCTTTAGCACACTCTGCCAACCCGGATGTCTTAGCCATGTCTGAATCCTGGCTTAGGAAAACCACCAAAAACCCTGAAATCTCTATCGCTAACTATAACATTTTCCACCAAGATAGAACTGCCAAAGGGTGCGGTGTTGCAATCTACTGCAAAGATAGCCTGCAGAGTTCTGTTTTACTATCCAAGTCTGTACCCAAACAATTCGAGCTTCTACTTCTAAAAATTCACCTTTCCAGAAACAAGTCTCTCACTGTTGCCGCTTGCTATAGACCTCCCTCTGCCCCCAGCTGTGCCCTCGATACCATATGTGAATTGATTGCCCCCCATCTATCTTCTGAGCTCGTGCTACTAGGTGACCTAAACTGGGACACGCTTAACATCCCGGCCATCCTACAATCTAAGCTTGATGCCCTCAATCTCACACAAATTATCAATGAACCTACCAGGTACAACCCCAAATCCGTAAACACGGGCACCCTCATAGATGTCATCCTAACTAACTCTGCTGTTTTCAATCAAGATCTTAGCGATCACTGCCTGCATCCATAATGGGTCTGCGACCAAACGACCACCCCTCATCACTGTCAAACGCTCCCTAAAACACTTCTGCGAGCAGGCCTTTCTAATCGACCTGGCCAGGGTATCCTGGAATGACATTGACCTCAACCCATCAGTAGATGATGCCTGGCTATTCTTTAAAAGTGTCTTCCTCACCATCTTAAATAAGCATGCCCCACTCAAAAAATGTAGAACTTGGAATAGATATAGTCCTTGGTTCACTCCAGACCTGTCTGCCCTTGACAGCACAAAAACATTGTGTGGCGTTCTGCATTAGCATCGAATAGCCCCTGAGATATGCAACTTTTCAGAGAAGTTAGGAACAAATATACACAGGCAGTTAGGAAAGCTAAGGCTAGCTTTTTCAAACAGAAATTTGCATCCTGTAGTACTAACTCAAAAAAGTTCTGTGACACTGTAAAGTCCATGGAGAATAAGAGCACCTCCTCCCAGCTGCCCACTGCTCTGAGGCTAGGAAACACTGTTACCACCGATAAATCCACCATAATTGAGAATTTCAATAAGCATTTCTCTACGGCTGGCCATGCTTTCCACCTGGCTATCCCTACCCCAGTCAACTTCCCGGCACCCTCCACAGCAACCTGCCAAAGCCCCCACCATTTCTCCTTCACCCAAATCCAGATAGCTGATGTTCTGAAAGAGCTGCAAAATCTGGACCCCTTCAAATCAGCCGGGCTAGACAATCTGGACCCTCTCTTTCTAAAATTATCTGCCGAAATTGTTGCAACCCCTATTACTAGCCTGTTCAACCTCTCTTTTGTATCGTCTGAGATTCCCAAAGATTGGAAAGCTGCCGCGGTCATCCCCCTCTTCAAAGGGGGTGACACTCTCGACCCAAACTGCTACAGACCTATATCTATCCTACCCTGTCTTTCTAAGGTCTTCGAAAGCCAAGTTAACAAACAGATTACCGACCATTTCGAATCCCACCGTACCTTCTCCACTATGCAATCTGGTTTCCGAGCTGGTCATGGGTGCACCTCAGCCACGCTCAAGGCCCTAAATGACATCATAACCGCCATCGATAAGAGACATTACTGTGCAGCCGTATTCATCGACCTGGCCAAGGCTTTCGACTCTGTCAATCACCACATTCTTATTGGCAGACTCGACAGCCTTGGTTTCTCAAATGATTGCCTCGCCTGGTTTACCAACTACTTCTCTGATAGAGTTCAGTGTGTCAAATCGGAGGGCCTGTTGTCCGGACCTCTGGCAGTCTCTATGGGGGTGCCACAGGGTTCAATTCTCGGGCCGACTCTCTTCTCTGTATACATCAATGATGTTGCTCTTGCTTCTGGTGATTCTCTGATCCACCTCTACGCAGACGACACCATTCTGTATACTTCTGGCCCCTCTTTGGACACTGTGTTAACTAACCTCCAGACGAGCTTCAATGCCATACAACACTCCTTCTGTGGCCTCCAACTGCTCTTAAGCGCAAGTTAAACTAAATGCATGCTATTCAATCGATCACTGCCCGCACCTGCTCACCCATCCAGCATCACTACTCTGGACGGCTCTGACTTAGAATACGTGGACAACTACAAATACCTAGGTGTCTGGTTAGACTGTAAACTCTCCTTCCAGACTCACATTTAGCATCTCCAATCCAAAATTAAATCTAGAATCGGCTTCCTATATCGCAACAAAGCATCATTCACTCATGCTGCCAAACATACCCTCGTAAAACTGACCATCCTACCGATCCTCAACTTCGGTGATGTCATCTATAAAATAGCCTCAAACACTCTACTCAACAAATTGGATGCAGTCTATCACAGTGCCATCTGTTTTGTCACCAAAGCCCCATACACTACCCACCATTGTGACCTGTACGCTCTCGTTGGTTGGCCCTCGCTTCATACTCGTCGCCAAACCCACTGGCTACAGGTTATCTATAAGTCTTTGCTAGGTAAAGCCCCACCTTATCTCAGCTCACTGGTCACCATAGCAGCACCCACCTGTAGCACGCGCTCCAGCAGGTATATCTCACTGGTCACCCCCAAAGCCAATTCCTCCTTTGGTCGTCTTTCCTTCCAGTTCTCTGCTGCCAATGACTGAAACGAACTGCAAAAATCTCTGAAGCTGGAGACTCATATCTCCCTTACTAGCTTTAAGCACCAGCTGTCAGAGCAGCTCACAGATCACTGCACCTGTACATAGCCCATCTGTAAACAGCCCATCTATCTACCTACCTCATCCCCATAGTGTATTTATTTATTTATCTTGCTCCTTTGCACCCCAGTATCCCTACTTGCACATTCATCTTCTGTACATCTACCATTCCAGTGTTTAATTGCTATATTGTAATTACTTCGCCACCATGGCCTTTTTATTGCCTTAACTCCCTTATCTTACGTCATTTGCACTCTCTGTATATAGACTTTTTGTTTTCTTTTGTTCTACTGTATTATTGACTATGTTTTGTTTATTCCATGTGTAACTCTGTGGTGTTCTATGTGTCGAATTGCTATGCTTCTTCTCAACTAGCCTACCTGATTAAATAAAGGTGAAATAAAAAAATAAAAATTAAATCCCTACCTAGTGCACTTTCGACCAGATATCTATGGGCCCTGAGCAGATGTGGTGCACTATATAGGGAACAGGGTGCCATTGGGGATGCAAATCTGTATCCCGTACTGCATTAAACCTAACCTTAAACATTGTTGATAGTATTACTACTTTGAGGGGTGAGTATTTAACTTCTAAATAGATGGAAGCTATTTCCATATATTTAAATATTTAATAAACACTCATATACATCTTGGAAATAAGCAGAGGACAAGGGGGATCATGCTGTCCTTCCATGCACACACACACACGCATACACAGGGACACACAGACATACATGTACACTCATACACACACACACAAACTGGGGCCCACAGAATGATGATTCACTATCCTATAAAAAAATCCCTCATTACACCATTTCTCTCCTAAGACAAGGCCCGCAGCCCCAATGTGTTAAGAAATGTATTCATCTCGCAAGGGAAGGGAGAGGTAATGAGATACTCACTGATGCGCTCAGGTACCCTCCGCCTCCCTCCTCCTCCGTTTCCTTGTGATAGTGAAATGTATAAAATGCCGTAAACAGTTTCATAGGTTTTTCCAGTACCAAGCCTCCAATCCCTCTCCATCTCAACTCCTCATACCCTGCAAGACAAACACAAGCTGTCCCTCACTCCTGGGACTTCCACAACACACTAGCAAACTGCAAGTGTCAACTAAGTAAGCTTTACATCTAAGAAAATCACAAACAAATCCATCGCATTTACCCTCCTCTCTTCCGTTCACCAAAACGAAGTGAACTTCTTGCCGAGGCCAGAAATAGCTGTGTAAAAGAGATAGATGGGAAAGGGTGGAATGAAAATAATGAAAGAATAATGTTTAAGACAGTAAGATAGTACATTTCACAGAATATTCTGTAGTAGGAGTGTACAGTACATCTTATAAATGATCAATGTTTCTATTATATTCAATCACTAAGAAAGAACATCAACGACTAAGGACACACACACAGCGGTGTAAAGTACTTAAGCAAAAATACTTTAAAGTACTACTTAAGTAGTTTTTGTTGGGGTATCTGTACTTTACTTCACTATTTATATTTTTGACAACTTTTACTTTTACTTCACTACATTCCTATAGGAAATAGTGTACTTTTTACTTCATACATTTTCCGACACCTGAAAAGTACTTGTTACATTTTGAATGCTTAGCAGGACAGGAAAATGCTCCAATTCACACACTTATCAAAAGAACATCCCTGGTCATCCCTACTGCCTCTGATCTGGCGGACTTACTAAACACGCATGCTTCGTTTGTAAATTATGTCTGAGTGTTGGAGTGTGCCCCTGGCTATACGTAAATAAATCAACAAGAAAATGGTGCTGTCTGGTTTGCTTGATATAAGGAATTTCAAATTATTTAAACTTTTACTTTTGATACTTAAGTATATTTTAGCAATAACATTTACTTTTGATACTTAAGTACACTACCGGTCAACATCTTTAAAACACCTACTTATTCAAGGATTTTTCTTTATTTTTACTATTTTCTACATTGTAGAATAATAGTGAAGACATCAAAACTATGAAATAACACATATGGAATCATGTAGTAACCAAAAAAGTGTTAAAAAAATCAAAATACAGACATCAAAACTATGAAATAACACATATGGAATCATGTAGTAACCAAAAAAGTGTTAAACAAATCAAAATACAGCGGCAAGAAAAAGTATGTGAACCCTTTGTGATTACCTGCATTTCTGCATAAATTGGTCCTCAAATTTGATCTGATCTTCATCTAAGTCACAACAATAGACAAACATGGTGTGCTTAAACTAATAACACACAAATTATTGTATTATTGTCTACATTGAATACAGAATGTAACTTCTTTGGGATAGGTGGCAGTATTTTCACGGCAGGATAAAAAACATACCCGATTTAATCTGGTTACTACTCCTGCCCAGAAACTAGAATATGCATATAATTAGTAGATTTGGATAGAAAACACTCTAAAGTTTCTAAAACTGTTTGAATGGTGTCTGTGAGTATAACAGAACTCATATGGCAGGCCAAAACATGAGAAGATTCCATACAGGAAGTGCCCTGTCTGACAATTTGTTGTCCTTCTGTTGCATCTCTATCGAAAATACAGCATCTGTGCTGTAACGTGACATCTTCTAAGGCTTCCATTGGCTCTCTAAAGCCGCCAGAAAGTGGAATGGGGTGTCTGCTGTCTCTGGGCGAAGAACAGCAGGAGAATTTGTAAGTGGTAAGCCTGGGGACAGTGAGACTGGAGATACGCGGTCACGAGACTACTCCATTTTTTTCTTTCAGCCTTTGAATGAATACAACGTCGCCCGGTTGGAATATTATCGCTATTTTATGAGAAAAATAGCATAAAAATAGATTTTAAACAGCGTTTGACATGCTTCTAAGTACGGTAATGGAATATTTTGAATTTTTTTGCCACGAAATGTGCTCGGGCGTCACCCTTCGGATAGTGACCTGAACGCACGAACAAAACGGAGCTATTTGAATATAACTATGGATTATTTGGAACCAAAACAACATTTGTTGTTGAAGTAGAAGTCCTGGGAGTGCATTCTGACGAAGAACAGCAAAGGTAATCCAATTTTTCTAATAGTAATTCTGAGTTTAGTGAGCCCAAAACTTGGTGGGTGTCAAAATAGCTAGCCGTGATGGCCGAGCTATGTACTCAGAATATTGCAAAATGTGCTTTCGCCGAAAAGCTATTTTAAAATCTGACACCGTGATTGCATAAACGAGTTCTGTATCTATAATTCTTAAAATAATTGTTATGTATTTTGTGAACGTTTATCATGAGTCATTTAGTAAATTCACCGGATGTTTTCGGTGGGTATGCTAGTTCTGAACATCACATGCTAATGTAAAAAGCTGGTTTTTGATATAAATATGAACTTGATTGAACAAAACATGCATGTATTGTATAACATAATGTCCTAGGAGTGTCATCTGATGAAGATCATCAAAGGTTAGTGCTGCATTTAGCTGTGGTTTTGGTTTTTGTGACATATATGCTTGCTTTGAAAATGGCTGTGTGATTATTTTTGGCAGGGTACTCTCCTGACATAATCTAATGTTTTGCTTTCGCTGTAAAGCCTTTTTGAAATCGGACAATGTGGTTAGATTAACGAGTCTTATCTTTAAAATGGTGTAAAATAGTTGATTGTTTGAGAAAATTGAATTGTGGTATTTTAGTTGGTTTTGTTTTTCGCGCCGTGCGATGACATTGGCTGTTGGCTAGGGGTTCCGCAGGCGGAACGGGGTTCCGCTAGCGGAACGTCTGTCCTCAACAGGTTAAACATTCACAGTGTAGGTTGGAAAAAGTACGTGAACCCCCTAGTCCAATGACTTCTCCAAAAGCTAATTGGAGTCAGGAGTCAGCTAACCTGGAGTCCAATCAATGAGACACTGTCACAACGTCCACAGAAGGTGGTGCCACTCCCCGGTCGGGCGGCGTTCGGCGGTCGTCGTCGCCGGCCTACTAGCTGCCACCGATCCATGTTTCATGTGTCTGTTGGTTATGTCTGTTTAGTACGCACCTTTTCCTTGTTTGTAATTAGTGGGAGGGTATTTAGTTTGTCGGTTTCTTCTTTGGGATTTGTGCGGGATTGTTTTGTGTTACGTCGAGGTGTATGGGCTGGATGATTTTTCCTATGTGTTTATGTACACGACTATTTTGATAGGCCGTAGGGTTGCCGGGCTGCGCTCCGTGTATTTTTGAGTTTGGAGCTGTTCTCCCTCTTGTTTGTGGTTTGCACCCTGCCTAGTCGCTGTATTCACTCTGGACTTTATTAAATATATATTCTACGGACCTTTCGTCTCCTGCGCCTGACTCACCCGTTTCCTGCTCCTTGAAATACGTGACAGACACAGAATATTTTGCCAGTACCGCTGTGGAACATCTAGGTGCACTTTTGCAAACTTCAGACGTGCAGCAATGTTTTTTTTTTGACAGCAGTGGCTTCTTCCGTGGTGTCCTCCCATGAAAACCATTCTTGTTTAGTGTTTTACATATCGTAGACTCGTCAACAGAGATGTTAGCATGTTCCAGTTCGAGTCCTGACCTCAACCTGATTGAGATGGTGTGGCATGACCTCAAGAGAGCAGTTCACACCAGACATCCCATGAATATTGCTGAACTGAAACAGTTTTGTAAAGAGGAAGGGAAAAATTCCTCCTGACTGTTGTGCAGGTCTGATCCGCAACTAGAGAAAACGTTTGGTTGAGGTTATTGCACCCAAAAAAGGGTCAACCAGATATTAAAACCTAGGGTTCACATACTTTTCCCACCCTGCACTGTGAATGTTTACATGGTGTGTTCAATAAAGAAATGAAAACATATTGTTTGTGTGTTATTAGTCTAAGCAGACTGTGTTTGTCTATTGTTCTGACCTAGATGAAGATCAGATCACATTTTTTGACCAATTTATGTATGAAGAAATCCAGGTATTTCCAAAGGGTTCACATACTTTTTCTTGCCACTGGATATTTTCTATTTGAGATTCTTCAAATAGCAACCCATTGCCATGATGACAGCTTTGCACATTCTTGGCATTCTCTCAACCAGCTTCATGAGGTAGTCACCTGGAATGCATTTCAATTAACAAATGTGCCTTCTTAAATGTTAATTTGTGGAATTTCTTTCCTTCTTAATGTGTTTGAGCCAATCAGTTGTGTTGTGACAAGGTGGGGGGGTATACAGAAGATAACCCTATTTGGTAAAAGACCAAGTCCATATTATGGTAAGAACAGCTCAAATAAGCAAAGAGAAACGACACTCCATCATTACTTTAAGACATGGAAGTTAGTCAATGCGGAACATTTCATGAACTTTGAAAAACTATCAAGCGCTATGATGAAACTGGCTCTCATGAGGACCACCACAGGAATGGAAGGCCCAGAGTTACCTCTGCTGCAGAGGATAAGTTAATTAGAGTTGCCAGCCTCAGAAATTGCAGCCCAAATAAATGCTTCACAGAGTTCAAGTAACAGACACATCTCAACATCAACTGTTCAGAAGGGACTGCGTGAAGCAGGCTTTCATGGTTGAATTGCTGCAAAGAAACCACTACTAAAGGACACCAATAATAAGAAGAGACTTGCTTTGGCCAAGAAACACGAGCAATGGACATTAGACCGGTGGAAATGTGTCCTCTGGTCTGGAGTCCAAATCTGAGATTTCTGGTTCTAACCACCGTGTCTTTGTGAGACGCGGTGTGGGTGATCTCTGCATGTGTAATTCCCACCATAAAGCATGGAGGAGGAGGTGTCATGGTGTTGGGGTGCTTTACTGGTGACACTGTCTGTGATTTATTTAGAATTCAAGGCACACTTAACCAGCATGCCTACCACAGCATTCTGCAGCGATACGCCATGCCATCTGGTTTGGGCTTAGAGGGACTATCATTTGTTTTTACAACAGGACAATGACTCAACACACCTCCAGGCTGTGTACGGGCTATTTTACCAAGAAGGAGAGGGATGGTGCTACATCAAATGACATGGCCTCCGCAATCCCCCAACCTCAATCAAATTGAAATGGTTTGGGATGAGTCGGACCGCAGAGTGACGAAAAGCAGCCAACAAGTGCTCAGCATATGTGGGAACTCCTTCAAGACTGTTGGAAAAGCATTCCAGGTGAAGCTGGTTGAGAGAATGTCAAGAGTGTACAAAGCTGTCATCAAGGCAAAGGGTGGAATCTCAAATATTACATATATTTTGATTTGTTTAACACTTTTTGGTTACTACATGATTCCATATGTGTTATTTCATAGTTTTGATGTCTTCTAGAAAATAGTAAAAATGAAGAAAAACCCTTGAATGAGTAGGTGTTCTAAAACTTTTGACCGGTAGTATATATTTAAAACCAAATACTTTTACTCAAGTAGTATTATACCGGGTGACTTTCACTTATACTTGAGTCAATTTTCTATTAAGGTATCTTTACTTTTACTCAAGTATGACAATTGTGTGTACTTTTTCCACCACTGCACACACACACACACACACACACCATACAGAATTTGTTCAACTGTAATTCCATCAGACTCTTGTTGTGTCCCAAATTGTACCCTATTCCCTCTATAGTGCACTACTTTTGACCAGGGCCCATAGGGCTCTGGCTTAAAGGAGTGCACTGTATTTGGAATAGGGTGTCATTTGAGATGCAGCCAGTGTATACGTGTCAGTTTTTCAGTATTCAGGTACTCAGGGCCTTACCATCACCCAGTTTCCCTGCCTGCTCGGCAGCCCCTCCCGCCCCTCCCAGGATATTAGTGAGAACGTTTCCCCCGTCCGCTGTGGGCTGGCCTGCCGCTGCACTGCCGATCCCACCAGGCCTGCTACCTATCCCTCCAGGAGGGGCTGCTTTAGAGCCTGCAGAGGAACAACAACAGCACTGTCAGATGGTATTTTATTGATTTAATTTTTATTTAACCTTTATTTAACTAGGCAAGTCAGTTAAGAACAAATTCTGATTTTACAATGACTCCCGATCACAGCCTGGGATCGAACCAGAGACTGTAGCAACGCCTCTAGCACGGAGATGCAGTGCCTTAGACTGCTGCGCCACTCAGGAGCCCAAGTATGTCGGGGGCTTATCATTCTGTGTTTAGGTAGTATGTCCTTCTGTGTTTGGGTAGTATGTCATTCTGTGTTTGGGTAGTATGTCATTCTGTGTTTGGGTAGTATGTCATTCTGTGTTTGGGTAGTATGTCATTCTGTGTTTGGGTAGTATGTCCTTCTGTGTTTGGGTAGTATGTCATTCTGTGTTTGGGTAGTATGTCATTCTGTGTTTGGGTAGTATGTCATTCTGTGTTTGGGTAGTATGTCATTCTGTGTTTGGGTAGTATGTCATTCTGTGTTTAGGTAGTATGTCCTTCTGTGTTTAGGTAGTATGTCCTTCTGTGTTTGGGTAGTATGTCATTCTGTGTTTGGGTAGTATGTCATGTGACTATAGGAGAGATATAGGTCAGTCTCACCAATGCCTGTGAGGGGGGGTGTAACTGTCTTGGGAGGCTGTGCTGCTGCTGCTCCCCCAATCGCTGCTGCAGGTTTCGCCCCCCCAATGGCTGCTGCAGGTGTAGCAGGGGTCGCCTGTCACAGAACAGAAAGAGAGGGGAACAAAATCATTACTGTCTAGCTGTTCACCAAGAGGTAGAAAGTAAGATGGCATACATTTTCACATGACATTCAATGGATCTTGAAATACCAACCCCATCTAAGATGTACTTACGGCTGTGGTTGGTGACTGGCCTGCGGTGGGTCCAGCTGGCTGCCGGCTTTGTGCCGGAGTCTGGCCAGGTTTATCCTGGTGCTGTGCCGCTCCTGGTCCTGCCCCTGGTCCTGTACCTGGTCCTGTCCCTGGTCCTGTCCCTGGTCCTGCCATGGGACCTGGCCCTGCGGTCCCTGGATTGGCCTGAGGCCCCCCAACAGTGGTCTGAGGAAGCTGGCTCTGCTGCAGGGGCTGCTGCTGCTGCTGCTGCTGCTGCTGCTGCTGCTGGGTGCGTTGTTGCTGCTGGCCAGGCTGCTGGGCTGGCTGTCCCCCGTCTGGCCCCTGGGACCCAGGCTGCCTGCCTGACTGGGACTGCCCACTGGAACGCTGCCCCTGCTGCTGGGGCCCCCCTGGACCAGCCTGGGGTTGCTGCCCTTGGCCCTGCTTGGCCCCTGCAGAAGGCACCCCCTCCTGTCTCCTGGAAGATGAGCCCGGCGGCCTCTGACCCCTGCCCCCAGTGCCCTCGCGGTGGTGTCCAGAGGCCGGATCACGGGAGGAGTAGTCCCCAGAGTCCCGATCCCGGTAGCCCTCCCGGGAGGAACGGGTTTCCGAGCCTCCCCTCTTCTGGGTGGAGGAGGATCCACGGCCCTCAGAGCGGGTGGATGGGTCTTTGGGGTGTGTTCTGGAGGAGCGGCTGGACGACCGGGGCTCCTCGCCAGAGTGGCGGGAAGATGAGTGCCTCCCCGAACTGCCGCCGCTACTGCCATGGTAACCACGGTGGTCACGGGATGACGAGGTGGACGAGGGGTGGCGAGGTTGGTTGTTGTACTCATCCTGAGGCCACAGGTCCTGCTCCTCGGGGGGCTCGTCGTAGTCGTGGTAGGTGTGCTTCACGTTGGCGCTGGTCTGTTGTCTACCTGTGGAGATGTGGCCTGCGCTCCCGTGGTGTCTGGAGCGGTTGGCGCGAGCCTCCCTCGGCTTCTCAAACCAGTCCGTCTCCTCCTGACCCAGATGATAGGCTTTTTGGACAACAAAGGTTATCATCAGTCAGTTTCCTTTTGTGATGTGTAGAGAGGAGAAGAAGAGAGACATGCAGACTGAACTGAACCCATGCAGACGACAGACAAAAAAGACGGGCCGAAAATCTCAAAAACATGCAAAGTCTTTCAGAGTCAAACAAAAAACAGCAAAAACGTGTAAAATCACAAAACTACATTTTTAAAAATGTTTTCAGCATGCAAAAACAGAAAAAGATGTACGAAACATAGGCAGATGCGGTTTATGCATTGGGCACAACATGCGCGTCTTTTCAAACAGTCACACAACAGAAAGAGCCGTCGTGCTGCTCTGAAGACCACACTTGGCATATAGACTCTTTCCAGCATACAGAGAGACAGAGGAGGTCAGGCAGTTAGTGGCATTCAGCACCAGTTACCTTCGCTGTCCGACACAGCTGCGTGCATGTCGTCTACAAGGTATGGGTCATCTGGTTTGTACACGTGGCTCCTGGGCAGGTCCTTCATGTGGTGATCCTGGACGTCCGGCAGGGAGTGGCTGGAGCCGTACTGGTTCCTCACGTCATGGGGATCCCCGGGTACCCCGGTGCCGCCTCGTCCGATCCCCACAGGCTTCCCCATGGGGCTGAGGGGGCTCTCCTCCTCTGAGTTCCGTCCACCGCGGTTGCCTCTCTGAGACCGCTCCAAGGCGTCCCTCTCGTAGGACTTGCTCCTGTAGCCTGAGGAGTCCCTGGAGGAGATCTTGTCCATGCCGTAGCCTGTAGACCGGGATCTCCCCGAGCCGTACATCCGGTCCTCCTCTTCCAGGGCTTCCCGGCTTCCCGGCTGGCCGCCATAGTACTTCTGCTGGTCGTAGCCGCTCTTCTTCACCCCGGACCGGGACACCACGGTGCAGCTGCCGCCGGTAGAGGTGGTCATGGTGTAAGAGGCCAGGTCAGACTCAACGTCCCGCGCCTCCTCGATGGGGGAGAACTTTGAGATCTTCTGCTCCATTCCTTGCTTCCTGTGCTTGCTGCGCTTACCGGAGGAGACCACGGCAGGGGCCAGGTTCTTGGATGGGTGTTTCTGGGGCCCTGGGCCTCCTGGACGTGTTGTGCTGGGGTGTTTATTATAGTCGTCATAGTAATAAGAAGATCCCCCAGTAGTGCTGGTCCTGGGGTCCACAGCACCCTGCTGGTGGTAGCCCGTGGTGCCTGCAGGCATGTACGGGTCCACAGGCTCATTGCTGTAGCCAGTCTGGCGCACGGGGCCGTTCTCACCGTAGCGTCCTCCTATTGGATGGCCAAGAGCATCAACAGCAGGGCCTGTGTTCTCTTTGGTCAGCTCGCTGATGTCGTCAATCATGACGTAGTTCCTGGGGATATTCTGCTCCAGGTTGGAGGTGTAGAGGCCATCTGCAGCATAGGCTGATGTGGGGCTGTCCACTCCGTGGGTCAGCACAGGTTCCGGGGGGCGGTACTGCACGTAGGCGTTGGGCATGGTGTTAGAGGCATAGACTGAGCCAAAGCAGGTGTCTGGAGCTGATGTGGCCACCGAGACGGCAGGGTTACTGATCACCTCGTAGTTGGTGGGCAGCTTCTGTTCCAGGTCGGCCAGGGAGGTCTGACGAGGCCTCTGGTGGACAGTAAGGATCTCAGCCTGGGGCTGATAGGACATCCCCTGGCCGGGGTAGGGGCTCTGGCCTGGGTAGGGGAGGTGTTGGCCTGGGATAGAGGGGTTGGGAGGCTGGAAACCCTGGTGGCTATGCTGCTGCATGCCCAGGTCTGTATGGTAGGAAGGCTGGCCATAGCCCCCATGGGCTGGGTAGCCTGGCTGGGTCTGGTAACCTGGGCCTTGGGGTGGGTGTGGCTGGAAGGTGCCTGGCTGGGGCTGGCCAGCTGTTGGGTACTGAGGGGGCTGGAAACCGATCTGTTGGTAAGCAGCGGTTGGCTGCTGTGTGGGTGTGGGCTGGCTCTGTGGGTACTGATAGGCCATGTAGGAGGAGGTGGGCGGGTACTGGGAGGCCGGGCCGAGGTCGTTGGTGAACTGGCTCATCGGCGCCGTGCTGGGCCTCGTCAGCAGACCGTTACCATCGAACGTCCCCGTGGCTGCAACCATCCTCAGGTTGTTAAGCTCGGTGTCCGACATGTAGTCACGGGCGTCGCCCATGCAGCGCATGTAGGCCAGCTCCCTCCTCTCCCTCTCCTTCACCAGGGTCTCCTTGCGCTGATGGATGCCCAGTTCCAGGTACCGCAGCTTGGCGTCAATCTCCTTCTCCTCCTCCTCCAACTCCTGCTGCTGCTTGCGGAGCTTGGTAGACTCCTGCTCCACGGCCTTCAGCTCGCTCAGCAGGCCAGCCTTAGTGACCCCCTGGGCGGGCCTTGGCAGCACCCTCTGGGGCTGCATCCCCGGGGGGCTGCTGTACATGTGGGACATGGCTGGGGTGACGATGGGGAGAGGGCTTTCTTCTGGAGGAGGGCTAGGCAGGGTCCTCTTCACCTTTCTCATCAGAGAGTTCTGCTGCTGCTGCAGGGTGGCCATCTGGAGCTACAGGAAGAGAAGCACCATTAGGACGACACGCACATAACAATGAACAGAATGCCTGCATGGAAATCAGACTAATTGCACTAAAGTGCTTATGTGACGATTACAGTCCAGTCTCCCTCTTCTACTCATTGTAATTTTTTTATAGCTTAATTCAGAAAATGTCAATTTCATAGAATAGCTTAGCATCAATTTAAGGTAAAATGTATAATTATGTTTCAAATTAGTTTGGGTCCATTAAAAAAGACTTCCATCATAAATAAATGAGCAAAAATAATAACCAAGAACAAGTTTCTTATTAAACAGAACTCTGTAAAAGATGAGCGCTACAGTGGGAGGAGACCGTGAAGAATAATGTCCACGTGAGAGAGAATGGACAACCTGGGAGCGATTCTCAGCATAAATAATGAATACTCTTATTTTCAGAGCCTTATAAAATTCCAACCGTAACATAGTCATCCACCTTTTCCTTACTTATCTCAAAACCAAATGGCAACAACCACAAACTAAGAGCAATAATAAATCATTGTTCACAGAAGAGAAAAAACATTCAAACATGACAAGATTCCTTCTTTCTACTTACAGTTTAGGAGTTGTGTAGACCCATGGTGAATTGAATAAGTATCCGTGAGAATGCCATTTTTACAAATGTTGATGAATGCCCAGCACAAATAAAACAAGAAAATACATGCAAAAATCCTCTTATGATTTCTATGTGTGCCTATTCCTCTGACAGCCTTCGCACTGAGTGCAGAAGGATCTGACTTTACTTTGACCAGCTGCTAACATGCCGGAAGACAGCAGGGCTATAGCAGGATGCCTTCACATTGTGTCTCCCCTTGGCATGTCTAAGGGCTTTGCCAGATATAGCAGGGATAGCATGATGGAGAAAGAGAGGGATGGGGTGGGAGGTGGAGTGTGTGTGTGTGTGTGTGTGTGTGTGTGTGTGTGTGTGTGTGTGTGTGTGTGTGTGTGTGTGTGTGTGTGTGTGTGTGGTAAAGCTAGAAAAGGCAAAGTAGAAAAAAGAAAATTATATCAGGGAAAACTATGGAGTGAGAAACAGAGAGGATGGTATAATGGAGTAAAGGGGAAGCTTGCTTGGTGCCTGGCATGGACAGCTGCTCTCCTGAGAACATTCTGTCACGTCCTTTGATGCCAAACCCTGTGTGATGCATATGTGCTCTCACACAAAACTCTAGTCTATTCAGTATCACTCTGTTCAGTATTGTGTTGTCTACTCTCTATGCTCTCAACTGTATATAACACAGTTATAATAAAAAAAAGTTGTTTGAGAACAAATGCTTGTTCTCTTCAAAATAATAAATGTATGTATTTATTTTCATAGCTGGTCATTATGATTAACCCTGTTAGTCCCTGTTAGTCCCAAGTATTTTTGCCAATGCATTTTTGCAACATAGGAAAATACCTCTAGCTCTGGCTCAGAATGTTTGTTTCTCAATTTTCTTTTTCTACATAATCTCTATAATTTAGAGAAGACAGGACACACACCAGTTGCTACTAAGAGTTACATCTAGGTCTAAACATGAGTTTACCCAGCAAACAGGGGATGTCCTAAGAACATTAGCCGACGTTCCCATTAGGTCCCTTTAAGGGTTTCGGCAAGACGTTATCCCACTGATGTTCTGAGAACGTTCTAGGAACATTAAAACATGACGTTAACCGAGGGACCATAAGAGCATGTTCAGTACAGGTCCCAGTTTGGTCACAGTATAACGTTATAATAAGGTATTTTGATGGCCATTAGGTAACGTTGGGAAAACGTTCCTATTTGGTTCTGATAGGATGTTATCCATGGGACATTCAATGACCACAAGGGGACGTTTCATGATGGTCCCAAAGGAGCGTTAGACGTTCTTGTAAGATGAACCCGGGTCTGTAGTGACGCCTCTAGCACTGCGATGCAGTGCCTTAGACTGCTGCGCCACTCTTCTCTCATCAATATCTATTGAACCAAGCTTGCCATGACTACGAAAATTATATATTCTGAATCAGGGGAGGATGGATAAAAATCCACACCTTTATTTTGGTGTTTAAATTTAGATTTGTTTTATTTCAAATCTCCAATCGCTCTTAAAAAAGTGTGCCATGGCTATACAAATTCTATATTCTGAATCAGGGCAGGATAGATGTAACGTCTGCTTCCAACTCACACTCTCAAACACGTAGATCCCCTGAACGCAGCTCACTCTCCAGATCCCAATCACCTGAATTCTGATCACCTGTTCACACACCTGTATGTCATTATCACACACTATTTAGTTCAGTTCTTTGCACCCCATCACTGTGAGGTATTGTTTGTTTTTCTATTCGGAGCTCTGATTTTCCCGGAATTTAATCCTCCTGTGTATGATCGTTTTTGCCTGCCTCACTAATGACGCCTTTTTCCTATTCCCTGCCTGTACTTTAGCCTATCGGATTTCCTGTTATCAACCTATTGCCTGATCTCCCGGACGACATTACTTGCCTTTTCCCGGCCTGTATTGTTGTCTTTTTGGACCCCCTGTGTATGAGTTTCTGCCTTCCCATGGACCCAGCTACCTGCCTCCTCCTGTGGTCCTTTACCAATAAACACCTGCTGCGCCCTGCGCTTGAAACCAGCTCTCAGTCTCCCATCGTGTTCATTATAATAGAGAAAAATAAATAAACAATTCTGCCTCCAAAAAGCTGTGGTCAATTAACCATTTCTTTGTGGATTTTGATGTGTGCTTGGGGTCCATTGTCTTGCTGGAAGATCCACTTGTGGCCAAGTATCAGCCTCCCTGAGATATACTGCGGGCTTTCTACTTTCCTCTGATATATATTTATCTGTGGGTGGTATTGTTTTTTCGTTACGTGTGTGACGCTTCAGGCTGGTTTTGCGCCGGGTATTGTTATAACCCGTGGGTTGGTTATTTGTACCATTTTGTGTAATTTGTGCGCTATCGCTTTGTTCCTTGTGCCGTAGTGTTGTGACGCAGTTACGTCCGGCTGTTTTTCCTCTGCCTTAATAAAGTGTGCCTGTTCACTCATCTCTTCTCCTGCACCTGACTTCCTTCGACCAGTTGCGCACACTCTGACAGTAGGCCAGTGACACAAAATCTCAATTTAATACATTTAAAGTTCAGGCTGTAACACAACAAAATGTGGAAAATTATGAATTATGAGTACGACTACTTTCTGAAAGCACTGTAGCTAGCTCTCTGTCTGTTGCTTCTTAACTTTTTAAGAAATGAATTTGTTCAAAACTGCTCAACTGTCTTTCTCTCTTTTTGAGTCAACTACTCACCACATTTTATGCACTGGAGTGCTATCTAGCTGTACCTTATGCTTTTAGTACTAGATTCATTCACTGATGCTTTGATTGGGTGGACAACATGTCAGTTTATGCTGCAAGAGCTCCGATTCCTCCGGAAGTCGTCATAATTACTTGGTAAGTCTATGGAAGGAGGTGAGAACCATTAACCTCCTAAGTGTTGTATTGAAGTCAATGTACCCAGAAGAGGACGGAAAATTGCTGTCCTCCGGCTACACCATGGTGCTACCCCAGAGAGTCCTGTTGAGGATACTGTAGACCTTTGCAAAACAGTGAGTTCTAATCTGTTATTTGGTGATGTGAATATATTTTGTATATTTTTTTGCAGGGTAGGACCTGTTGCATCTTTGCAACCGGGGGTATCGCAGGGTTTTAATGTTACTGAAGTGAAAGTGAAATAATAATGTAACTTATTACATACCTGACTGTTGGAAAGGGCCTGCTGATGATAAGGTGAGAACCTGTTCTTGGCAGGGTCTTCTGAGGTGGGGCTGAGGGGTTTGGGGTCTGACATGGAGCGCTGCACACTCTTGATGGGCCTGGGGAGGCTCTGATGACGCTGAGGGGACTCGGCAGTGAAGGCTTTCTGCTGGGGTGTGACGTGCGCCTTGTTGAGTTTCTCCTGGGAGGTGAAGGTGGTCTCCAGCATCCGATGGGGTGACAGCGGGGACACGGGGGAGTACAGCACCTGAGGAGACTTGGGAGGCTGACGAGATGGGGACTCGTTCTGCTGCTGGCCTTGGTAGCCGATATCCAGAGGATCGGGTTTCCTCCTTTCAAACTTGGCCACCCCTTGGGGAGGAGATGGGGTGGAGCCTACCATCTGCATGGTGGTGGAGTATGGGCTGATGGTGGTGGGGACGCTGAGCTGAGGGGCCACCACCCCCTGAGACTGGACCTCTGGTTCTGTCTGACAGGCCAAGCTCTCACCCTTATGGGTCCTCTCTGGAGCAGAGATGTAGTGTAGTAGCTCCACCTTGTTTGTCTCAGCCGCAGTGATGTGGATTGCAGGTGAGACCCTGCCCAACTGGTCTGTCTCAGTCTGGCATGAGGAGTCGTTGGTGGTCTGAATGGCTATACTAGAGGAGGACACTTTGGAGGTTCCGTCGGATTTGACCTCCGCGCTAGAGTCTGAGTGCTTGGAGAAGCGTGACCTCCTGCGCCTCACCGGTTGTTCCCACTCTGCTTGATCCTCGTCGTCTGTCTGGACGCTGCAGTCGGCGATGCGCCTGGTTCTCCTGCCCCTACGGTTCATATACCTGTCCTCACCATCTTCATCATCCGTCTGCACGCAGCTATCTGCAATCCTCCTCACCGGCTCCTCCTCTGCTTCGTCCCTAAGACGAGGCATAGAGTTCCGCTTCTTCATGACTCTGGACTCCGCCTGATCCTCACTATTTCTGAAGGACATCTCAGAGGCAGAGCTAGATATAGGCCTTGGGGTCACCACTGTTTGGACCACCTGCCCTTCCATGTGGGGTTGCCAGAACTGCACACTTTGGCCCTCCTGTTGAATCACCCTACCACTCTGGTCACAGATGATGAAACCTTGAGGGGTTCCTCCTCCAACTACTACCCCTTGAGCAGTAGTGGCTGTAGCAGCTGCTGCTGCCGATGCAGCAGCTGCCTCGGCTGCTGCGGCTGCAGCTGCTGCCTCCACCACTGCAGTCTTCTGCCTCTTCTGCTCCTCCAACTGCTGCTGGAGCTGCTGCTGCAGCGACTGGATCTGGTCCAGTTGCATCCTCTGCTGGGCTAGCTGTTCCCTCTGCATGACCAGCTGGGTCTCCCTTTCCGATTGCTGTTGATGCAGGACTTGCTGTTTGATGGTCTGCAGCTCCTGAATCTCGCGCTGCACCAGCATCTGTTCTTTCTCCCTGTGCCTCTGGAGCTCCATGCGGTCTCTCTCCAGCTCCTCATGCAGCCGCATTTGCCGAAGTTTCTCCAGCTCCACACGCTCTCGCTCCATCTGCAGCATCTGCTCTTGCTGCTGTCTCAAACGCTCTTCTACCTTTTCTAGCTCTGGGTCTACAGAAGTAGCAATGGTGGTGCTGGCTGCTGCAGCCTGGGGTGTGGTCTGGGGCTGCAGCTGAGTCTGGTGCTGCACTAGAGCCTGGGGCTGAGGCTGAGGTATTAGCTGGGACTGGGTTTGAGTCAGGGATAAAGCTTGAGTTTGAGTTGGTATTTGTTGTTGCATTTGAGTTTGCATTTGTTGCTGTATTTGGGACTGCATTTGTTGATGGATTTGGACTTGCATTTCAGTTTGTGTATGGGGGTGTGTCGTAACTTTCTGCGCTTGGATATGAGTTTGGGGGGTCTGTTGGTTTGCAGACTGAATTGGCATTGCAGTAGTTTGTACACTCTGTCCACCCATATGAGAAACCGTTTGGGCCGGTGGTAAAGTTTCAGCTGTGTGCACAGCAACGGTTGCCAAAGGCTTCCCAAGGTAGACTGGAGCTTCCTGGGTGGAGGTGCTTGTGTCAGGTACATTTCCAGGAACGCCAGCTGTTGTAGGAAACTGGTTGGGAGAAGCGTAACCATAAGGTCCCTGTATAGACAGAGGCATCCTTGGGGTCACATGAGGCAACCTGGTGAGGCTAGCCAGTGGTACAGCGGTCACGCCTGCAGGGTAAGGTCGGTATATTCCTCGTGGCATGGGTCGCAGAACAGAGGAAGGCTGGGTAGTTATTGGCAAGGTAGAGGCTATTGGGCTGTTGATGGTGGAGTATGTCATGCCATCAGCTCCTCTCATTGCAGATGGATATAAGGCCCGTATGCTTGCTTGTCTGGCATTGATCAGATTGGTTATGGCTTGGCCGTGTGCAGTGGGCCTACCGTCAGGGCCATAGAGTAGGTTGGCTCGGATTGATGCTAAACTTTGCTGTAGGTTGAGCCTAGCTGCGGGGCCTGCTCCTCTTCCAGCACCATACTGCATCATGTCAGGGTTGCTGTACCGTTGACCGAACTGGTCCATAGAGTTCAGAGCTGCACACATTCGGCTGATCTCCCTGGCAGTGGTGGCACTATACTGTGCCAGGTTGGCGTCCGGTAAACCTGCCTGACCATAGCCGTAGTCTTGGTTGATGTTGGACATGGAGCCGTATCTTCGCAGGGGTAAGGGAGGACCTGTAACATCTCCTTCATGACGTAAGTCTGTGTAGGATCCATACTGCGCACCCATGCCAAGATATCCTCCTTCGTAGGTTTGATTCATGGTGCTCAGATCCACGGCCAGGTCCCCAGGGTCAGTCCTCTGATAGTACTGAAGTCCTGCATTAGACAGGTTGGTGTCAGACATGGAAGGTTGAAGCCTCCCTCCAGGGGGTATAGGGTATGGAGGGACTCCCTGCATTGGTTTAAGCTCCTCTGGTGCTCCTTGCATGCTTGATGTCTGGTAGCCATTATTTCCAGGTTGTTGTTGTTGTTGTTGTTGATGATGTTGCTGTTGTTGTTGATGATGATGTTGCTGTTGTTGTTGATGACGTTGTTGTTGTTGTTGTTGTTGTTGTTGTTGTTGTTGTTTCTGCTGCTGTTGTTGTTGTTGTTGTTGTTGCTGGCTTACACTGTAATGTGGAGCAGGGGGTGGAAGGGTGACTTGGGAAGGTTCAGTGGTAAGATTTTTCTGAGTTAAGTTCCCTGCACAACTACCAGCGAAGGGTAACTTGTACACGACGTCACAACAAGCCACTTGGTTCTCTGGTTTCTGCATCTGTCCACCAGTGAGATCCAGGACCTGGGGAGGAGGAGGAGGAGGAGGCTCTTTGACCAGCTGAGTCACTGTGGCCACCTGAGATGTACTGCGGTCTTCCAGTTGGACCATCATGACATGGGGCTTTCCCGTGGACAGGTTCATGACCGTGGGCTTGTTCTTCAACTCCAAAGCAAGCCCACCCTGACAATAGTCGTGCTGAGTGTTAGAGGAAGGTGGAGCCACAGACACTGGCTGAGGAGGTAAGGGAGATACTCTAGGAATTGCACTGACACTGACCACAGGCTGAGCAATGCCAACGCTTGTCTGGCTCACCACCAGGTCTTTCTTCCGCAACAGTGGCTGGACCTGGTTTGCTAGGTTATAGCGAGCGAAAGAGGACTGCTGGTGCTGCTGGAGCTGCTGCTCGAGGAGCTGTTGTTGCTGTAGGAGCTTCTGCTGCTGCATCTGGAGCTGATGCTGCTGGATGCCCAGATCCTCCAGACATGCGTCAATCTTAGGAATGGACGGGTCAGTGATGGGTGTCTTAGTTTGTGTAAGACACATTGCTGATCCAACACCTTGCCCCAGATCCATACGGTTCTGAAGGGGATCTCCGTAAACCACTGGATGCCCCTTCGGCTGAGATATAAACATGGAGGCTGCCACGGTGACGGTTGTTGGAGTGGACGCAGACACATGCGGCTGCTCTTGTGCATTCAGGTTCATGGCTGCATTCAGGTCCTGCACCGCTGTGTGACGGCTGGGTGGTTGTTCAGCATCGAGAGAATACCTCCTTGTATCAGTTGCCAGAGACGTTAGATCCATGCCCTGGTCAGTCATGATGATTGGGGCGGGCTTCATTGGTGCTCTCAGGTCCACCACAGATGCAGGTCCACTCGGATGCATTTGAATTTGGCCCTGCTCCACGACCCTAGAGGTACCTGGAACGTTGGAGATTCTGCATAGGGAGATATTTTCCATTGACATTGACCCACGACTGTATGTGGTAGCTGTGGTTGTCATTGTCATGCTCATACTAATATTAACCCTCTCTGCAGTTTGGGGCCTCTGTACACCGGGTTGAGGGGTTTGGTGCAGTGGGTGCATTTGTGGGGATGTTGGGGAGCTTGTTGAAGGAATATGTTGCTGATACATGGGCTGACGTATACCCTGTGTTGGCGAGGACAGGGGCGAAGTGGAAGAGTTTACAGTTAAAGGCTTGGCAGAACTGGTGGTGGTCTCAGAGCCCAGAGTTATCACCATTACTGGTGAGTCGGAGGAGGACTGTTGTCTTGCAAGGCGTGGCGACGCTGATCTTTGTGGCGTCTGGGCTCCATGTTGTTGTGGCGGTATTGGGGAGGTTGGGCCGCCAGCGCCAGGCTGAGAATGTCGTGGAGACCCCCCAGGCCCAGTGGGTCGTGGGGTCACCCCAGGCCCTGTGGGTCGTGGGGACACCCCAGGCCCTGTGGGTCGAGGGGACACCCCAGGCCCTGAGGGTCGTGGGGACGGGGAATGAGTGGGGCTCTGTGAGGGAGAGGGAGCAGGGGAAACAGGAGGACTGGGGCCTTTAAAATAGGAGAAGAGGGAGGATGCGATGGAGGGCCCTCCAGGGTCAGGAGGAGGCACCCCCTGTGCCGGTCCATGAGTACCTGGTCTTCCAGCTGCCGGGGGGATTACACCCCCTATTTTGGCAGTCTGCGTCCTCATCCTGTCTTGGGTTTCTTTCGATAGATGCTGTGTCACACTGATTCCTTGGGGGATCCCTCTTCCAGACCCACGTGGGTCGTTTGAGGAGAAGGAAACAGGTGCAGAGATCTGTGTGGGGCTGGAGCCAGGTGTTAGGGAAGCTCCAGTGTCTAGATGTTGTTTATTGCCAGGCTGAGGTGCCCCAGCCGGTTGCCTTTGTGGACTTCCTTGTTGTTGACCTGGCCTTCCTGGCTGTCCCTGCTGCTGCTGCTGCTGCAGTATCTCTGCTTTCCTCATCATTTCTTCATAAACCTCCTCTGCACTTTTCAGTGTCTTGTCAGATGGTGAAGTGGCAGTAGGTTTTTCAGTGGGGGAGTAGAGAGACATAAACGTGGGTAGATTGTGGTGGCTTCCTGACTTGTAGAGCTTGGAGCCCATCATTTCAAAGCCCTCTGCCTCTGAATCCATGGAAGGGGAGTACTCTGAGCAGGAGGATCTGTGGAGCTCCTCCATCTCTGCTGCCTGTCTCAGCTCCTCTGTTGGGGATGCATCCTCGATGGGAGAGAGGTTGCTGGGCGGAGTCTTGGATCTCTCTCTACGTCTCTGGGCCCTCAGCTCCTCTTTGTCTCTCTTAGTTTTCCTGGCTGTGCTGCGGATCCTCTGCAGGTCCAGATCTCTCATCTTCTCCTGCTCTCTCAAAAGCTCCTCTTCCTCCCTCAGCTCGTCTTCCTCGGATGAGTCCTCAATGGTGGGCAGGAGTGGGCCATGGGAGCGGTGGCGAGCCTTCCTCTGCTGCTTGGCTTCTTCCAGTCTCTGCCTGCGGCTGGGGCTGCTGTCACTGTCATCCTCCATGGAGGACACAGAGGTAGGGGACGTGCCGGAGGTGTAGCTGGGAGTGGTGGCAGGTAGGGTGGATGAATACTCCCCCCTCGACCGCTCCTCTGGTGATCCAGTCAGGCTCTCCATCTCCAGCTCTGGCTCTCTGAGGTCATGCTCTGAGTTGTTCAGCTCGATGGTCTTAAACCGCCGCAGGCCTCCTTGGGAAGCCATCATACCTTCGTCTTCTTCACCATCAGCGCCCTTGGTGTCCTCTTCAAAACTACTGGAATGGTGGGTGAGGCTGCGTCGTTTCTCCTTCCCCAAATCCTTTTTGTTTTTTGTTTTCTGGTAGCCGTACCCTTCCTCCTCCTCCATCTCATCTTCGTCAGCGCTCATTTCCATGATCTGCCTCCTCATGAACTCCTCATCTGTCATTTCTTTATGGGACTTCTTCTGCCTGGGCGGTAAGGGGGACAGACCACTCTCGCTGCTGTCCTCCACATAGTCGTGGCGCAGCTTTGAGCTGAGATCGTCCGACACTTCCCCATCCGAGTTGTACTCCTCGTCCTGGCCAATGGACAGAGAGTGAGGCCTCCCCCGGCCCTGGTCTGCAGCGGCCTTGGACTTTGACTCTAGCAGCGGCCGCATGGAGCTCTCCAGCTTGGTTATCTCAGAGGGGCTCGAGGGGCCTCGTTCACTCAGCTTCAACCCCGGATCCTCCTGGATCTGGCCTGTGATCTCGCCCATGGAGCCGGATATCCCATCTGACGAGTAGCCCGTGTCACTGAGGCTCTGTGTGCTGGACTTGTTGGAATACTGAAGGAAAGAGAGAGAAAAAAAGCGAGAGGTCAGAGGGCGGTATTAGCATCAGTCCTTTTTCCCCTTGACTTCATTTATTTCTATAACAAAAAGTCTATTACAGGCATCAGCGCACCCTTTCTTTCCTATCATTTCACCTAACTCATCGGTAGTGTCACTTTTATGAGCATTTGTTTCACAGATGATAGGGGTTGGAATTAAAGCAATGGAGCTTATACAGGATATATTACTATTCTGGCAAGACACAAGAGAATAATTACATTGAAAGGAATTCAGTCATCAAAGCACATGCAACTATAACAGATAATGTAATACATACAGTGCCATGAAAAAGTACTTGCCCCCTTTCTGATTTTCTACATTTTTGCATATTTTTGATACTGAATTATCAGATTTTCAACCAAACCTCATATTAGATAAAGGGAACCTGAGTGTACAAATATAATAAGTATCACTTTTTTTGTTATGTATTTAATTAATTTCCCTATGTGAAAATAGTTGCCCCCTTACACTCAATAACTGGTTGTGCCACCTTTAGCTGCAATGACTGCAACCAAATGCTTCCTGTAGTTGTAGATCAGTCTCTCAGATCGCTGTGGAGGAATTTTGGCCCACTCTTGCATGCAGAACTGCTTTAACTCAGCAACATGTGTGGTTTTTCAAGCATTAACTGCTTGTTTCAAGTCCTGCCACAACATCTGGCAGGACTTTGGGCACCCGAGTGGCACAGCGGTCTAAGGACACTGCATCCCAGTGCAAGACGCATCACTGCAGTCCCTGGTTCAAATCAAGGCTGCATCACGTCCGGCCGTGATTGGGAGTCCCATAGGGCGGAGCACAATTGGCCCAGCGTTCGTTGTCCGGGTTTGGTCAGGGTAGGCCGTCATTGTAAATAACAATTTGTTCTTAACTGACTTGCCTAGTTAAATAAAGGTTAAATAAAAAACACCTATAATAATAATCTCAATTGGGATTAGGTCTGGACCTTGACTGGGCCAAGCGATACTGATTGTGTGTTTTGGATCATTGTCTTGCTGCATGACCCAGCTGCGCTTCAGCTTCAGCTCACAGACAGATGACCTGACATTCTCCTGTAGAATTCTTTGATACAGAGCAGAATTCATGGTTCCTTCTATTAAGGCAAGTCGTCCAGGTCATGAGGCAGCAAAGCATCCCCGAACCATCACACTACCACCACCATGCTTGACCGTTGGTATGAGATTCTTACTGTGCAATGCAGTGTTTGGTTTTCACCAGGCATAATGGGACCCAATGTCGTCCAAAAAGTTCTACTTAAACTCATGTGTCCATAGAACATTCTTCCAAGAGTCTTGATGATCATCCAGGTACTTCCAGGTGCTTTTTGGCAAACTTGAGTTAACTTTGTGGACCAGATGGGTCCCATTATGTCTGACGAAAACCAAACACTGCATACCTTTCTTAATTAAATAAATAAAATAAGTATTTTTTTTGTGTTATATATAAACTCAGGTTCCCTTTATCTAATATTAGGTTTTGGTTCAAGATCGGATAACATTCAATATCAAAAATATAAAAAATATAAAAAATATAAAAAATATGCAAAAATAGAGAAAAATCTGAATGTGGGCAAATACTTTTTCACGACACTGTATAAATATGACTAAATAAAAAGCTTGAGATAAAAAGTGACAAAAAAAACGACAAATAACAATACAACACACAAAGAAAAAAAACATGATATTTTTGTTACATGCTTGTATAATACATTTTCCAATGCAATCACTGCAATACAGTTGAAGAATGATGGAAATAAATGAACAAGTTGATCAAAATATAATGATTAAGAAAAAAACAAAAAAAACGGGGCATTGCATGTTAATAACACTGATTAATCAGAAAGATGACCATACTAAAGATAACACAGGCTTAACATTATGACTGATGAAATAAAAAGCAAGATGAAGATACTAAACCTGGTGCATGGTAAACAGCTGATGCTTGGGGATAGAGATGACGAGGAGAAGGGGGATAAGAATGATATGTTGTAATGATGATGATAGCAGTGGTGGTCATTTACATTTGAGTCATTTAGCTGACATTCTTATCCAGAGCGACTTACAGGGGGCAATTAGGGATAAGTGCCAAGGGCACACTGACAGATTTTTTCACCTAGTGGGCTAGGGGATTCGAACCAGCGACCTTTTGGTTCCTGGCCCAACACTAACTGCTAGACTACCTGCAGCCTCCTATTTGATATAATGTAATGATCATAGTGATGATGATGGCAGTGATGCTGATGATGATAGTAGTGCTGAGTGATTGACCGGTTATTAAAAAACGAATTGACCAACGTCGTTTTTTTCCCAAATAAAAACTATGTAATATACACAACTGAAATATTGTATTATTTCATAGTAATTTCATCTTTTTCTATTGATGTCTAGCCAATGTGGACCTGACGGAGAAAATTGAATATTTTCAATGTTTTAGCAATTGAATGTTCACTATTTTTGGCTTTGAAATATCCATCATTATTTCATAATGCACTTAATGTAATTTAAAAAAATTTAAAAAACGAAAAACGATAAATGTTCTATAATCGAACCGAAACCAAACCGACCTCCAGAAAGCACTCATCGCTCAGCACAAGATTATAGACAGAGAAAGAAATTATTCAATTTATGGAAACATTTCACGATGAAGATGATGACAATGACGAAGAGGATGACATCGATGATGAAGATGATGACACTGATGATGACGACGACGACAACTGTCAAGAATGACTGAAATGAAGGTAAATACAATTCTGGTGGTAAATCAAGAACAATAACAGTGGCAAAGACGTTGAAGTTGCAAAGTTGCAGGTCGCTCACGTCATGGTGTTTTGACTTCTGCGAGTCTCCAGCAGGTTTTTTCTTTTCATCTTTTGAAGTGGTGATGGTCTCAGGTGCTCCCTTCTTGGGCGAGGCTTTGACTTCTGCTTCCTTTTGAGTTTTGGTGGCGACTTTAGTTTTCTCCTGGCTCTGCTGCTGTTTACCAGACTGCTTGTTGGGTACACTCTGGTTGGGTTTAGGTTGGGTAGGTGCACCCTTAGCAGGAGAGGGTGCACCCTTGCTAGGGGTGGATGCAGCTTTAGTATGAGAGGGTACGCCCTTGGCTGGAGAGGGCTGGGCAGGACCCTTACTCTGGGTGGTGGGTCCTGTCTGTTTGGCAGGGGAGGGTGCGCCCTTGGCTGGGGAGGGTTGGGCAGGACCCTTACTCTGGGTGGTGGGTCCTGTCTGTTTGGCAGGGGAGGGTGCACCCTTGGCAGGGGAGGGCTGGGCAGGACCCTTACTCTGGGTGGTGGGTCCTGTCTGTTTGGCAGGGGAGGGTGCACCCTTAGCAGGGGAAGGCTGGGCTGTTTTAGCATGGGAGGGTTGTGCCTTGGCAGGGGACGGTTGAGCAGGCCCCTTGCTTTGGGCGGTGGGCCCTGCCTGTTTGGCAGGGGAGAAAGGAGGGCCACTTACTTGGGCACCCGGTGGTTTCTGTTGTTGTTGAGGACCAGTGGGCCGTAGAAATGCCTGCTGATTGGGCCCTCTCTGCTGAGGCTGTGGTTGATTGGCTGGAGCTGGGTGCCGTGGGGATCCCATTGGCTGAGGAGCAGGAAGTGGAGTGTCTCCCAGGGCCCCAGACAAAGCTCTCTGGGTCTGGCAGTTCAGGCAGAGCCATTCTTTATTCTGAAACACAGACAGAACAAAAAGCGATATTTAGAAAACTGCAATGTAGAGGATTGCATAAAACCAAACATTGTCTGCAAACTAAAGATTATTCCACAACGATCATTCAAGAAGAAGAACATTTAAAGTCAAGAAACAATTCATGAAGTCAAGAAGAAACAACATCAACAAAATACTTGTTGGCATGGTTTAATATATATATATATATAATATATAATATATAATATATATATATAATATATAATATATATATATATATATATATATATATATATATATATATATATATATATATATGCTGTTCACATTGATACTCTCCATAGACTTTATCATACCATAGTGAAACATAATGGGGTAGAAGTAGGACGGTGGTAGATGAAAAGAGGTGCTATACTTGTCAAACAAAGTGAAAGTACGCTTGAGTAACATTGAGATGAAAGAGGACAGGAATAGCTAGCTGTCTACACTGCCGCTGTGCTCACAGCAGCACTTACAAATTAAGCATGCCCTGCTAACCGGAAAAATAAAATATGTAAAAACACGACTCCCCCATAAATCAGCTGTCTGGTAGAAGGTTTAGGCTGCTAATTCACACCGCTGCTACGTCCCAAATGGCACCATATTTCCTATATAGTGTACTTCTTCTGGTCAAAAGTAGTACACTATATATTAATACCGGTCCCACTATGTCATTCTTCTTTCGTATGGCTGTAATATACTGTAGAAACGATGTGGTCAGGCTAAGCAATAAAGTACTGTACAGTGAGACTACAGTGGTGGCAGAGAGCCAAGGCTTTTAACAGGGAGTGTACTGACTCTGAACACAGGGGACTTGTATAACATTGACCTTTATGTTGATATGAGAGTCAACACATATGGAGAAAGATTGGTTACTCTTGCTAAAAATGGATTCGATAAAGAGGGAGTGATGGAGGGGTATTACTAAATGAAAGAAACAGCCACCCGCTCACACCGTACAGCCAAAGACCAGCATAATAAAGACTGATTTAAAAGGATCAGAACTTCTTCCGATTGTGATAAATTGGCCTCGGGTTCAAACAAGCAGGCAGGGGGGGATAAAGTCTCGGTTCAAGAAAGATGTTCCTTCCTAGATTTTGGGCGAACTATCTAAGGTATATCTACGAAGCAGCTTGTTTGAGGTCAGATCAGGTACTTCAAGCAGCAGCCGCAGCACAGCACAGGTTAGGTCAGAGCTGGCCAAAGGACTCAAACCCCCTGTAGTTGTTTAAGTCAACCCTTTCATCTGCATGAGAAAGGCTTAAATCACCAGACAATGTTAAGCGCTTTGAAGCACATAGGAGGACGGCCGCTGCATGAATACAAATCAGCACTATGGTTATTAGTGTTGAGACACACAGAGACCCGACTGCAATTAGTTCCACAGTCAACTGTTCAGATGTAATCAGCCCTTCACGGAGCAGATAACACTCATAAACAGAGAGTTAGATACAGACTGTCACCCCTCACATTCAATCAACGGCGGGGTTCATCCAAAATGGCACCCTATATCCTATATAGCCCACTCCTTTTTACCTGATTCCTATGGGCCCTGGTCAAATGCAGTTCACTGTTTAAGGAATAGGGTGCCATTTTGGACACAAACCAGATAGTCTCCAATGCACTGCCACCACACCTCTATGGAGGTATTGATTATGTCAACATTCTGCCTGCGGGGGGAAAAAAAGGGTGTAAACCCATCAAAGACAGGATATTAGCAGAAACAGATTCCGTTTCCGATTAAAAGCGCTGATCAATGAGACAGAACTACGGTGTCCGTATTAGGCCAGCCTTAGTCTCAGCAGGAGTTGTTTTATTCTCAGATCAACGGGAACATTTAAATGCTTCTATTACCAGGTTATGAAAAGCACAACGAGAGATGGTGGCGCCATGCTTGTAGCCAGGGGCCCGTATTCACAAAGCGATCCAGGATCAGGCCCCTCCCTCCCCGCCCATGAAATCTTATTCATTAATGATTTAAAAGGCTAAACTGATCCTAGATAGCAACCATACTCTTCGACGCCTTGTGAAGCTGGGGCCAGAGCCTCAAGGCATGGAGAAATGGCATCCGTGTGTAACGTGTATTGTTGGCGTCAAGGCGATAACAAATAACCTCATAAACACCTCTATAGCCGATTACCATCTGTACCACTGTACCATAGATCCTATCGTTATACGGTGTCCATATTAGGACACCCGCCTTTATTGTTATGATGCCTTCTTGAACCTCTGAGGAGGAAATAAAGACTATAACAATAGACTACAAAACAGTCCCACAGCATAAAGCTCATAAAGGAAAGCACAACACAGATGTTAAATGATCCCATCATAGAGTAGAGGACACCACTGCTACGCTCCCATAATTCACTGCAGTATACTTTAAATGTCATTTTTTTAGCACCACTAAAAATGTGTTCGGATTTTGGTTACACTCCAGAATTGAGTGTGCAGCATGACAAATGGCAAGTTACAAGTGAGTTACTCTACCTGCAACCTGCTCCCTGCACAAAATGTGTAGAGATAGCGTGTTAATGTTACAACGAGGGAGGAGATAAGGAAATAGAATTGATCATGAAAAAAAGAGAGAGAACGAGCGAGCGAGCTAACGTGCCACATTCAGGGAAATAATTGAGTCACTTTGTCTGTGTGTCTGGGCCATGGCCCCTGGAGGCTCCTGACTAACAGACAGCCTGATACGGATGTTAATCTGAGGGCCCCAAAGAACAGCGGTTGACAGGTACGGTCTCTCCAGCGATAAGGCCTGGGAGTGCCACTCTCGCCACTACTCAGCTCCTCTGCCTTGGCCTTCTCATCTGATGAAAGTGAATTAGTGAATGTATTGGAGTTCTTATGGTTGTGTAAATACAACAGTGCGAGGGTATGCGACTGCTTTTTGGGGTGTCAGTGTGAGCAAGGGTTTATCAGTCAATGTACACCTGTACTGTAAATGTGCAAGTGTGAGACTGTGCTGTAGGTGCATGAAGAGTGATTGTTAACAGGTGAGAGCTGTGTTAACCTCATTCCCAGAAAATAATTGCAGGCGCATAGAACCTGGTAACACCGCGCAACAATTTCTCAAACATATGACTATTTTACACCATTTTAAAGACAAGACTCTCGTTAATCTAACCACACTGTCCGATTTCAAAAAGGCTTTACAACGAAAGCAAAACATTAGATTATGTCAGCAGAGTACCCAGCCAGAAATAATCAGACACCCATTTTTCAAGCTAGCATATAATGTCACATAAACCCAAACCACAGCTAAATGCAGCACTAACCTTTGATGATCTTCATCAGATGACAATCCTAGGACATTATGTTATACAATACATGCATGTTTTGTTCAATCAAGTTCATATTTATATCAAAAACCAGCTTTTTACATTAGCATGTGACTAGCATGTGACTAGCATTCCCACCGAACACTTCCGGTGAATTTACTAAATTACTCACGATAAACGTTCACAAAAAACATAACAATTATTTTAAGAATTATAGATACAGAACTCCTTTATGCACTCGCTATGTCCGAAAAAAGCACATTTTGCAATATTCTGAGTAGATAGCCCGGCCATCACAGGCTAGCTATTTTGACACCCACCAAGTGTGGTACTCACCAAACTCCGATTTACTATTAGAAAAGTTTGATTACCTTTGCTGTTCTTCGTCAGAATGCACTCCCAGGACTTCTACTTCAATAACAAATGTTGGTTTGGTTCCAAATAATCCATAGTTATATCCAAATAGCAGCGTTTTGTTCGTGCGTTCAAGACACTATCCGAAGGGTAAAGAAGGGTGACGCGCCCGACGCGTTTCATGACAAAAAATGTCAAAATATTCCATTACCGTACTTCGAAGCATGTCAAACGCTGTTTAAAATCTATTTTTATGCTATTTTTCTAGTAAAAAAGCGATAATATTCCGACCGGGAGTCGTTGTTTTCGTTCAAAGAGAGAGAAAGTAAACATGGTGTCGGCTCGTGCACGCGCCTCCAGTCTCATTGTCCTCAGATCGACCACTTACAAAATGCACTATTGTTTTTCAGCCAGTGCCTGCAAAGCCACCATTCATCGTCCTGGCGCCTTCTGAGAGCCTATGGGAGCGTTAGAAAATGTCACGTCATGCCAGAGATCCCCTGTTTTGGTTAGAGATGATCAAGAAGGCCAAGAAAAAGTCAGAGAGAGCGCTTCCTGTTTGGAATCTTCTCAGGTTTTGGCCTGCCAAATGAGTTCTGTTATACTCACAGACACCATTCAAACAGTTTTAGAAACTTTATGCATATTCTAGTTACTGGGCAGGAGTAGTAACCAGATTAAATCGGGTACGTTTTTTATCCGGCCGTGCAAATACTGCCCCCTATCCGGCACAGGTTAAGAGTGTGCTCCTAATCTCAGCTCGTTACCTGTATAAAAGACACCTGGGAGCCAGAAGTCTTTCTGATTGAGAGGGGGTCAAATACTTATTTTTCCCTCATTAAAATGCAAATCAATTTATAACATTTTTGACATGCGTTTTTCTGATATTGTTATTCTGTCTCTCACTGTTCAAATAAACCTACCATTAAAATTATAGACTGATCCTTTCTTTATCAGTGGGCAAACATACAAAATCAGCAGGGGATCAAATACTTTTTCCCCCCACTGTATATGAAAGCTATTTCTAAGATGCATACTTTGCATCACTTGCGCTGCTCGCTCCTTGAAGTCCACAATGTCGGCAGGACGTTCTAAGGGTTATGCTGGATGGTGAATGGACAAAGATCAGCCAATTAAAACCCGCGGTTGTTTCGTCCGCTCCTGCCATAGACTTCCAGTCAAGTCCCCGTTCTGAGGCGCTATGAAACCCGACGGTTCGAGAGAGCCGGCTGGTGGACAAGATTAAAGCTGTGTGTGTGTGTGTGTGTGATTTCTTGCTTGTGTTCTCCAGTCTAGGCTCATTAGTAACCCAGTGTGCCCCCATGGGGGGTGGGGGTGGGGGGGTGCTCTGCTTTGGTTGTGTAACACCATGAGGTGCAGAAACACTGAGGTGTACCTGAGCAACAAACACACACACACACACCGCTCTCTCAAACATATCTGGCACACCTTTCCAAACACACCGAGACGGACACATTTAGTAGAGGGATGCCGATGGATGTCAGAAGCTAACAGCGCTACATGAACGGGAATGAAGAAGCACCGGCAAGGAGTACGTTTACTGTGTTCGGAGATGACCGCACAACACCAAATGATGCAGAGTGAGCGCATCCATCTTCCTACCAATCAGAATATAGTCCACCATAAAACAATAATTGCACAAAACCACCTAGCTACCCAACCCCAACAAATCCGACTGTTACTAAACATAGGTTATTCAGGTGAACTGCACAGATAGGACTAGCCTATTTATGATGATGGCCTAAACTAAGCCTAAACTATAGATCCTAATAATGGTGATGGTAACAGCATGTTTTCCATGGTTGGTAATGGTTTAATTAGGGACAGTGTGCAACATGGCCGCTAATGATCTAGGCAGATGCATCATTTAGACATGATGTATAGAACCATTAGAGATATGAAAAGAAACACGACATCAGCATTATGCTGTTCCCAACTACCATGTGTGCAGTGTCCATATCGGGACACCTAACAGAAACTGGATAATCAGTCGATGACGGTACGGAGCTGGGAAACAGTTCTGACATTAGCCAATTGTATGGTGTCCATATTAGGATAGACACAGACTCCGTCCTGCTCGATCCTGCTGAGACTATCATAATATGGACACCGTACATTTGGCTTCCGTCAGATCTAGAGCGTTTTAGACTGTATTTTGATCTAAGTGGGCAGTTGGAAAATGCAATTTTCTCCAGCTGGGAAGGAGATAAAAAAAAGGAAGTTGTCAAAGGTTTGGGCGAGAGAGAGGAAAAAATGAACGAGTCTGTACTTTTCAAGGACGAAGCTAACATATCCCTGCACACGACTGTGATATTGAAGGTCTATTAGCCACTCACAACAATAGCCACCAGGCCTGACCAATCAACATATCCGATACAGAATCTGTGTCCGAAAGTGCACCCTATTCCCTATGTTGTGTACCGTGCTCTGGTCAAAAGTAGTGCACTACATAGGGTATAGCGTGCCATTTCAGTAGCATCCCACCAGCAAACACAATCAAATGGCCAACAACACAACCAAGGAGAGAGATGGAGGGGGTTATAGGTCATCCTGTATTACATAAGCAGCAGAGAGTATCTCTAACCACAGCACCCTGTGAGCCAGATAATGCCTTCACTAATTCTGCCCAAATCCCACAGAACATATACTGAACAAAAATGTAAATGCAACATACAACAGTTTCAAAGATTGTACTGAGTTACAGATCATATAAGGAAATCAGTCAATTGAAATAAACTCATTAGGTCCTAATCTATGGATTTCACGTGACTGGGAACACAGATATGCATCTGTGCATTCTAATTGCCATCGATAAAATGCAACTGTGTTTGTTGTCTGTAGCTTATGCCTGCCCATACCATAACCCCACCACCACCATGGGGCACTCTGTTCACAATACTGACATCAGCAAACCGCTCGACCACACGACGCCATACACTTGGTGTGCGGTTGTGAGGCCGGTTGGACGTACTGCCAAATTGTCTAAAACAATGTTGGATGGCGGCTTATGGTAGAGAAATGTACATTAAATTCTCTGGCAAGAGCTCTGGTGGACATTCCTGCAGTCAGCATATCAATTGCACACGTCCTCAAAACTTGAGACATCTGTGGCATTGTTTGACAAAACTGAACATTTTAGAGTGGCCTTTTATTGTCCCCAGCACAAGGTGCACCTGTGTAATGATCATGCTGTTTATTCAGCTTCTTGATATGCCAAGAAAAGGAGAAATGCTCACTAACAGGATGTAAACAGATTTGTGCACAGAATTCGATTGAAATAAGCATTTTGTGCATATGGAAAATGTCTGGGATTATTTCAACTCATGAAACATGGCACCAACACGTTACATGTTGCGTTTATATTTTTGTTCAACGTAGTTGGCTGATGAAGCGAGAAGGCGAAGGAGTGGAGGGAGTCATTGGCATGCCAAACAAACGAAACACGCTTTGTTTTTTCTCTCTCCCTCAAGTGCTCTACTGAGGAGCTAAATATAAACAGGTGCAGGCAGGGCTCTCAGAACTAACCATCTGTGCAGTTTGCTTTTACGTGGAAAACCTAAATGAGATGGAAAATGAGGAATATGGTCAGTGTGCGTGTGATGGGTTTGTGTTGGTGTGGGTGTGGGTGTGAGGCGGAAAAAGGGGGCGTGTAAAAAGACAAACAATTTACATATTTCGAATAATACACATTACACACTCAGGAGCACACACCCATACATGCATATTCAGACTCCACACCCATACATGCATATTCAGACTCCACACCCATACATGCATATTCAGACTCCACACCCATACATGCATATTCAGACCCCACACCCAAATTCCCAATCTGGCACTCATACCATCACGGCTGTCTAATCATCCCCAGCTTACAATTGGCTCATTCATCCCCCTCCTCTCCCCTGAAACTATTCCCCAGGTCGTTGCTGTAAATGAGAATGTGTTCTCAGTCAACTTACCTGGTAAAATAACGGTAAAATAAAAAAATAAAAAAATAAAAAAATAAAAATATTCAGACCCCACACCCATACATGCATATTCAGACCTCACACCCATACATGCATATTCAGACCCCACACCCATACATGCATATTCAGACCCCACACCCATACATGCATATTCAGACTCCACACCAATACATACATATTCAGACTCCACATCCATACATGCATATTCAGACTCCACACCAATACATGCATATTCAGACTCCACACCCATACATGCATATTCATACTCCACACCCATACATGCATATTCAGACTCCACACCCATACATGCATATTCATACTCCACACCCATACATGCATATTCATACTCCACACCCATACATGCATATTCAGACTCCACACCCAGGCATGCATATTCAGACTCCACACCCATACATGCATATTCAGACTCACTCAACCATCCTAACACAGTAACATGGCACACAAACATGTGGAGAAGTTGGCCTAAGGAGAGTGAGTATGTGTGTGTGTGTGTGTGGTCCCTGTGTACTGAAATGACAGCTGGAAGACCCCCATCCATCAACTACAGGCTTATCAATGGCTGAAACCCAAACAGCAGGAAGTCCCTTTAGCCTTTTGGGGGCTGCGTTCATAAAGAGGATGCTAATGTAAAATGCTAATATGAGATGCTAATAAGCGTTTGAGCAGCTCGCTTCCTGTCACACGTTTGTGCTGCCAAATGTCCCCCTCTCTCGTTGCTTTACTGAATCAGCATAATATCACTGGGTTGGAGACAGAGGGGGAAAGAGGGTAGAGAGAGAGAGACACACATAGAGATAAGAGAGAAAACGAGAGAGAGCGAGACAGAGAGAGAGAACGACAGAGAGAGAGAGAAAGAGGATAGAAAGAACAGAGAACAGAGAAATAAAATAAAGAGGAGAAAGAGAGAGGGGGGAGTAGAGGGAGAGAGAGAGAGAACATAGCCAAACCAGAGGGCTGAGAAGGGAAAGGAGAGTTGTTTATGTAGAGAGTGCTTTGGCTTTTACAGCAGTGTAAATCTCTGTCTGTCTCTCTCTCTCTGTGTCTAACCCACACCATCAGTTCCTGTGTAGAAGGATAATAGGTCCCATTTAGGACATTGCACCTTTGGGCTTCTGAGACATCCAGGCATTTCTAGAACCTGTAAACCTCTCCCCCAGAGCAGAACAAAGTACAGATTACTGCCCACTGTGACTGACCGCCCCTCTCCTCACCTCTTTCTGTCTCTCTCCCATCCCTGCTCTCTCCGTCACCCCTCTCTTTTCTCTCCCCCTCTCCTCCACTCCCCTCCTCTTCCCCGTCTCCCAACACACAGCGTGGACAAGACTAACACCAGCCTGCAACAACCTCATGAAATCGATGCAAAAACAGATTAGGATTTGTAAGCAAGAGAAGGATGATTATGAAGCCAGTAATGTAAGGATGACAATGGGTCACTAGATAAGCGCTCCCATAGGGTAGGATGCTGTGTTGCTACAGAAAGTCTATGTCAATGAATGATGGCCTGGGTTTACAGGAAGAAGTAACAAACTGAGGCACACACACACACAACCCACACACACACACACACAAATACACACCCTACCACCCTCCACACACACACACACACACACACAACCCCCCCCCCCCACACACACACAACCCCCACCCACACATACACACAAATACACACCCTACCACCCTCCACACACACACACACACACACAACCCCCCCCCCCACACACACACACATACATACACACCCTTCCACCCTCCACACACACACACAACCCCCCCCACACACACACAACCCCCACCCACACATACACACAAATACACACCCTACCACCCTCCACACACACACACACACAACCCCCCCCCACACACACACACACACAACCCCCACCCACACATACACACAAATACACACCCTACCACCCTCCACACACACACACACACACACACAAATACACACCCTACCACCCTCCACACACACACACACACACACACACACAAATACACACCCTACCACCCTCCACACACACACACACACACGCACACACAAATACACACCCTACCACCCTCCACACACACACAACCCCCTCCCACACACACACACACACAACCCCCACCCACCCACACACACAAATAAACACCCTACCACACACACACACACACACACACACACACACACACACACACAAAACAACACAGATGGTGCTGCCTGTCATACTGTGTGTTAGAGCGACTTCCAATAACAACACAGGCAGTCCCAGGCAGTAGAACACCATCAACATTCCACCGGTTCACAAAGGACGACGACGACGACGGAACGCAACGGAGCCATATCTGTGCTGTTTAAACGTGTAGCTACATCGCTATCGGAACGAATTGTGTCGCATACATAATGGCACCCACATCAAAGCCCAACCTACTCAATCACACCCACAACAGACGTATCGTTGTGCGTGCGCACCCCTACACGTGTGCGTATGTGCGTGCCTGCATATGTGCGCGTGTGCCTCATTTGCATGTGTGTCTTGTGCGGTGGGCTAGCTCAGCTCGTTAGTGAGATGGTCTCGTTAGTGAGATGATCTCGTTAGTGAGATGATCTCGTTAGTGAGATGATCTCGTTAGTGAGTTGTTAACCTCATTAAGCAGCGGGGTAGCAGCACAGGTCAGCTCATTAGAAAGCAATAGGCCCTCGAACACAATAGCACACCCCCTTCCCGTTACAGTACCCTGGCTTCACGCGTGAAAATATAGTAGTGCACTACATCGGCAGGGAATAGGGGGCCATTTGGGACGCATGTCTGGTTAGGTGGGGTGAAGAGCAGGAGGAGGGAAACTGGGACAGAAACCAGAGAGAGGCCCCGGGCCTCAGACCATGGAAATGCTTTATCGCTGGGCCCAGATACAGGTAGAAGACCAGCCTGTTTCCTGGTGGTCACTGGTCATAACCTGTCATATGGAAACTGCAGAGGGTAATCCGAGAGCTGCCTCAAAATGGCTGGTCTAGGATCAGCGGCGAAAGAGAGAGAGAAGTGTGTAGGTGTCAGTGTAGGATGAGGGTGGGAGGAGAGATGTAGGTTTCGTGAAGCACTTAGTTTTTCCGCATAGAGATATACACTGAGTGTACAAAACATTAGGAACACCTTCCTACTATTGAGTTGAACCCCCCCCTTTGCCCTCAGAACAGCCTCAATTCATCGGGGCATGGACTCTACAAGGTGTCGAAAGCGTTCCACAGGGATGCTGGCCCATGTTGACTCCAATGCATCCCACAGTTGTGTCAAGTTGGCTGGATGTCCTTTGGGTGGTGGACCATTCTTGAAACACATGGGAAACTGTTGAGCGTGAAAATGCCAGCAGCGTTGCAGTTCTTGACACAAACCAGTGTGCCTGGCACCTGCTACTATACCCCGTTTTTAAAGGCACTTTAAATATTTTGTCTTGCCCATTCACCCTCTGAATGGCACACACACACACAAATCAATGTCTCAATTGCCTCAAGGCTTAAAACTCCTTCTTTAACCTGTCTCCTCCCCTTCATCTACACTGATTGAAGTGGATTTAACAAGTGACATCAATAAGGGATCGTAGCGTTCACCCGGATTCACCTGGACAGTCTTTGTCAAGGTGTTCCTAATGTTTTGTACACTCAGAGTATCTATCGCAGCCAAAATGAATGGTTCTGGACATACAGAAATAGAATTGGAGAAACATAATTGTAGTTATGTGGTTCTGGAAACAGTGACTGAGCCACAGCAGGATGCTTAGTGGTTATACATTCTAATATTCAAATTCTATGGGTAGAGGTCCTTCCAGCCCGGCAGGGTCGGAGTTCAGTCCTTGGGGCCGGAAGAGCTAGTCTTTCCCCGCCGGCAATTATCAGGGGTTGAGAACAGCAGGTTATCAAAAGGAAAAAAGGTCACCACGATTGATCCCCTCACACTCACAGAGGAACCTGCTTAGTCACTGAACCATTGAGTGCGTGTGTGCGTACGTTCGCCTACGTGAGGTGCGTATGTGTATGGGAACGTGTGTGCCTATGCATGTTTGTACATGTGTGTTTTAAGACAGAGAGGGCAGCCCATAACTACCAGAAATGTCATCAGAATGTCAACAGCGAATGTGAAATGATGAAAGTACGAAGCACAAATAAAGACACTAGGGTAAGGGTACAGGAGGTTATAGAAGCGTCAACACTTGTCACCTACGGAGGGAGCCAGAGAGGACACAGTCTCATCTGAATCATAGACAGGGAGATCGAGAGAGGCAGGAAGACTGGGAAATACACACAACCGTAACACCAATACACAAACAGAAACGCACAGAGACAGACAAACACGGATACTTACTGTGAGTGACACACACAGGTCATCACAAACACACACACAGGGGCCTGAGGGCACACACTTAATGGGTTGTGAAATCTGCTGTGAATGCATTGTAATATTTTTTTAATTGTATAACTGCCTTAATTTTGCTGGACCCCAGGAAGAGTAGCTGTAATGGGGATCCATAATAAATACAAATACAGACACATATACAGAAAAACACACACAGGCACAGAAATTGCTTGTTGACACGTTCTCATATAGAAATGTGAGATTTATACAGATTAGGTGCAAATGAACATTCCTTCATAATGCCTAGAAAAATCTATCAATTTAGCCTATCAAAATGATATAATAATCCTACTCAGGCCGGCACAGAATTTGTCACCAAATCTCAAAAACACACATCGGATTTGACTCAAATGGCACCCTGTTCCCTATATAGTGCACTACTTTTGACCAGAACCCTATGGGCCCTGGCCGTTCACTATAAGGGAATAGGGTGTCGTGGGGACGCCGCCATCTAGGATACTCCTGCCAGATAATCAGTTCCCAGCAGGACCTTCTCTCCCACATGCTCTCTCTACTGGGTGTAGGAACACACACTGGGACCATGAAATGTCAGCCGTCATTAAATGCCAAAACACACCCCAGTGGCCAGGAATTTCTCAGGTGGTCATTGTTAATATGTATTCATCTCCTCTTTCTCTCGTTGTCTTGTTCTCTCTTTTCTCTCATTCTCTCTCTCTCACACACACACACACACACACACATACTCTCCCTCTCTGTCACACACATACACAAACACTCTCCCTCTCTCTCTCTGTCACACATATACACACACTCTCCCTCTCTGTCACACACACACGCACTCTCCCTCTCTCTCTCTGTCACACACATGCACACACTCTCCCCCTCTGTCACACACATACACAAACACTCTCCCTATTTTTCTCCTCTCTCTCTCTCCCTCTCTCTTTCTCCCCCGCTCTTTCTCTCTCTCTCTTCAGACCTCTGGCCCTGCTCCTCATATCTTTCTGTCACTTGTCACTCACAAAAGTGCTCGCTTGACAGCTATTAATAACCACTTTCACCCCACTGAAACAGCTTTGTTCTTTATTCCTCTGAGTTTCCTACAACAGCATTTTTCAAACATCTCCTCGGGGACCCCAAGCCGTTACATGTATTTGAACAATTCCAGGTATAGCACACCTGATTCAACCTGTCAACTAATCATCAAGCCCTTGACTAGGTGAATCAGGTGTGCTAGTTCAGGGCTACAACAAAACTGTGAAACGCCTAAGGTTCGAAAAGCACTGGCCTTACAGCATGCCCTCTTTAAGGCACTATTGACGAGTTAGCTGAGAACGTCGCAAAAACGATGCGCGTGCTTCAATGGGCCAGAAGGCCGTGTGTTGTTATGATTCTGGCTGGCCAGATAGCTAGCAACAATGACAAAAAAATGCCATGTGGGGAATCGTAAGTGGCTCGTTTCAGTTCGTTTTAGCTTGTTTTTGATACATTGTCTTGTTTTGAGGTGTTTTGACTGATGTCACATCTATGCTAACGGCTCAAATTCACTAGCTAGCTAACCAACCACTGTAACAATGTATTTGAGAGACTCATTGTGCTCATTGTGGAACTTTATTTCGGTTTTCAATTATTTATGTTTTCAAACGAAATATAGTTTACATGTTGTCAACAGTTTAAGCCAACCCCGTCTGTTCTGACCCATAGCTGCGCCCGCGTCGGTTTTGTTGCTAAACAGCCAACCCGTCTATGTAATGCACAGGTCAAAAGTAGTGCATTACATAGGGAATAGTGTACCATTTGGAATGCAGCCTGGCCAGGGGACCGTGTCTAACCTGTCCTGTCCTAACCTTCACCGTAACAAACAACAACCAAACAACTGTGATTGAGTACCTACTGTATGATGATTAATAAACAAAGATGGAGGTCATCATTAGTACACAGCGTAGTAGCTGGTCATCATAATGATGCTGCTCGGTAGAGGAGAAGCAGCCAGGTGATACTAAATGGCTGGCGTTGAACAGTGAAGGTTAGTGTGGCCCAGGGTCACTGTGAATTATTAACATCAGCAGAGCAGGGGGCCCCACTGCCAGCCAGGTGAGACTGGGTGAGCTTTAGGGTACTGGGGAAATGTGTCACACACACACACACACACACGGGCACACACACAGGCACATGGACGCACATATACACACACATACACAAACATACACACGGAGCGGGCTCAGCAAACAGTGGGATCCTATCACTACTCTTTCATCACAATAGTAGTATTCAACAGTGGAGGCTCCTGAGTGGAGGAAGGGCAGGACCGTCCTCAGTGAATTTCCTAAAAATAAAAATGGTAAAACATTTAAAAAGTTACCATCTTTAGACAAAACTATACTACATATAATCACGTCACCAATTGAAACACACTATTTGCAAAACCTAGGAGGCTTATGATTCTCACCCTCATCCACAGACTATCAGAGCTCTTGCAGCATGAACTGACATGTTGTCCACCCAATCAAAGGATCAGAGAATGAATCTGGTACTGAAAGCATAAACCTCAGCTAGCTAGCACTGCAGTGCATAAAATGTGGTGAGTAGTTGATTCAAAGAGAGAGAAAGACAGTAGTTCAACAGTTTTGAACAACTTAATTTCTTCCAATATGAAGGAGAAGCAAGACAGAGAGAGATTGTCATTTTTTTTACATTCAGTTTCACTTACTTAGCAAGAAAATTCAGCTAGCTAGTTTAGCCTACTGAAACACCCTGCTCAAACACAGGGGTGCTATGTTAGCTAGCTGGCTATGACTATCCAACACTCTTCCAAGGTAAGCTTTTGGTTTTACACATTTATTTCCACCGGGGCCCGCCAGTGTAACTGCTTACTGACTGTACACTGTAATGTTACTGCATGATTGTAGCGGGTTTACAAACACGTTAGTTCTATTAGCTATGCTGACTAAGACGTTACTTTAGCTAATATGGTGACAACGATGTAGTTTGTTACAGTTTGGCTTGGAAAGGTTTTTTCACCTGGTCACAAACAGCTGATGTGTTGTGCACTGAAGTCCACAAGCGAAGGGAAGAGGTGAGGGGAGGAGAGTGGAGAAGGAATACAACGTGGCTGCTATGAACGTGAACTGTGTCTACACGTGATCGGGGTATATTCATTCCGCCGATTCCATTGAAAAACGTTTCTTAACCTGTTGGGGTGTAGGGGGCAGTATTTTCACGGACGGATTAAAAATGTACCCAATTTAAACAGGTTACTACTCTGGCCCAGAAACTAGAATATGCATATTATTAGTAGATTTGGATAGAAAACACTCTGAAGTTTCTAAAACTGTTTGAATGGTGTCTGTGAGTATAACAGAACCCATATGGCAGGCAAAAACCTGAAAAAAATCTTATCAGGAAGTGGAAAGTCTGAGAATTGTAGTTCTTCTTTTGATTCTCTATCGAAACTACAGTGTCTGTGGGGTGACGTTGCACTTCCTAAGGCTTCCATTGGCTGTCAACAGCCTTCAGAAGGTGGTTTGAGCATTCTCCTGTCACTGGGCAGAGTATAGGAGCTCAGTTACTGAGTGGTCTGCCTGGCAACAAAGGGATTGGATATGCTCTGTCCTGCGAGCTCGCCGTTCCTTCTTTTTCTTCTTGAATGAATATGCTATTGTCCAGTTGGAATATTATCGCAATTTTACGTTAAAAATACCATAAAGATTGATTTTAAACAGCATTTGACATGCTTCTAAGTACGGTAATGGAACATTTTGACTTTTCATCTCTGGTTCCGCGCTCGCGCGTTATGCCTTTGGATAAGTGATCTGTACGCACGAACAAAACGGAGGTATTTGTACATAAATATGGATTAATTCGAACAAAAACAACATTTATTGTGGAAGTAGCAGTCCTGGGAGTGCATTCTGACGAAGATCAGCAAAGGTAAAATAATATTTCTAATACTAATTCTGAGTTTAGGTTGCCCCGAACTTGGCGGGTGTCTGTATAGCTCGCTTTATGGCTGAGCTATGTACTCAGAATATTGAAAAATGTGCTTTCTCCGTAAAACTATTTTAAAATCTGACACAGCGGTTGCATCCAGGAGTAGTCTATCTATAATTCTTTAAATAATTGTTATATATTTTGTCAATGTTTATGATGAGTATTTTTGTAAATTGATGTGCACATTCACTGGCCGTTTTGGTGGGAATACATTTTCTGAACATCACGCGCCAATGTAAAATGCTGTTTTTGGATATAAATATGAACTTTATCGAACAAAACATACATGTATTGTGTAACATAATGTCCTAGGAGTGTCATCTGATGAAGATCGTCAAAGGTTAGTGCTTCATTTAGCTGTGTTTCGGGTTTTATTGACACATGTCCTTGCTTGGAAAATGGCTGTGTGATTATTTTTGTCTATGTACTCTCCTAACATAATCTAATGTTTTGCTTTCACTGTAAAGCCTTTTTGAAATCGGAAAATGTGCTTACATCAAGGAGAAGTGTATCTTTAAAATGGTGTAAAATAGTTGTATGTTTGAGAAAGTTGAATTATGAAATTTTGTTGTTTTTGAATTTTCCACCCTGATATTTCACTGGCTGTGTCCCGCAGGTGGGTCGCTAGCGTCCCACGTAGCCCATAGAAGTTAAACAGAAGCAAACAGAACAAAACGGGGATAAACATACCTGAATATGTCCAAAATAAACTCTTGTTTGTAACTGCTGGACTATTGATTACACCCTATATCAGGTAGATGCAGGCAAGAGTGTGCAAGGCGGTATTGAACGTAACTGTCCATGTGTCACTGTCACCTCTAATTTGTCTCTCGATCTGTGTGCACCTACAGTTGAAGTCGAAGTTTACATACACCTTAGCCAAATACTTTTAAACTCAGTTTTTCACAATTCCTGACATTTAATCCTAGTAAAAATGCCCTGTCTTAGGTCAGTTAGAATCACCACTTGATTTTAAGAATGTGAAATGTCAGAATAATAGTAGAGATTGATTTATTTCAGCTTTTATTTCTTTCATCACATTCCCAGTGGGTCAGAAGTTTACATATACTCAATTAGTATTTGGTAGCATTGCCTTTAAATTGTTTAACTTGGGTCAAACGTTTCAGGTAGCCTTCCACAAGCTTCCCACAATAAGTTGGGTGAATTTTGGACCATTCCTCCTGACAGAGCTGGTGTAACTGAGTCAGGTTTGTAGGCCTCCTTGCACGCACACGCTTTTTCAGCTCTGCCCACAAATTTTCTATAGGATTGAGGTCAGGGCTTTGTGATGGCCACTCCAATACCTTGCCTTTGTTGTCCTTAAGCCATTTTGCCACAACTTTGGAAGTATGCTTGGGGTCATTATCCATTTGGGAAGACGCATTTGCGACTAAGCTTTAACATCCTGAATGATGTCTTGAGATGTTGCTTCAATATATCCACATAATTGTCCTCCCTCATGATGCCATCTATTTTGTGAAGTGCACCAGTTCCTCCTGCAGCAAAGCACCCCCACAACATGATGCTGCCACCTCCGTGCTTCACGGTTGGGATGGTGTTCTTCGGCTTGCAAGCCTCCCCTTTTTTCCTCCAAACATAACGATGGCCATTATGGCCAAACAGTTCTATTTTTGTTTCATCAGACCAGAGGACATTTCTCCAAAATGTACGATCTTTGTCCCCATGTGCAGTTGCAAACCGTAGTCTGGCTTTTTTATGGCAGTTTTTGAGCAGTGGCTTCTTCCTTGCTGAGCGGCCTTTCAGGTTATGTCAATATATATATATATATATATATATATATATATATATATATATATATATATATATATATATATATATTACTGTGGATATAGATATTTTTGTACCGGTTTCCTCCAGCATCTTCACAAGATCCTTTGCTGTTGTTCTGGGATTGATTTGCACTTTTCACACCAAAGTACGTTCAGAACGTGTCTCCTTCCTGAGCGGTATGACGGCTGCGTGGTCCCATGGTGTTTATACTTGCTTACCATTGTTTGTACAGATGAACGTGGTACCTTCAGGCATTTGGAAATTGCTCCCAAGGATGAACCAGACTTGTGGAGGTCTACCATTTTTTTCTGAGGTCTTGGCTGATTTCTTTTGATTTTCCCATGATGTCAAGCAGAGGCACTGAGTTTGAAGGTAGACCTTGAATTACATCCACAGGTACACCTCCAATTGACTCAAATGTTGTCGATTAGCCTATCAGAAGCTTCTAAAGCCATGACATCCATTTTCTGAAAATTTCCAAGCTGTTTAAAGGCACAGTCAATTTAGTGTATGTAAACTTCTGACCCACTGGAATTGTGATCATAAGTGAAATAATCTGTCTGTAAACAATTGTTGGAAAAATTACTTGTGTCATGCACAAAGTAGATGTCCTAACCGACTTGCCAAAACTATAGTTTGTTAACAAGACATTTGTGGAGTGGTTGAAAAACGAGTTTTAATGACTCCAACCTAAGTGTATGTAAACTTCCGACTTCAACTGTACGTTGTAAACTGTCATTCATAGGCTAGGTTGTAGCAACCTCATGATGGGTATAGGGAAGAATTGAGTATCATATAGTAGGCTAAACCTATCGCTGTTACATTGAACTGGGTGAATGGACTATGAATGACAGTCATCCAATTGTCCTCCCTCATCTTAAACGGTACTGACCACCACTGGTATTCAGTAACACCCTCACAGCACCTGTGTGTGTGTGTGTGTGTGTGTGTGTGTGTGTGTGTGTGTGTGTGTGTGTGTGTGTGTGTGTGTGTGTGTGTGTGTGTGTGTGTGTGTGTGTGTGTGTGTGTGTTTTCACTATCCTTGTGGGGACCAACATTCCTCACAAGGATAGTAAAATAAGGAAAATTCAGATAAGTGGGGACATTTCTCCGGTCCCCACGAGGAAAAAGGCTATTTTAGGTTAAATAGGGTTAGGGGTTAGGTTTAATAGTTAGGGGTAGGTTTCGGGGTTAAGGTTAGGGTTAGGGTTAGGGTTACGGTTAGGGAAAATAGGATTTTGAATGGGCATCAATCAATCAATCAAGGATAGTAAAACAGACGTGTGTGTGTGTGTGTGTGTGTGTGTGTGTGTGTGTGTGTGTGTGTGTGTGTGTGTGTGTGTGTGTGTGTGTGTGTGTGTGTGTGTGTGGGTGTGTGTGTGTATGTTTGTTAGTTATAAGGTTGCAGCCTGCCACACCCCGTCATGCTGCTTCACACCCAAGCACTAACACAGCCAAGGTCAGGCCGAGTCAGCAGGTATGTGGGTTAATCACCCGGGACTCCTTCAATGAGCGTCACATGACCAGGGCTGCAGGATTACAGAGGAAATGAAGGATCATCCACTGAGCCAGCCAGAGGGACTGAGCCACAGCTACTGACAGGCGTAGAGATACAGCGCTGCAGATCAGATACTTTACAACTCTCATTGCATACAGTACATGGTCAGATCTATTTGGCCTCACGGGTGATTTGATACACTGATGCAATGATATTAGGGGTTTTTGAGAATGTGTAAAGGACAATGAGCATGGTGCATGCGGTGCCAGGGTTGTGGGTTCGATTCCCACTGGGGACAATCATATGAAAATGTATGCAGCACTACTGTAAGTCACTTTGGATAAAAGCGTCGACTAAATGGCGTCAATCATAATCATATAGCGCTGAATATTCATTAGGGCAGGGAATTGCCAGGGACCTGACTATATGATACTTAGGTACCGATACGATATGTACTGCGATTCTCACTATTCTATATGTAGTGTGATTCGATACTGCGGTTGTATTGCGATTTAATGTTCCAAACATATTGTTCACCATACATCTGCTGCAGAGAGACAAGAGAGAGCATGAGAAAACACATTTTGATGAGTGATGGAAACAAAAGTGCTGAAAACTACTTGGTGCAGGTACAGCCAGCCTACCAGTGCTAGCTAACACTACACTACCTACAGTAGAAAATAAAAATAATAATAACTAGGAGTCAAATATCGATGATATATCGTTCACAAATAATATTGCGATGTGTAATTGTATAAATGTTTTCCCTTATCACTAATATGCATAGCATTAGTGTACCTGTGTTGTGAACCGTTCATTAACTTTGTCCATTAGAGGAATGCAGGAGTACTAATGTGTACAAACAACTCAGTTACTTAGGTGTTTAGGGTGGGGGATCACCTGACAGCACTTCCTGTCTCTCCACTAATCGGAGTGATGGATGGAATGGAAGAAGGAATGTTCCTACAGTTACAGTAGTTTTTAATATAACATATTCACAAACTGTCTCGGAGTAAGAGTGCTGACGATCTAGGATCAGTTTAGCCTTTTAGATCATAATGAATAAGATTAGAGGACCTGATCCTAGATCAGTACTCCTACTCTGAGAAGTTTTATGAATACAGGTCCTGAGCGGACCATCCTCAAAAAGGGTTTTCATGGACAAGCTCTCCATGAATCAACAGCCGTTATCTTTTCCTGAATGGCGGTTCTCAAAAGGACACAAACTTCGAGAAAGTGCCCAGTTGGATATTATCCAACATCCCGTGGAGTAGCCATCTGACAGGGCATAATTACTACAGAAAAAAAACACACCTCCTCAAACCTTGGACTTTTGCAAAAATAAACAGCGTATTGACCCTTTAATAAAGCCTACACCCATAGAGTATGACACAATTTCTTCAGGCAGAAACAAACTGTCACAGTCAGAGACAGAGTTGGAGTAATGCTGCAGGACAACAGTCTGTCATCAGACATTAACAGTGTGTCTGTGCAGTAACTCATTCCTGGGGCTTGAAAGGCAGGGTGGAAGCAGGGCCAGGTCATGTTTTTATGCTCTTTATTTACTCCTTCTGTCCATCTGTGTTAGCCTCGGGAATGACAGCACACGGTCTGTCATTCAGAACCGACAGCGCCGTGTCTGTCGTTCAGAACCGACAGCGCCGTGTCTGTCATTCAGAACCGGCAGCGCCGTGTCTGTCGTTCAGAACCGACAGCGCTGTGTCTGTCATTCAGAACCGACAGCACCGTCCGTGTCTGTCGTTCACCACAGACAGGGCAGGGTTTACAACACTGACAACAGGGTCTCCAAAAGTACAACACAGTGTCTTGACTAACATGACTGTCTAACTCTCAGCACTGACAACTGTGTCCCCGACACAACTGTACATGGATGGGGACGCTTCCACAGCTTGCAGTACTGACACAGCACAGACAGGGTCCCATAGTACTGACATCACTGAAATGGGACAAGACAGGACTAGGGGCCCAACATTTCCAGAAATCCTGGTTGGAAGATTCTCACAAACAGGATGGAATAAGGATTTCTCAAAAACGTGGGAATTTGGGGAAAATTTTGGGAATTTTGCAACCCTAGACAGGACACACTGAGGATGACCGGCCTGTCTCCTTTTTGCCCTTGAAAAGACATGTCTGGATCTGTGAGGAGTGGTGCCAAAGGAGCTGGCCTCTGTTTCCACTACCTACACATTAAACCCCAGTCATCCTCCAGACCAGAGCCCACTCTTCTTCCTGATGTACACAGACCCGGGTTGAAATTGTGTTTGCTTTCTTTCAAGGACTTTATCTGCACTTGTAGTCCCAAAAATCCAAATCTGGCACTACAGGCAGGCTGAATCAAACACCATCATGCCGGAAACCCTAGACCCACTCCAATTCGAATACCCTCCCAACAGATCCACAGATAACGCAATCTCAATCGCACTCCACACTGCCCTTTCCCACCTGGACGAAAGGAACACCTATGTGAGAATGCTGTTCATTGACTACAGCTCAGCGTTCAACACCATAGTACCCACAAAGCTCATCACTAAACTAAGGACCCTGGGACTAAACACCTCCCTCTGCAAATGGATCCTGGACTTCCTGACGGGCCGCCCCCAGGTGTTAAGGGTAGGCAACAACACATCTGCCACTCTGATCCTCAACACTGGGGCTCGTCAGAGGTGCGTGCTTCGTCCCCTCCTGTACTCCTTGTTCACCCACGACTGCGTGGCCAAGCACGACTCCAACACCACCATTACGTTTGCTGATGACACAACAGTGGTAGGCCTGATCACCAACAACGATTAGACAGCCTATGGGGAGGGAGTCAGAGACCTGTCAGTGTGGTACCAGGACAACAACCTCTCCCTCAATGTGAGCAAGACAAAGGAGCCGATCGTGGACCATAGGAAAAGGAGGGCCTAACAGGCCCCCATTAACATCGACATGACTGAAGTGCAACGGGTCGAGAGTTTCAAGTTCCTTGGTGTCCACATCACCAACAAACTATCATGGTCTAAACACACCAAGAAAGTCGTGAAGAGGGCACGACAACACCTTTTCCCCCTCAGGAGACTGAAAAGATTTAGCATGGGTCCCCAGATCCTCAAAAAGTTCTACAGCTGCACCATCGAGAGCATCGTGACCGGTTGAAATCACCGCCTGGTATGGCAACTGCTCAGCATTTGACTGTAAGGCGCTGCTGAGGGTAAGTGCGTACGACCCAGTACATCACTGGGGCCAAGCTTCCTGACATCCAGGACCTATATACTAGGCGGTGTCAGAGGAAGGCCCAAAAAATTGTCAAAGACTCAACCAAGTCATAGACTGTTCCTTCTGCTACCGCACGGCAAGCGGTACAGGAGCGCCAAGTCTCAGGCCAAAAGGCTCCTTAACAGCTTCTACCCCCAAGCCATAAGACTGCTGAACAATTAGTCAAATGGCCACCTGGACTATTTACATTGACACCCGCCCCTTTCTTTTTACACTGCTGCTACTCACTGTTTATTATCTATGCATAGTCACTTTACAAATTACCTCGACTAACCTGTAACCCCACACATTGACTCGGTACCGGTACCCCTGTATATTGCCTCATTATTGATAGATTTATTTTATTTCATTACTTTAGTTTATTTAGTAAATATTTTCTTAACTCTATTTCTTGAACTGCATTGTTGGTTAAGGGCTTGTAAGTAAGCATTTCACGGTAAGGTCTACACCTGTCGTGTTCGGCGCATGTGACAAATACAATTTTATTTGAATTTGATACACTGTGTGTCCATTTAATTAGAGAGGAAGGCGAGATCGAGGAAGAGGAGTGTGGGAAGAGCTATTTGTTTCTGTACTGAGTGTTCCAAAAGCCCTCTCTATTTCTGCTTGCTCTCTGTTTTCCCTTCTCTCATTAACAACACACAGACTAATACTGTAAACACACGGACACACACAGATCACAACACACACACACAGAACTCATATTGTACCAGTCAGCTGCTTGCCAAGTTTCTACATTTCTACATCCACACAACATGTTTTCTCTTCATTTCATGCTCTTAGTTTTACGGTCAATCTGTCAAATCTGCTAGTTTGCAGGGAGTATGAGGAGGATGAATTAGTGTTTAACCCCCCCCCCTTGCCACAGAGTCAGGCAGCACGCGGCATGATGCACACACCGACACACGGTGGTCAGCTCAGATAAGTACTGGGGACATCTCACTCTCTGCTCATTCCGTCGTTAACCTCATCTTAACGTGACAAATTAGAAAAAAAGAAGAGATCCTCTCCTCCACTCGTTCCCTACTCCTGTCCTCACCATCACTCTTTCTCTTGCTCTCAGGATGTCTTTTTCAACTCTAGCAATCCTTCAGTCATCACATGGGCTGAAGGGGTCCCTTTTAATGGTGGCAAGAGTCCTGGCCAATGCGGGGTTGAGAACAATTTATGCTGCCAAATCAAATTGAGGGAGATTTACACACCGGCCAATCAGAATGTGGTGTGATTAAATGCTGAGGCCAGGAAGTTCTCAGCAAAGCAATCATCTGTGTGTGTGTGTGTGTGTGTGTGTGTGTGTGTGTGTGTGTGTGCTTCAGTGTGTGCATTTGTTTAACAAAGACACTCAAAGACACTGCTTGACATTCCTACTCAAACGTTGTAGACCTGTTCCCAGAACCTAGACTATATCCCAAATGGAACCCCATTCCCTATGTAGTGTGCTACTAACTATAAAACACGTTTATCACACTGAGACAGGCAGACAGACAGACAGACAGACAGACAGACAGACAGACAGACAGACAGACAGACAGACAGACAGACAGACAGACATCTCTGATTAATAGAGCATTACACTGATTAATAGAGCAGTCCACATTAGATCCACAACAGCAATATAAAAAAAGACTGTTGTTCTGACTTTCCAGACACATCGACTCAGTGGCACTCATTAGGGCCTGGATGCAGAAACTAGCCTCAATTTAGATTTAAAAAAATGGAGTCCATCAGGCTCATATTAGAGTCAGAATGGTGGTCCTTTGGGCTTATCTACTAGAAGATCCCAGATCCTGGGCCTAGGGACTGACACAACAGGCAAAGGAATATCTTACGGCTAAAATTAGAACCAACATGGCGGCTATTTGGGCCAACTGCATCCAAGATGGTGGCTCTGTTGGTTCGTGCTCATTCGCGCTAATTTCTGAGCCTAGCTACGAGGTCAGATTGGACACTAAGGGTTAATTAAACGGGGGGTGAAAGTGAGGGGGACCTACCCAGGGTTCAAAGGTCAAACTCTAACCTGTGGTCCAGGAAGCTAACGTCAGATACCAAAATACACCACTCCTCACCAGCGGGCAGAGCGAAAAGAAATGACATCATAGGGATATCAGTTTGCGGTTGTGTAATGAGGTCATTTCAACCAGTTTCGACTAGTTTCGCCCGCTGGGCCTGTCCTGCTAGCGCTGATGCGTAATCCCTACTGTACCTTCAGTGGTATCTCTTATTAAACGTGCACCAAAAAAGCCCTGTGATCTCACTAATCTACCTATTAATATTTCATCTTCCTCTAAAAAGAGCTTGCAGTACCCAAGCCTTCAAACAGAAGAACATGCATGGCGGCATAGCCTACCTGCCTCTCTCTAAACCTGGATTGAACTTTACAGTAAGAGACAAAACGACTTAATCGTAAAGCTCCAGCACAGAGGCGTATATAGAGGTCGGTTCACTGCTTCTATAAAAAAAGACTGTTCTTCTACAGTGACACAATGATCTATTGTAAATGCCCCAGTCCAACCCACTGATACTATTGTGTGTTCCAAATGGCACCCTGTTCCCTATGGGCCTTGATCAAAAGTAGTGCACTGTAAAGGGAATATGGTGCCATTTGGGACACAGAATCTAGCCCTGTGACGTCTAAAAGGCCTAACAATAATTATCCCAATGGATGTCTATTTTCACTGAGTGAGCTCTGTGGTCTCTCTCACTGTGGGAGCTGTAGTGCTTCTACTAATGGGAGCTGTGGGAGGCTGTGGGAGGACATGTACTCTTGGCTGAGTGCTGCTGGATAGTAGCCTGGAATCCGAAAAGATATGCTCTGTATTGTGAAGTGAAACAATGGTGAAACAGAGCATATCACTTTGGATTCAGGCTAAATCGATAGATAGAACCAACAACAACATGGCCCTAGGTACAACACTTCTTGGTTCCAGGTAAAAAAGGATTCTTCAAAGATACCACATTAGTTTTTTTGCATTGTTTCACACTTTCCTTTGCCCTTTCTCTTGCACACTCCTCCTCCTCTCCTCCTTTCTCTCGGTACTAATGCCAGAGTTAGTGGGTGTACAGTCACATGTCTGAGGTGCTTTGGGGAACAGTGCAGGCGGAAGAGGAGTGCAAACGAGGTGAAATGATGTGGAGAGACAAGGGGAACCAACGTGGAAGACGGGGTGGAGGACCTGGTCCACCCCACCTCTGAGCCTCTGACAGCAGGGAGAGACACGGCGCAGCAAGGGGCCCCTGGAGCATCGCTGGAGCTTGTTAGCACAGCCACCAGGCCTTGACGATGATGAGTAGTGAAGAGGTGATTAAGCCAACGCCGAGTATTCCTTATAGGCTCTCCATCCCTCATCAGACAGAGAGAGAGAGAGAGAGAGAGAGAGCACGAGAGAGAAACAGAGGTAGAGAAACCGAGAGAGAGAAACAAGGAATGAAGGGCATCTTCAGAACAGGAGGACCATGGAAAAGAACCAGAGAGGAGAGGAGAGGTAACCAGAGTTCAATATGGTCAGTGGCTTTGATTTCTGGAAAGTACATTAGATTCATCAACAGAAAGCTTATATTGCTGCAGGGCAGAGAGACCTCAGCACAGCTAGAGGCTGACCACCCAGTCATCTCATAAAAAATGTATGTCTACAGTCCACAGCATCCAATCAGAAATCAAACCAGCCCTTAGATATAGACCACTGCAGTATCTATAGACTAGAAAACCACCCCCTAATACCAAACAAATAACCAAGCAAATCCTTGGCATACAGTAAAGATGCTGTGTGAATGTCTCCTGGATAAGCCAGCTTTGAGCCCCCTGCCTGCCGATCTTCCAACACAAAGGCCCCAGAGCAGAGTCGGGGGTTGGCATTTAAGCTCCTCCAAAACCAGTAAACATATGTGCTGGGTGCCACATTAATCCACACAGGAAGCTGTCACAGCTGTTTGACACCTCCACTTCCTGTTGTCACCACACTAGTTTTTATTGGCCAATCCCAAATCACGCTAGGAACAGGGGAGGGCAGGATAAAAAGATAAAAAACAGATTTAAGGTGGACTGGTTTAAATGGACCTGAAATGATAAATATTTAGTGCAGTGCTGTTGGAACCATCTTAATTATTCCTGTACTCGCAGGCCTGGGCAATTCCATTCACCGGGGACCTGAATGGTGTCACACTTTTCCCCCATCCCTAGCAAACACACCTTGGGCTATCTTCTGTAAGTGTTTAACACTTTTTTGGTTACTACATAATTCCATGTGTGTTATTTCATAGTTTTGATGTCTTCACTATTATTCTACAATGTAGAAAATAGTCAAAATAAAGAAAAACCCTTGAACGAGTAGGTGTTCTAAAACTTTTGACCGGTAGTGTACTTCATAATTTTTCTCGCTACTGCGAGCATTTAAGTTCAAAAGCGCACTAGCCTGTCCACAACAACATGTCTACTGTAAACACAGAGCTGCTAGCTAGCTGCCGGTCACTAATCTAAGAAGCTAGCTAATCATTTTTTCTTTCAAACTACTCCATTACCAACATGTTTGACTACGAATACTAGGGGGAAATGTTCGAATTTGCAGGCGAGCCTTATTTATTTCAACTGGAATACACAGACGAGGATCTTCAACAGATGGAAGATGACAGAGAAAGGAGAGAGAGAGAGAGATGGAGCAGGCAGCGGCTCAGACATATATTCAACCAGCAGCTGAGGCCCGACTCAGGACATCTGGGAACTGATGGTGTACCTGTGTGTAATGCCAAGCGATGCCCACTGAAGACAACTGTCTTCGCTGCACGGAGTGGGACCTGCTTTTACCAGCCTTGGAAAATCTAGAATTGTCCAGCGACGAGACAACGTTGACCCGCGAGCCCACTCTACTCTGTGTAACCAGTTACAATGACTTTCCAGCCCTCATAAACCCAGCAGTTGTAGAAACTTTTTCCCATATGCCAAAAATAAACTGGAAGAAGCGACCTTAGCCAGAGGGACCTAATGGTCAGCTGTCAATAAAGTAAGTACCGATAGTTTGTGTGTTCTAAATAGTCTTCCCTGCATTGCAGTATTCATAGGCTGTGTCAAATATCTAATCAGTCATCAGTAGGCCTACGTCATTTTATTCTGCTTTCGCACAGCTAGCTAACATGTTTATTTTTTTTGGGGGGGGGGGGCAATATAGACTTGTGGTTTACAGTGGTCTTGGAATGGGGATTGAAAGGCGAATGACGTTGACGTGGTCAGAGACGAGTGTTACCCAGTTGCGTTGTCAGCACCATCCACAACAAGTGCCCCTCACCCACCGGTGTCTACACTGGATTCAAGGAGGCAGATGGCGCATTCAGAATCCTTCGAAGAACTTTCCAACGATGGCTCATCACCATTCCCTTCCCTTTCTATATCTCCTTTTCTCATTCATTTGTTTTTTTATTTGTTTACTGCAATTCTTCTTGTATCTGCCAATGTGTACAACATCAAATAGGGCTTACTATAGATGTAACATATAGTCTTGAAAACACCTGTGCTATGGATGTATAACAAGACCAAAAACAGTATAATCACTTTGAATTATATTTTGGGGGGGAAATAATACATTTCCAATTGAGGAATGAAGAACGTGTACAAGAGTTTTATTTCACAGATGAAATACATAGCAAAATATAGACACTATCTGTAGAAAATGCCTCTCTGAACCCTCTCTCTGAACCTGGGAGTTGGGGAAACATTTGTGATTCTCAGGCTGCATCAAGTAGGTTGCAATCCCTCGACTAGAGTCTGACTATTGTCTTGTCGTAGAGGGCTAAATGCCTTCTACGCTTGCTTTGAGGCAAGCAACAATGAACCATGCATGAGAGCACCAGCTGTTCTGGACGACTGTGCGATCACGCTCTCCATAGCCGATGTGAGTAAGACCTTTAAACAGGTTAACATTCACAAGACCTTTAAACAGGTTAACATTTACAGACGGATTACCAGGATGCGTACTCAGAGCATGCTGGCAAGTGTCTTCACTGACATTTTCAACCTCTCCCCGACCCAGTATGTAATACCTACGTTTCAAGCATACCAACATAGTCCCTGTGCCCAAGAACGGCAAGGTAACCTGTCTAAATGACTATCGCTCCGTAGCACACACATCTGTAGCCATGAAATGCTTTGAGAGACAACAACACATCCACCACGCTGATCCTCAACACTCCCTGTTCACCCACGACTGCATGGCCGCACACGACTCCAACCCCATCATTAAGTTTGCTGACGACACAGCGGCTGTAAGCCTGATCACCAACGATGATGAGACAGTCGAGCAGTGTGGTGCCAGGACAATTACCTCTCCCTCAACGTCCGCAAGACAAGGGAGCTGATTGTGGACTACAAAAAACGGAGGCCGAGCATGCCCCCATTCACATCAACAGACTGTAGTGGAGCGGGTCGAGAGGTTTAAGTTCCTCGGTGTCCACATCTCTAAGGATCTATCATGGTCCAAACACACCAACACAGTTGTGAAGAGGGCACAACAACACCTCTTCCCCCTCGGGAGGTTGAAAAGATTTGGCATGGGCCCTCAGATCCTCAAAACGTTCTACAGCTGCACCATTGAGAGCATTTTGACTGGCTCCATCACCACTTGGTATGGTAACTGCTTGGCCTCTAACCGCAAGGCGCCTATAGAGGGTAGTGCGTACGGCCGAGGACATCACTGGGGCCGAGCACTCTGCCATCCAGGACCTCTATACCAGGCGTTGTCAGAGAAGGCCCTAAAAAATGTCAAAGAATCCAGCCACCCAAGTCATAGACTGTTGTCTCTACGACCACACGGCAAGTGGTACCGATGCACCAAGTCTGGAACCAACAGAACCCTGAATAGCTTCTACCCCCAAGCCATAAGAGTGCTAAATAGTTAGTCCGGATAACTATCTGGTTAACTATCTACATTGACCCTTTTTGCACTAACTTTTTGACTCATCAAATACGCTGCTGCTACCGTTTACTATCTTTATTCCTAGTTATATGCATGGTGGAAAAATTACTCAATTGTCATACTTGAGTAAAAGTAAAAATACCTTAATAGAAAATGACTGAAGTAAAAGTGAAAGTCACCCAGTAAAATACTACTTGAGTAAAAGTCTCAAAGTATTTGGTTTAAAATATAATTAAGTACCAAAAGTAAATGTAATTGCTAAAATGTACTTTAGTATCAAAAGTAAAAGTATAAATCAATGAAAATTCCTTATATTAAGCAAACCAGACGGCACCACTTTCTTGTTTTCTTTTATTGACGAATTGCCAGGGGCACGCTCCAATACTCAGACATAATTTATAGACAAAGCATTTGTGTTTAGTGAGTCCGCCAAATCAGATGCAGTAGGGATGACCAGGGATGTTCTCTTGATAAGTGTTTGAATTGTGTATCTATTATTACTTGTATTATTACGTGTTTTACTTTTCTATTTCTCTATTATCTTTCTCTCTGCATTGTTGAGAAGGGCCAATATGCGCACACCAGAAATGATCAGTTGAGTTCAACAAAATGGACTAGAACGTTGTGGATAAAGTCCAGTATGACAAAATGTCATGTGTACAACATCTAGAGACCTGCATCACGATACTGAGAGCTTTGCCATTTCTAATAAGATGTATTTGGGTGTTTTTGCAGCCTTTGTTCGTGTTTTTGGGACGCCCTGGAACTCCAGAATGAGGCTCAGGAAATCAGTTGCTGGTGTGGTAAATTTCTCAAAAACAAACCTTCTATAACATGCCATTTACATCAAAAATACAGATTGGGGACCAAAATTGTGAATTTCTCCTTTAAATCAGATTGGGCTTCTGACTCACTCATCAAACATTTAATGCATTGTTTTCAGCATTGTTGCCCTGCTTAATCATCTTACAAGGCTCACTCCAGACTATTCTCCGATGACATGTACTTGTGTGGGTGGATCTTTACAATGGTGTGTTGAGGTTAAGCACCATGCTCAAGGGGATAGCAATATTCCCTTAACACGGATTACAAGCGCCAACACCCTGGCCTATTAGGTCACCCTACATCATCCTTCTCGCTCTACCACTACTATTCTCTTCTTTCTTCCCTCTCTCTCTCGCCCCCCCATCTCTCTCTCTCCTGCCTCTCCCCCATTCTACCTCTCCTCGTCTCTCTCTCCGACACATACAAGCCTCCTCCATCGTCCCATGTGTAGCAGGTCCTAACTGCTGCCTCTCTGAGCTGTTGCTGCTAAATCAACAGTCAACAGTGTGGGCATCAGGAGGGCTGAGTGCTCGTGTTGCAACAACAACTGCAAGCAATTCAACCAGCAGTAATTGGCAATTCAATCAATGTGTCAACGGCAAGCAGCCTCCTACTGAGGCGGGGAGACAGGGGGAGGGAGAGAGAGGGGGGGGAACGAGAGAAGACGGGAGGAAAAGAGCAGTCAACACGGAAAGAGCAGAGGAGCTGATATACCCAGACGAACAGCAACAGAGAGATACAGAGAAACAAAGGGCCAGCAAGATGGAGAAGGGAGATAAACAGAGAAATAAAGAGTGTGACCGCCAGGCACAATAATGCACTGATGTGATTGTGATGTGCACCCCCTACACACCAAACTGAAGAAAATGGACGGACGCGGGGAGAGACGAGCTGAACTTGTCCAATGACAAACTCAAATTCTCGTTGCAAAACGAGCCATAGGGCTCTGGTCAAAAGTAATGTACTATATAGGGGATAGGGTGCCATTTGGGATCTAGTCTGTCTCATCAGGACAGGAGAATTAGGCAGGCCAGCTAAACCCATGGTCCCAGTGGGGAGATAGTATGACTTCATGCTCATCCTTTTCATTTGGCACAGCAGAGCCATGCAGGAGAGCTCTCTGTGGGGCCTAATTTGACGTGTGTGTGTGTGTGTGTGTGTGTGTGTGTGTGTGTGTGTGTGTGTGTGTGTGTGTGTGTGTGTGTGTGTGTGTGTATGTGTGTGTGTAAATGTGCAGCTGGCGTTCGCGTGTGCGTGCCCACATCCGTTAGCACATGCCTTCATCTACACTGCATGGCCAAAAGAATGTGGACACCTGCTCGTCAAATATCTCATTCCAAAATCATGGGCATTAATATGGAGTTGGTCCCCCCTTTGCTACTATAACAGCCTCCACTCTTCTGGGAAGGTTTTCCACTAGATGTTGGAATATTATGGTGGGGACTTGCTTCCATTCAGCCACAAGAGCATTAGTGAGGTCGGGCACTGATGTTGGGCGATTAGGCCTAGCTCGCAGTCAGGGTTCCAATTCATCCCAAAGGTGTTCATGTCAGGGAAGTGTGCAGGCCAATCAAGTTCTTCCACACCGATTTCGACAAACCATTTCTGTATGGACCTTGCTTTGTGCATGGGGGCATTGTCATGCTGAAACAGGAAAGGGCCTTCCCTAAACTGTTGCCACAAAGTTGGAAGCACAGAATTGTCTAGGATGTAATTGTATGCTGTAGCGTTCAGATTTCCCTTTGCTGGAACTAAGGGGCCTAGCCCGAACCATGAAAAACAGCCCTAGACCATTATTCCTCTTCCACCAAACTTTACAGTTGGCACAATGCATTCGGGCAGGTTGCGTTCTGGCATCCACCAAACCCAGATTCATCCGTCGGACTGCCAGATGGCGAAGCGTGATTCATCACTCCAGAGAATGCGTTTCCACTGCTCCAGAGTCCAGTACACCACTCCACAATTTGACAAACTGACTTGTTGGAAAGGTGGCATCCTATGACGGTACCACGTTGAAAGTCACTGAGCACTTCACTATGGGTCATTTTACTGCAAATGTTTGTCTATGGAGATTGCATGGCTGTGTGCTCGATTATATACATCTGTCAGCAACGGGTGTGGCTTAAATAGCTGAATCTACTAATTTGGGGTGTCCACATACTTTTGGCTGTGAGGGTCCGCGTATGAACCTGTGTGTGAGTGCCTTACGGAAGTGATGGAAACACACTCTGGCTCCATGCTGCCAAGGAATAATGTGGGGGGTCTACTTTGCGTTGGTGTTTCATCACCCCCTCAGCCCCTCTCCTCACCCCTCACCCTACTTCCTATGGGAGAGACCAGGCAGGCTGGGCATAGTGTGGCAGGCCTGGATGGATGGTGCCAACACGCCGGCAGCCATCTGGCTCAGTATGGGCCTCCTGTGGAAGAGAGCCTAGCTAGTACCATCACCCAGGCAGCAACACTTCCCGATCTAGCATGCTCCCCAATGTTCCGGCATGTTCCGGCATGCACCCCAATGTTCTGGCATGTTCCGCTATCATTCCATTGTTTGCTTCTTCGCGACAACACAGAAGCCATGGGCCTGCATCCCAAATGGCACCCTATTCCGTATATTGTGCACTGCTTTACAGAAGCCATTTGGGATGCAGCCATGTTGTGCCATGGCCAGGCGTGTCCAGGCATGTTCTATCATGTGAGAACGGCTGGTGTGTTACCAAGGTCTTTACATGCCAGTCGTGATGGAGATGAAGCTAAACTGGAGCATTGTGCGACTGTGAGGAGGCAGCATAGCTGTGGGCGAATGGGAGTCTTCGGTCTTAGTCAACGTTGTGGCCTAGTTAGGACAAGGAGTGGAGGCTGTATTTATTTTATTTAACCTTTATTTAACTAGGCAAGTCAGTTAAGAACAAATTCTTATTTGCAATGACGGCCTAGGAACAGTGGGTTTAACTGCCTTGTTCAGGGGCAGAATGTCAGATTTTTACCTTGTCAGCTCGGGGATTCGATCCAGCAACCTTTCGGTTACAGTCCCAACGCTCTAACCACTAAGCTACCTGCCACCCCTATATGTGCAATTAATGTTGCTCATAATGTCGTTCATAAAAATAGAAATGTTGTATGTCAAGGAGCTGTGTTATTTACTACAACTATATATGTATTATCTATTTTATGTCTTATGTCAAATGTATATTCGACACAGGACCAAATGTTAAACTGTAGGCTAAACGACTGTGTTCCTGCAAATACACTTAGTGTCTATGTCTACTTAGTGTCTATGTCTTATAGAGGCCTAGAATGTACGTTAGACACAGACAGGAGCATTATTGTGTGGAAGAGCTTGATATTTACTGAAAGAGAAAGATCAATCTGTGAGCTAATGTGTTCCACTGAGACTGTATTACAGAGGGTTACCCTCTTCCCCCTTTGTCTAGTCTACACCTACTAGACTGTTCATATTTGCTCTGTCACTGCTAGGCACTCCTGTGTATTTTAGGGGGCGGAGGGTGGGGGGTCTGTGGGAAACAAAATTAGCGAGTGAGAGTGTGTGTTACATTATGTGTGCGTACGTGCGTGCGTGCGTGCGTGCGCATGTTCATGCGTGCGTATGTCTGTGTGAGCAGCGAGCAGTTCCTGGCAGTCCCAGGCCCTTTTACACAGCCATAATCCCTGAACTACAAGAGGCAAATCAATTGGCTGTGCAGAGGGTCAGTAATCCCCGGGTCAGTCGGCATGCCAGGCTGCAGCCACACACCCACTAGGTTCCAATGACCATACTAGCATACCACAATCCAGATCTATTACAATGCCTTAATTCTAAGTATTGTGCTAGACTAGTGTTGCTATTTGAATACAGCCACTGGCTACAGGGGGCTCTGCCTGGATAGCACAAGGGCCACTCAGGGGCCATGGAGGGCCAAAGAGGAGCCCAGACTAAGGAGTGGACATATCAAAGCCACCGTGTCTTTGTGGTTTAGAATGTACTGTACCTAGGTTTCACTTGGTGGGCGGAGATATAGGAGGACGGGCTCGTCGTATTGGCTGAAATGGAAAAGGTATCAAACACATCAAGCACATGGTTTCCATATGTTCAATATATATTTCTTCCATTCCAGCCATTGTGATTAGGCCGTCCTTTGATATGTCCGCTCACCAGCCACCACTGGTATCAAAGGACCAAGAACAACAGAGTCTCTACTTCCTAAGGCGGCTGAAGAAATGCATCATGCTGCCCCAAGTCCTCTCCTAATACTACCGTTGCACCATCGAGAGCGCCCTGACTGGTTGCATCACGGTCTGGTATGGGAATTGCTCCGTCCATGACCGCAAGAACCTCCAGTGGGTGATGAAGAGGGCCCAGTACATCACTGGGACCGTGCTCCCACCCATCCAGGACATCTACTCGAAACAGTGCCTGAGGAAGGCACACAGCATCATCAAGGACCCCACACAACCCAGCCACGAGCTGTTCTCTCCTTTATCGTCAGGCAGACGGTCTGATACCAACAAGCTCAGAGACAGTTTCTGTCTACAAGCCTTCAGACTGCTGAACATTGAACTGGACTGACAACCTGCACTGACTCTCTGCACCTTAGCACACACACACGCACACAAACACACATCACAACTGCTTCACACACGCACCCACACAAACACACATACACATCACAACTGCTTCAACCAGACTCTTATTATGCTGCTCAGTTTATACACCTGCCCCCCCCTTCCCAAAAACACGTGTAAATATTGGACTATACATTGTGCCATCTTGTATTATACTTATGCTAAAATGTTTATTCTATTCTACTGAGCCATTTACTTTATGTTCGTATTCTTATCTTCTATTATTTCTTATTGTTGTTGCATTGTCGAGAAGGAACCTGCAAGTAAGCACTTCGTCGGACGATGTGTACCATGAGTGTCCCGTATATACAACTAATAAAACAGGGAACACTTCAAACGAAGCCGGTTTTATCTTCAATCAGCATGGATAGGAGGAGTTCTTACAAAATGGTGTCTAATGGTCCGAGATGGACAGAAATAGAGATAGTGACCTGCAGGGAGTGTCATCACACATATTTAGCCTAAGTCGTCATAGAGCTCTACAAAACCCCAAGCACTCATTGGATGAAGTACTTCATATGTCCCATTATCACTGTGCACGTGAAGCCCCAACACACTAGGGGTGATGTTGACAGTGACCAAAATAAATGCCCTGACGCCAGTGAAACAGCATCTCACACACACACACACACACACACACACACACACACACACACACACACACACACACACACACACACACACACACACACACCCCTTACACACATACACCAGCACAAACACACACCATCCCCCATCACACACACACACTCTCTCTGAACACCAGGGATCAAACGCAGCACTCTCCCTGTTCCACATTTCATACACTATTTATAATGTTCTCCCTAGATAAATTATTGATGAGCTATATTTTCTATTCCTCTCCCTGCACTTTCTGTACTGTTATATGAAGGATCTAGTACCCTCACTAACAACCCACTCAGGGCCCCATCTCTCTCTGTAGCCTTTTCCATGGTTGCAAAAAGTGCAACACTTTTGACCATAGCCCTGGTCAAAAGTAGTGCACTATATAGGGAGTAGGGTGCGATTTCAGATGTAATTACTGCTAAAGGAGACAGAACTATAAGCAGAGGAAGGTAACCATTTCCTGCCATTATTAAAGTATAGTCCCATTCGGTATAGATAGAACATCGGGGCCTGCCTGCCTGTTGGGAAAACAACCTGTGGCTGCCTAGGTTACCCCACTGGCTCACAGCAAAAGTTTTTTCAAACGCACATTTTTTGTTGTCTGATTGTTTTAGTCAATTACAAAACTACATTAAAGAAAAGTACAACATGTCTAAAGATTACTTTTTGACATTGCCTGCTCCCGAGCGTTCTCACTATTTAAGCAAATATTATATTGTAGGGCTCCCCTCATGCCCCTTTTCATGACGTGCTAGCATCCACGTGAGTGAGCGCTAGCTAGCTACCGACCGGAACATTAAGCTAGCCAAGACCAACACAAACAAAACGGACTATACAGCGGAGTTACAAACGGACTGTAATAAACAAGTTAAATGTCTTACCTGCAGTGGCGACCCGTCATTCAGGGCAGGTGGGCAGACACCTGTTTTGAGCCATACATTTTTAGCAACAAAAATCTTTGGGGGGGACTTACCTGTTTTCCATGTTATTTTGGCATTAATACGTGTTTGCAAACTTTCTTGAGTAAGGCAGCTCCAAAATGCAGGTGTTTCAGCCTAGCTCAGTGCTTTCTGTGGTGGTGGGGCAGCCAGTGTAAGATAAGGAGCATAGGTGTTGGTAATGTTCTCTAGTTGCGCCATGATTAGCTCAGTGTTCTGTCATTTGTGGGGACAGTACTTCACCGCCAAGTCTAAGGGTAGACCTCGAAAATTCAAGCCCCTTGGGTGCTGCCATAGAGTTATTTTAGAAGTGCCCATCCAAGAAGTCTCAAGGTCATTGGCCACAGATAAAATTACATCAAATCACGTTATATCTACAGTAGCTTTGATTGGACTGATGTCAACATCATACTTTCAAAATCTCAGCTAGCAGTTATCATCATGAATCAAGTCGACAATCTACTGGCAAATCCTTTTTAATCCTTATCATATGAAGATAAATTATAGATAAAACGCATCAGTACTCATCGGTCATTGGACATAAACATTATACAACAAGTTGGAAATCACAAATTCAACAATGAGTGGTTTGAAAGGAATCAGTGACAGTGGCTAACTGCAAGCATTGCAAAGCAATCACTAGCCTGCTATTCAGTGGAGTGGCTGTGTGGTCCCAAATCTGGTATTACATGTCTCTTTTCCATGTTTAAAATGATAGACATTCAACATTGGCCATGCTGTCAATGAAGCATGATTTGTGCCGCGCTCAAAACAACTGGTAACTCGGAACTGTGAAAACTTGACTTCAGTGAGTTCAAGACAACTGCGAATTGCGGGAAAAAACTAGCTCTGATTGGGAAATACGTTTTGAACGTTCATCCAACTTGGAATTGTAAAGTCGGGAACTCTGGCCTCTTTCTAGAGCTACGGCCTGAAGATCAATGACATTGTCATGATTAGACATTGTTTTTTTCTGAGTTCCCAGTTGTCTTGAAAGCACCATAAATCAAGAGAATGCCAGACTTTAATGACAAAGTTTGCCCAGGAAGGACCGCCGTGCTACCTTCCTGTTCAAGTGAGCACAGCACAACAAGGTGAGTCCAAAAATGTCTTGTATGCTGCTGTATAAATGATGCAATATGTATACTGTAGCTAAGAAAGTAATACTAAGTGTATGTGCCTCACCCTAATAATTTGGTCTCTTTACCCCTCTTAATTTCCCTAATGTTCTGACTTGGTGGTACACATGTAGCCTATAACCTGTTTTAGAGAAATGTAATCATCAAATTTTGTAAGAGCTTTCATTGTCTGCTTATATGCACCCTTACTTATCCTACGGTTCTGACTTGGTGCACAGAGAGAACACTGTAAAAACAGCCCATGTTCTGAATTCTGTCACTTTACATTTCAAAAGTGCTAAACGAATAGTTGTATTGACTACGTCCATCCTAGCTCACTCATTTATGTCTTAATCGAAATGACGGATTACCGCTCGTTGTCCCCTTATGCCATAGTTTGTACATCTAAATTGACATTAGAAACAACATTTCTTTAAGCAAGTCAGCCATATCAGCTATGTTTTTTTAAAGGACAGTAAATAAGGCTGAATTAACTGTTTCGCTACCAAACAAGGGTCCACTGATAGCCAGGTGTAGCAGTAGTAAGATGTTGAGACAGCTTTATGTAGGCCCAGTTTGTGGGCACTGTTTGTCACCATTATAGTGCAATTAATGTACTGTTTAGTGTTGTAGTGTGCGAGAAAAATTACATATTTACCTGATCTATTTGATATTAATGGTTAACAATTAATATGTAACTAATAGTAATACATTTCTGTCCTACTAGTGTCTGTGTTTTTATGGTCTCCACTCCAGTTCCCTAATCTGGGCATACGGTCACTAGAGATGGCTTGAGCTGACAAATTAGTTAAAGACTGCATTGCATAGACAATAATGTGTTTTACTAGCGATAGTTTAGGAGTAGACCAATCAATCATTGTCTCAAAATCATCCTTGCAACTGGGAAACTAAGCCATGGTGGGGTTAAGACAACAACCCGTCCAGATAACAACAGGATGAACCCAGAGTGGCTTATGATGCTCCTGGGTCTTCATGGGAGGGGTTGAACCAATCATGACTAAGCATTCTTAGTGTCAGCTATATAAAGAACTCTGCATTTGTGTAAAGGTTAGGTTATTCGGTCCAACACTCAAGGGTGTGGGGTCGACCAGCTTCATTATTGCAATAATGAATCGATATTAAATAAAGATGATTGTTTGAAGAAATGAAAAAATTCTCTCTCAGTATGAATTTCCACGACAGTAGTGGTTTTGCTGGCATGCATCCCACATTGTTACATTTTTTTGCCCCACAAAGATTTACATGTTTTTCACACACCTAGCTATTTGTACCCTACTTGGACCCTGGGTACCCACATTTCCCACGTCGAATGGCATGAAGCCACAGGGTTCTTCTCACATGCTCTATTTCCTATGTGGGAGCATTGCGAACCGAACCGTAGGTCAGGATTTTATACCTGGTTACATTGAACAACACAGCAGCTTTTCAGCATATTTTGTTATTTCTACAGATGAAGTCATACATTTACATACACCTTTGCAAATTACATTTAAAATGAGTTTTTAACAATTCCTGACATTTAATCCTAGTAAAATGTCCTGTCTTAGGTCAGTTAGGATCACCACATTACTTTAAGAATGTGAAATGTCAGAATAATAGTAGAGAGAATTATTTATTTGAGCATTTATTTCTTTCATCACATTCCCAGTGGGTCAGAAGTTTACATACACTCAATTAGTATTTGGTAGCATTGCCTTTAAATTGTTTCACTTGGGTGAAACATTTTGGGTAGCCTTCCAAAAGCTTCCCACAATCAGTTGGGTGAATTTTGGCCCATTCCTCCTGACAGAGCTGGTGTAACTGAGTCAAGTTTGTAGGCCTCCTTGCGCGCACTCTCTTTTTCAGTTCTGCCCACAAATTGTCTATAGGATTGATGTCTGGGCTTTGTGATGGCCTCTCCAAAACCTTGACTTTGTTGTCCTTAAGCCATTTTGCCACAACTTTGGAAGTATGCTTGCGGTCATTGTCCATTTGGAAGACCCATTTGAGACCAAGCTTTAACTTCCTGACTGATGTCTTGAGATGTTGCTTCAATATATCCACATACTTTTCCTCATCATGATGCCATCTATTTTGTGAAGTGCACCAGTCCATCCTGCAGCAAAGCACCCCCACAACATGATGCTGCCACCCCCATGCATCATGGTTGGGATGGTGTTCTTCGGCTTACAAGACTCCCCCTTTTTCCTCCAAACATAACGATGGTCATTATGGCCAAACAGTTCTATTTTTGTTTCATCAGACCAGAGGACATTTCTCCAAAAAGTACAATCTTTGTCCCCATGTGCAGTTGTACACCGTAGTCTGGCTTTTTTATGGCAGTTTTGGAGCAGTAGCTTCTTCCTTGCTGAGCGGCGTTTCAGGTTATGTCGATATAGGACTTGTTTTACTGTGGATATAGATACTTTTGTACCCGTTTCCTCCAGCATCTTCACAAGGTCCTTTACTGTTGTTCTGGGATTGATTTGCACTTTTCGCACCAAAGTACGTCCATCTCTAGGAGACAGAACGTGTCTCCTTCCTGAGCGGTATGACGGCCGCATGGTCCCATGGTGTTTATACTTGCGTACTATTGTTTTTACAGATGAACGTGGTACCTTCAGGCGTTTGGAAATTGCTCCCAAGGATGAACCAGACTTGTGGAGGTCTTCAATTTTTTTCTGAGGTCTTTGCTGATTTCTTTTGATTTTCCCATGATGTCAAGCAAAGAGGCACTGAGTTTGAAAGTAGGCCTTGAAATGCATCCACCTAAGTGTATGTAAACTTCCGACTTCAACTGTATATGAAACAATCAACGACAACGTTAGCTCTTTTACCATGGAGGTCAATGGGAACGAATATTCGTTTTACCCAATTTGTGGGCGTGGTTGAGGAGAATTCCTTTTTATGATGAATATCGACTTGGAGTATAGGGACTGACACTATAATCATAGTTATTTGAGTCAAAGTAACATTCTCTATTCTAGATGCTCTGAGGAAAATCTAAGTCTGTGTGCCAAATGGCACCCTATTCCCTATTTAGTGCACAACTTTTGACGAGAGCTCTATTGGCTCAGGTCAAAAGTAGTTCACCACATAGGGATTAGGGTGCCACTGGCAGCCTTAGACACAGGAGGAGAAAGCTTCACACACACACACACACACACACACACACACACACACACACACACACACACACACACACACACACACACACACACACACACACACACACACACACCTGCCTGCAGGACCACAAACACATTGTTTTCTATCAGATGGTCTGTCTTTTATAGATACTGTTTGCAGTGCGGTGACATTTTACATTTGTATAAATGTCAGGAAATCTGGTAATATCGCAATTACACACACACACCCAGGAGCAGACACACACACTCAGGAGCGATCATACACACACACCACCAACTCCATTTAGACCCAGTCTGCTCACACATCAGTAGAAGAAAAAAAACAATTTATGTTTTATTTACCTGCACAACCAGAGGAACAATGACACTATAATAATATAGAATACATTAGAATAATACAGATTACAATAGAATCATCTTCCCTGAAAGACAGCATTGGGGAAGTAACTAACACACACACTCACAGGGACATCTTATTCACTAGAGACCCATAGAAATCGCACAGCTCTGATTGATGTGAATCACATAGGCTGCTGTAACATTCAGGTAACTGACAAAATAAAGGAAACACTTGAGTAAATTAGTATTTTGAAAGTAGGTGCTTCCACACAGGTGTGGTTCCTGAGTTAATTAAGCAAGTAGGTGCATTGAAGCTGTTCTGTCTCGTGGTGGCCCAACGCCCTATTAAGACACTTTATGTTGGTGTTTCCTTTATTTTGGCAGTTACCTGTAAAATCTCTCTCTCTCCTCTCATTATCTCTGTCTCGCACTTTCTTTTCCTCCCTCCCGCTATCTCTCTCCATCTCTCACTTCCATGCTCTCTCTCACACACACACACTGTCTTTCTCGCTCTCTTTTCAGCAAACTGTACAGATTAAAATGGGAGCTAAGTCCTCATTTGATATACACTACAGTACAGTCCATATATCCAATGGCAATGAATTATGCATTATGGCTCTCATAGGGCTGAGAGGCATTGTAATCCCAAAAATAATCCCAGATTTCCTACCCCACACTCTTAGGGAAAAAAAGTTGTTATCTAAAACCTAAAAGGGTTCTTCGGCTGTCACCGTAGGATAACCCTTTGAAGAACCCAAACGAGTTCTACCTGGAACCAAAAGGGGTTCGTCCTGGAACCAAAAAGGGTTCTCATATGGGGACAGCCGAAGAACCCTTTTGGAACCCTATTCTCAGAGTGTAAAGATTTCCGGGTTTTCTTCAAAAGCCACGGTCAGATGAATGATTCCTTTCCACTCTGTTATGTATACAGTCACCTTACTGAGTGCAGTGTTGATACATGCAGTAGCTCCTGGCTCACAACGCAGATGGCCAAACACAGAGGGTTAGCGTAGGGCTCTCGTCAAAAGTAGTGCACAATAGGGAATAGTGTGCCATTGGGAACGCACACGTGAACACTAGCAGGGCTGCACTCACTTGAGATCCACACACAAATCTTCCATTGACGTCAATGTATTATTTATATAATGTACGGGTAAAGAGTGCAGGCCACGTTAGGATTCGGCGCCCCTGTGACCAAACACATAGGACAGATTTATTAGAATCTCGGTCATCCAGAACTAAAATCGTGCATAATTGCGCCAGCGTTAGAGAAGATACTAGAACGAGGTGCGGGAGCGGAAACGAGGAGTTTGACCCAGTCTCTTTGCAAGTTACAGGCATGTCTATGGGCCAAGTGTTCCCTCCTCTTCCGGAATTCGAAAGATGCGAACACCTGCAAAATCGGGATTTGTCTAAATGAACAGTGATAACAAATCCGCACACCGGAACAAAGTTCCTCGTTTAGTCGTTGCGTCTGTTGACAGATGCTACGATACCAGTTATGTTACGTGCATTTGCCCATGAGAGATTAGACTTCTTAAAATAACCACACACACACAAATGCACACAAACACGATGACAGATCACAATGCCCAAGCCTGTATGCAACGAGACAATGTGTTGTAGAGTACACCATGTAAACCACTGATTGGTCTACAGTGGTCCCACTTAAATGTAGAGACAAGCTAGGAAATGTTCTGATTGGTCAAAGGCAGCACCTGCTAGACCCGAGGGGAATATGGGTTGGCTAGTGGAGCTGTCTGTCTGGTGGGGAATGTGGGTTGGCTAGAGCAATGGTTCTCAAACCTTTCCTCAGCGACCCCCAGCCATTCCATGTATTTGATCTATTCCAGAGCTAGCACACCTGATTCAATTTGTCAACTAATCATAAAGTCCTTGACTAGGTGAATCAGGTGAGTTAGTTCAGGGCTACAACAACATTTTGAAACATTTGGGGATCTCCGAGGAGAGGTCTGAGAACCACTGGGCTAGAGAACCTGTCAAATGGTGTCGTGATGAATGCTGGTTGGCTAAAGGAGCTGTCCAGTGAGGTGGTGCTGAATGTGGGACGGCTATAGGAGCTATCCGGTGATGTGGTGCTGAATTTGGGTTGGCTGGAGGAGCTGTGTAGTGCAGTGGTGCTGAATGTGGGTTGGCTCGAGCAGGGTCCGCTACACAGCGGATTCGACTAATCAAAGCTTGATGATGAGTTAGTTGGTCATTTGAATCAGCTGTGTAGTACTAGGGTAAAAACCAAAACATGCCCCAGGGGGGGCCCCAGGACGGAGTCTGGGCTATAGGAGCTGTCTAGTGCAGTGGCACTGCTCCTCTCCTCCTTTCCCCATGCATTAGACCAATTACAGCCACACCCAGAATGAGAGAGAGAACGAGAGAGAGAGAGAGAGAGAGAGAGAACAGCCACAAATAAACCTGGAGGGAGGGTGAGAGAGATCAAGAGAGGGTTAGCCTACAGCCAGGACAGGAAAGAGGGTGAGGCAGGAAAAAAAGAGGGAGAAGGCAGGAAAAAAGAGGGAGAGTGTTTATGTGTGTTAGTCAGGGAAGCATACAGAAGAATCAGCACTCTCCTTACACAGTTCTCTAGCCCTTACCAACAAACCTCCAGATACAGATACAACATAGGCATTGTACCAATTACATTTACATCCGAATCTGCCACAATAGAGCCCAAACAAAACCTAGTCTGCCGATGCAATCTTCAAACACACACAGATTTCAGACTGACGCTGCCGTAGAGCTATTCAACACCACAGCGAGACATCTCATCACATCACAACGAAACTTCCTGTGCTCTTTGGACGTCTCACGAAACTCCTCGGCTCGGCTTGTTCAGCTGCTTCTGAATCCACCCAGGCATAAAAGCAGCGCCTGACAAACGATATCGCCGTGTTTCCATAGCGATCTATCAATCAATCAATCAATCAATCAATCTATCTATCTATCTATCTATCTATCTATCTATCTATCTATCTATCTATCTATCTATCTATCTATCTATCTGTCTATCTATCATTGGCCGGAGCCACTGCTACTGGTAGCCAGATGCCGAGGAAGACAAGGCAGGCCCATAACAAGCCCAACACCGGCCACTAATCTTGTTATTACTGCCATCATTCAATTGGGCCTGATTTGCATAATTAAGCTCTGTGATTGGCCTGACTCCTGATTGGCCGCTTTTTGGGGGGGTGGGTGGGTGCGCGCCTTTAATCCTGTGAGACCAAGCATAAATCCAAATGAGGATAAAAAATGTATTACCCTTCAGAAATACTTCTAATAGACCTCTGATGATGAAAATAATACATTTTTGGAATTTCAAGTTTGTAGAATAATTGTATGTAAGCTTTGCAAAAATGCACCATTGAGCTTCAATGGCGGGACAAATTTCAATTCTATAAAAAAAAAAATCACATCAAATTGGATCAAAAGCATTGACATGTGATGGAAAAAAAAACGTCTTACGGTATATACATTTAAAATGAGGTCATATTTTGTCTGAAATAGCTAAATTGATCAACTTGATCTATCCAAACGTTAGTATTTTGCTAACAAATTCATACTTTTTTGAAGGATCAAGTATGGAGAAAATTGAACTTATTTTTAGTAATATTTGGTTGTCCTTTCTAGTTGAACTTGGAGAGATAGCCATTCTATCTTACTTCTTCACCATAAAATGAATGCTCGTCGATGGCAGTATTCTGACCTCATAAACGAATAATTTTTGAAAAATACATAAATGTTTCTTCTTTTGATACATAGAGAGAACATCAAAGCATTTTGTTTTCCATATTTACATTATTTGGAAAGGAAACAATCTCTGCATTAACATATGAATGTTGCCCCATGTCTCAGTTTTACAAACCTTTAAGCGCAATTATGTGTTTTTGGAATACTTACAAAACTACCTCCAGCTCAGAATGTTTGTTTCTCAATAAATAAAAAAAAATGTCAACATACAGTATGCTTGTTTTTTTATATTTTTTTTATTGAACCTTTATTTAACTAGGCAAGTCAGTTAAGAACAGATTCTTATTTTACAATGACGGCCTACCCCGGCAAAACCCTCCCAACACTTGGCCAATTGCGTGCTGCCCGATCAAGGCCGATTGTGATACAGCCTGGGATCGAACCAGAGTCTGTAGTGATGCCTTAGACCGCTGCGCCACTCGGGAGTCAGACAGTATGCTTGCGTAGGGGACCAGTGTGATCTCAGACGAGTGGACAGTTTTCACATTTTTCAGAGGCTACCGATGCCACAATAATACTGACACACACCAAATACTACTATTTGGGTCTAAGGAGATGAACTAGGTAGTGTTTGACATGATTTTTTTAGTTTAGGACCGGTACTGGATGCAATTTAGGCAGCGTTGCATTTTTACAACCGTGGGTTAAGAGGGTTAAAGGGGTGAGTCACTCACACTGCCTTGTGAATCACCATAGGTCTTTCATTATGACTCATTGATATTAACGAATGAGTCATCTATTACTCAGAAAGGATCAAACCCAATTTAGTTTTATTGGCCATGTCAATGTCCCTAATGGCATCCTATTCCACATGGGCCCTGGTCTAAACTAGTGCACTACATCGGGAATTGGGTGCTATTTGGGATGTAACCTAAATCTCCCTTTCCACCACAGGGGGGACTGTTGTGAGTCACAGTGCATCACTTCTGGAGTGACACAAACCCACCTGATTACTAGAGACAGACAGGAAGCAGCAGGAAGAGTGCCCAATAAACCACGGTTTGTATTCATTAGGGCATTCAACGGAAAATGTTTGGCAACAGAAAACAAAAACAAGTTCAAGTTGTCCCTCCCTGTTTCAGTCTGTTTTCTTTCGTTTGGTGCCTAATGAATACAACCCAGATGTATCGAATAGTAATGCCCCTGACCCACACCCATGGGAAAGCTTTAGTAGAACGCAGGTTTAAGAAAGACGGAGAAAGACTAGGGCAGCCAGAGTGAGACATATTCGATTGCACTATGACATGGCATTTTTAGAGAAACACATCCATAAACTATTCTATCATCTATTTCACCACAGATGGCCCAGTTTTATCACAGGGCATTTGGCCCTTATTAAGACCTGATAAAATCCACCCACATACCTCACACAAAGCCACAAAACTGTGTATCTCCCTCTCACATACTCACACACTCCCACACACACACTCCCACACACACACACACACAGGAAGAGAAACCACAACCAACTGAAGACTCCGATGATTAGAGATTAGAGATGAGACCGCTCTTACCTCCAGATGGGGTGCAGGGTTGAATCCACACAGGTTGCAGACCTGGGCGTGACACTGGGTGCAGGTGTTGTAGTTGGCCGGCTCGGCCGTCACCCCCACGTTGAGACTGGTCTTACACAGGGGACAGCATGCACCTTTGGCCTGCTGCTGGGGGGGTCCCTGTTGGGGTGCGTGGGGTCCCTGTTGGGATGCGTGGGGTCCCTGTTGGGGTGCGTGTTGGCCAGGATGAGTTCCTAGTGGTTTCCCAGCCCCAGCTGCAGGTCCCTGGGGTCCGGCTGGTTTGGGGGCAGGTTTGGGAGGCTGTTGGGGCTGCGGTGGAGCAGCTACTGGGTTATCTGATATGAGGGTGCTGGCCTGGTTGAGGAGGGAGGCACCGAAGCCACCGAAGCCTCCAAATAGCTTCCCAAAGGTCTGCTCGGGGGCGGCGGCCGGGGGCGGGGGCTGGCGGGACGGGGAGCTCCCTGCACTGCGGGTGTGGTCCTGGCGGAGGGGCAGGGGCTGGTGGGCAGGGGAGCCACGGAGGTCAGGCTGGGATGGGGCTTTGGCCATGCCTGGGAGAGGGACAGCTCCTGGGGGGAGACGAGCCCCACCCTGACCCTGGCCCTGGGCTGGACCAGGGCCCCCTGGACTTCTCTGTTGCTGAGGGGTTTGTCCCGGGCCTGGACCAGTCTGTCTGTTAGGGCCCGGTGGGGGCTGGGCCTGTGTCGGAGCCTGATGCTGGGTTAAAGGCTGTGCCTTAGGTGGGGCTTGGGGCTGAGGCTGAGGTTGGACCTGGGACTGAGGTTGGACCTGGGACTGAGGTTGGACCTGGGGCTGGGGTTGGACCTGGGACTGAGGTTGGACCTGGGACTGTGGTTGGACCTGGGGCTGGGGTGAGGGCTGAGTTTGAGGTTCAGAGATGGGCTCTGGTTTGGCTTGGTGAGACGGAGAGTGGATCTGCTGCTGGCTCTTGGAGCGAGGTGTCTCCATGTCCATTCCCAAAGCTCTCTGCATCTGGCAGTTCAGACACAGCCACTCCTGGACCTATGGTAGCAATAAAGAAGAAATAAAACCGTATTAGCAAGAGATATCTATACAGAGTACCTATACATACCCAGTGTCACCAACTGAATTCACTAAAATCATTGCGCGTTACCCGATTGGTTTTATTAACAAAAATCAATACATCAATTTCTGAAAACCTTATAGACAATCGATGGATGTTTTGAAGGAACAAATCATATGTCAAATATACATTGAGCAAGAGAACTGGAGCCGTATGTATCAAGCGTCTCAGAGGTCATGTCCCCCTGTCCGTAAAATGCAATCGAAAAAGCAGAACTGATCCTAAATCAGCAGAACTGATCCTAAATCAGCACTCCTACTCTGAGAAGTTTGATACACCTTGGCTTGTCTCACTAGGAGCCTCTTGTCGGTAAACAGCAGGGCTGATAAATGCCGACGTAAGCTCACTGACACATGGCATGGGATCTACCGCCTTCTGTCCCCTCGCGCGCTGTCTGGTCTCAGTCTTTCTCTCCTCGCTTCCCTCTTCCTCCCTTTGCCTTTCATGTCTTCGCTGTCTCTCTCTCTCTGCCCCTGCCCTCTCTTTCTCCCAGCTTCTCTTTCTTCCACCTTCTCTCTCTCTCTCTCCTTCTCCTTACTCCCTCTTCACCAGGCAGATACTGTTACAAGACAGGAGTGACACGCCCCCCCTCTCCCTCTCCCCCACCATCTCTCCCTCTACGAGTTGAAAACCACACCCTCCCTGTCCCCTGTCCCCCGCGCCACGATGCGCTGGAACAGGGGACATGGAGGGTGTGGTCTTCAACTCGGACCTTTAGAACACAGAACCATGTGGCCCCTAGTTTCACTCACAAACCATACTCATAATGTTTACCGATAATATATGCCATTTAGCGTTTCGCTTTTATCCAATGCGACTTACAGTCATGCACATATATCTGTCATACGGGTGGCCCAGAACAAATCCAACCAACGATTTATGGCGTTGCAAGCACCATGCTTTACAAACGGAGACACACACACACACACACACACACACACACAAATTCACACATACACAATGTCAACAAAAAAAAGAAAGGCCCAGTCTTCCCAGACATCCCTGTTTCATCAACGAAGTATGATTTGAGAGGACTAGATCTTTCATTTAATCAGTAGTGGCGCGTGGGTAAAATCACTGGGGAAGCCAATCCAGAAAGAAAAGCCATATTACAACCTATGTGTTGTGATAATGGTGTTGTTTGCTCTAAAACCTGTTAGTTCATATGCCTTGCAACTGCGATATATACAGTGAGGGAAAAAAAGTATTTGATCCCCTGCTGATTTTGTACGTTTGACCACTTACAAAGAAATGATCAGTCTATCATTTTAATGGTAGGTTTATTTGAACAGTGAGAGACAGAGTAACAACAAAAATCTCCAGAAAAACGCATGTCAAAAATGTTATAAAATGATTTTCATTTTAATGAGGGAAATAAGTATTTGACCCCTCTGCAAAACATGACTTAGTACTTGGTGGCAAAACCCTTGTTGGCAATCACAGAGGTCAGACGTTTCTTGTAGTTGGCCACCAGGTTTGCACACATCTCAGGAGGGATTTTGTCCCACTCCTCTTTGCAGATCTTCTCCAAGTCATTAAGGTTTCGAGGCTGACATTTGGCAACTCGAACCTTCAGCTCCCTCCACAGATTTTCTATGGGATTAAGGTCTGGAGACTGGCTAGGCCACTCCAGGACCTTAATGTGCTTCTTTTTCTTTGGGTCATTGTCATGCTGGCATACCCATCCACGACCCATTTTCAATGCCCTGGCTGAGGGAAGGAGGTTCTCACCCAAGATTTGACGGTACATGGCCCCGTCCATCGTCCCTTTGATGCGGTGAAGTTGTCCTGTCCCCTTAGCAGAAAAACACCCCCAAAGCATAAATGTTTCCACCTCCATGTTTGACGGTGGGGATGGTGTTCCTGGGGTCATAGGCAGCATTCCTCCTCCTCCAAACACGGCGAGTTGAGTTGATGCCAAAGAGCTCCATTTTGGTCTCATCTGGCCACAACACTTTCACCCAGTTGTCCTCTGAATCATTCAGATGTTCATTGGCAAACTTCAGACGGGCATGTATATGTGCTTTCTTGAGCAGGGGGACCTTGCGGGCGCTGCAGGATTTCAGTCCTTCACGGCGTAGCGTGTTACCAATTGTTTTCTTGGCAACTATGGTCCCCGCTGCCTTGAGATCATTGACAAGATCCTCCCGTGTAGTTCTGGGCTGATTCCTCACCGTTCTCATGATCATTGCAACTCCACGAGGTGAGATCTTGCATGGAGCCCCAGGCCGAGGGAGATTGACAGTTCTTTTGTGTTTCTTCCATTTGCGAATAATCGCACCAACTGTTATCACCTTCTCACCAAGCTGCTTGGCGATGGTCTTGTAGCCCATTCCAGCCTTGTGTAGGTCTACAATCTTGTCCCTGACATCCTTGGAGAGCTCTTTGGTCTTGGCCATGGTGGAGAGTTTGGAATCTGATTGATTGATTGCTTCTGTGAACAGGTGTCTTTTATACAGGTAACAAGCTGCGGTTAGGAGCACTCCCTTTAAGAGTGTGCTCCTAATCTCAGCTCGTTACCTGTATAAAAGACACCTGGGAGCCAGAAAACTTTCTGATTGAGAGTTGGTCAAATACTTATTTCCCTCATCAAAATGCAAATCAATTTATAACATTTTTGACATGCGTTTTTCTGGATTTTTTTGTTGTTATTCTGTCTCTCACTGTTCAAATAAACCTACCATTAAAATTATAGACTGATAATTTCTTTGTTAGTGGGCAAACGTACAAAATCAGCAGGGGATCAAATACTTTTTTCCCCCTCGCTGTAGCCCTAAATGCCGAGACAATAAGAAGACACAGTGGCAGAATAAATTCAACCACACATTTGTTTCATTACAAAACCGGAGAGCAGCATCTGTCCAGTGAAGTCTATGACTGTCATACAGTACACTCTTTTAGTTTTTGTTGTCCTAGGCTACCTGGCTAAAATACTTGCTTGCTAGCCTAACTTCCTTTCATGAGCAGCTAGTTCACATTAGCATACTACATCTAGCTACATGTTGAACTTCCATCCTCTCAGGCCAGGGGCACAACAATGTATGAATTTATGGTTGGATCAGAATCGCCGTAATAATCATTGGCCAGTATGGAGAATTTAGTAAAACCAAGTCTAAATCTCTATCTCCATCCATGGCTAATTTAGGAAAGGGACAATATTAGCTAGCTAGCTATCTAGCCACCGAAGGACAACAACACAACGAGATGCAAAACAATTCAAGTTTTTCTCCGTCAATAATGACATTTGTCATGTGATGTGATTGGCCTGAAACCAAATCCAAAAACGGACTGTTTTTTTTTGTGCGCCAAGACCATTCACAGCTGAGGTCACTCAGTTTAGCTCAATGCTGATTGGCTATTATTTTATACATTTTTTATTAAGGGAGGCCAAATGCTCACTGGCTTCCCTTGCGTTCAATGCTACGGGCGGCAACAATGTAATGCTCTTTCTGACCAGACAGCATCAGATAGATACGCTACACATACTGAGGCACAGGGGCGCTGTTTGGTTCGCTCGGATGCTTTCTCCGGTGCGATACATTCAGCATCTTGCGAATTGAAGGAAATGTATGAAACACAGGGAGGAAAGATACATTAGTTTCTATGTTTTTTTTCTTGGTAAATTTTTTTGAGAAGCCTGGCTTCCCTTGGCATCCATGAATACACACCGCCGCATTTAATGGCTGTTTATAGTCTGTGGAAGTGATTGCAAGTAAATGAGTCTGTTCTTACATCATTAAGTTTCTCATTTGTACTGAGACGTAATGAATCTTGTCTTGCATATTTTTTCTCTGTCTAGTCAGTCTGTACCAGCCACTATTGATCATTGCTCATGAATATGATTCCCTTATTACTTCCTTCCATGTTATTGCTCTGAAGTTCCAATGTTGAACCCCTTCAAAAGCACACAGACACACATATCGGTATTTAATTTCACTACAAAACACACAAATCTGTCTAATTCCGCTCACAAACACACAGACAGACACGCAAACTCATATATTCCCTCATAACCAGAGACAGACACACGCGCAATATGTAGCCTAAACATGCGGTTCTACAAAGACATACAACAGAGTTGTATACGGAAGAGTTTTGTGATGCGATATGTATTGTATTTACGTATATCACTGTTGGGCTAACATGTCCAGCGACAGCCGAGATGCCATGGCTGTGTTGTGACATGCAGTCCACACCCACTTGGCACACACTGGTTGATTCAACGTTGTTTCCAAGTCAGTTCAATGAAATTACTTGGAACCAACGTGGAACAGATGTTGAATGGACGTTTGTGCCCCAGCGGGGAGGGCTCTAGATCTGTATCTGACTGTCCTGCACTATCCTCCACAGGACTGGTCGTGTCAAGCATATACAGTAGGTGGTGTCCCAAATTGCAACCTATTCCCTATTTAGTGCACCACTTTTGAGCAGAGGGCAGTGGTCCAAAGTAGTGCTCTAAAAAAAGGGGCCTGCTCAAAAGGAGTGCACTAAATAGGGAATAGGGTGCCATTCCAAACAGGGCCCTGGTCAAAACGAGTGTACGAAATCACTTCCAGGGTGCCATTTGGGACACAGCCATGGGCAGCTAGAGCATATTACAACTCCAGCCAGCCAGGCACGATAGCGTTGAATCACTATGCCTGGTTGGTGAATGCTAGAAAAAGAACCCCTCTCGCTGCATGGTGAAGGATTCCTCACCAGATCATACTACCCTTGAAATTACCCTGATATCACATTTGTGAAAGAACAGTGTGAATTGCTGTTCAAATAGTCCAGAGTTCACGAGGTGGAAGCTAAATGAGTACGAGCTATTAGCCACACCAAGTGTGAATGAGGGCTGGTCCCAAACGTCACCCGATTCCTGTATTGTAACTACTTTTGACCATTGGAACACAGCCGAGATCTTGCATTGTCGCCATAAGCCCGGCTGGACCATAGTAATGGAGAGGACTGAGAGGAGAAGGTCGTTACACCTATTATTGAGGAGTGCATATTTCCCATGAGGCCTTTGTTGATGTTTTGTTCACTAGGTCAGGTGGTCAATGACAACAAGTCAGTGTGTTTCTTGCTCTGTCTGTCTGTCTGTCTGTCTGTCTGTCTGTCTGTCTGTCTGTCTGTCTGTCTGTCTGTCTGTCTGTCTGTCTGTCTGTCTGTCTGTCTGTCTGTCTGTCTGTCTGTCTGTCTGTCTGTCTGTCTGTCTGTCTGTCTTGTCTGTCTTGTCTGTCTGTCTGTCTGCCAGTGTGTGTGTCAGTCATTCAGTCACAGCAGTATCCCACGCCCTGTTTTAGTCCCTGTAGTCTCTCTGAGGATGGAGTGACGAGGCATTACTTTGAGCAGTCAATCAACCCGGCGCGCTCACAAACAGTGGGCTGCAGGGAAAACAGATATGCAAAAGAAACAAGCCAGGGCCTTGATCAAATCAAGGTTGAGAGAGCCCTCTCTCACTCTCTTGTCACTCCCTCTGTCACTCTCTCTCTCACTCTCTCTTTACCCTCCTCTGTTACAGTTTCTCTCTTTCTCCTTTTTCTCTCTTTCGTAGCGTCGCTTAAGACAATTATGTTAACCTTTATGAAATCTGACCTTTCGTGGAGAGCCGGCACTCGTTTACCTCTCTCTCTCTCTCTCCCTCTGTCACTCTCTCTCTGCCTGTTCTGAGGCAATCATGTGAGTCTTTATAAAATGCAATTTTTTTTTTCTCATGAAAAAGCCTGAAATTACAGCGACACTATTGCGGTCTCTCCACCCATTTCATTTCTCTCTTCTGCCCTCCCTCCATCTTGGTCTCCCTCTACATCTTTATCACTCATTCCCCTGTCCTCATCTCTCCATCGCCGGCCTCTCAATCTTCATTTCTCTCCCATTTCGTCATCCATTTTCCACTACTCTAGTAGTGGCTGGTAGTGTGTGTGTGTGTGTATGTTCTGCATCCTGTCACCTCCTGCCATGGATTGAAACACAAATTACACAGCAGCGCTTCAGATATCAATGCTTCATTCATATATATATATATATATATATATATATATATATATATATATATACATACATATATATATGAATGAGAGAGAGAGAGAGAGAGAGAGAGAGAGAGAGAGAGAGAGAGAGAGAGAGAGAGAGAGAGAGAGAGAGAGAGAGAGATTGTGGAAATCATTTAGCAGTGAGAAGCCTACAGAGAGCTGGATATAAACCATATATTACAGGGATAGACCACAGCACTACCATCCTAAAACACACACTGTCTAAACACCAGCGGAAAACAAATATGTTAATAAAGTCTAATCGGGATCTATTCTTCTCAGACGCCATTTCTCTTTCTTTTGCTCCTCTATCTCTGCTGGCTAATGCTAAACATCATCAGGTCTCAGCCAGCCACACCCTCAGTCAAGCAGACAGGCAGACACTATCTACGTCTGGAATGGCACCCTATCCCCTGCATAGTGCACAGCATAGGGAATCATTTGGGACGCAGCCAGACAGAGTGGTTATGTGAGAAATGGTGTAGCAGACCGAGACAGACAAAACAGACAGAGACAGGCATAGGGGGCTCTGGTCAAAGGTAGTGCACTACATGGGGAATAGGTTTCCATTTGGGCCCGCAAGCAGACACCGTGGTACTGTGAGGAACGGTGGATCGGACAGAGACGGACCCAGACACAGCAGTAGACAGACGGAGAAGCCATGCCCCGCAGACCAGCCTTCTGCAGTACCAGCAAGCTGCAGCGGGCTAGGCTACATGGTGCTGTTGAACACTGCAGTCTGGGGAGAAAGGAGGAATTCAAAATGCAGTGGTTTATCAACTAGCACAAAACTGGGCCAGGAGACATCAAAAGGCCTCCCTGTGCCTTTGTAGCGTACACACACACACACTCAAATGATGGAAAACACAAACGGGGCGCACACACTTTCTCCAAAAGGTGCTTCCCTCGTTACTAAATGTCGCTAGGCTGGCATTCGAAGTTCTGAAGCAGAAACCTTCAGCGGCTGGAAGGAAAACGATGATACGTGTCTTGAAGGTGATTAGTGGAAAAGCTCTCGGTGTTGTGAAAGCCGCATCTTCGATGTTGTACACCAGGAAATGACAGGACGTTACAGGCCCAGCAGGGGCTCCCATAGGGACTGGCATCAGATGGAATAAACTCACAGAGTAGTCTGCTTCTCAGTGGTGGCTGGTGGCACTTTGAAAATCGGAGGACGGCGCATAGTAACGGATTGGAATGGAATCAATTGAACGGTATGGTTTTGATAGCGTTCCATTCTAGCCATTATTATGAGCTCTACTCCCCTCACCAGCCTCCACTGATTCTGCTGCTCAGTGTACGACACCCGTGTTCATCAACCTCCGGTCCGTGAGACGTTGCGGGTCGGGTTTAGAAGATAGTTAACGCCCTAAGTTACAGTAAAGTTACAGTAAAGTTACAGTAAAGTCAGTTCTACAGAGCTAGGTGTAACGCAAGCGGTCCCCCCCCCCCCCCAAAAGAGGACAAACCCTTTTTTCTTCGAGAAACCATGTGTTACACAGAATATTGGGCTGAGTATGAGGTTTGACTTCGAGGCAGAGAAGCACTCTGTCGACGTTGAAGAGTGAAGCTCTCTGCTCTCTAAATAAACGGAGCCTTCAGCCTTGGTGAGGAATGGCCGCGTTCTACTGAAGTGAGGTATGGAACGTCTGCCCAAATGATGCATTGGACAGTCCTGCCAGCTCAAGGGAAGACATGGAATATTCTATTCAGGTAAGGTATGCAATATTTTGTCAAATGTGTGCTTGGAATGTGAAGTCCGAGCTGTGTCTCAAATGGCACCATATTCCCAACAACTGCCAATATGCCACCGTTACCCTCTTAGAAAAAAGGGTTCCAAAAGGATTTTTCAGCTGTCCCCATTAGGAGAACCTTTTTTGGTTCCAGGTAGAACCTCCTTTTTGGTTCCAGGTAGAACACTTTTGGGTTCAATGTAGAACCCTCTGTGGAAAGAGCTCTACATGGAACCCAAAAAGGGTTCTATCTGGAACCAAAAAGGGTTCTCTTATGGGGACAGCCGACGAAAACCTCTAGGTTCTACATAGCACCTTTTCTTCTAAGTGTGTATGGGCCCTGGTCAAAAGAAGTGCACTATATGGGCAATAGGGTACTATTTGGGAAACAGTCAGGGAGATTCTTAGAACGCTGTGGTCTAGTGAGGTACAGTTTGTAACTCTCTAGCTACCAAGGTTAATTATGGAACATTCTGCAGAGGTGACACGCATTTAAAAACAAAACACACACACACAGATGCATGCACACACACACAGACACACACACGCATGCATGCATGCACGTACACGTGAACACACACACCCACACATGCACACACACAGACCAGCCCCCTACCCTGGGCGGCAGCTGTCATTCTGTCCCGTGGCTGGCAGCCTGTTATAAACCCTTATTTTATCTGTCACTGCTACAGTATTTAACGAACTAACTCAACACACAGGCTCCTGCTACAGTATTTGTCTAACTAACTCAACCCACAGCCTCCTGCTACAGTATTTGCCTTACTAACTCAACTCACAGCCTCCTGCTACAGTATTTGCCTTACTAACTCAACCCACAGCCTCCTGCTACTGTATTTGTCTAACTAACTCAACCCACAGCCTCCTGCTACAGTATTTGCCTAACTAACTCAACCCACAGGCTCCTGCTACAGTATTTGCCTTATTAACTCAACCCACAGCCTCCTGCTACAGTATTTGCCTTATTAACTCAACCCACAGCCTCCTGCTACAGTATTTGCCTTACTAACTCAACCCACAGGCTCCTGCTACAGTATTTGCCTTATTAACTCAACCCACAGCCTCCTGCTACAGTATTTGCCTTATTAACTCAACCCACAGCCTCCTGCTACAGTATTTGCCTTATTAACTCAACCCACAGCCTCCTGCTACAGTATTTGCCTTACTAACTCAACCCACAGCCTCCTGCTACAGTATTTGCCTAACTAACTCAACCAACAGCCTCCTGTACAATACACTTCACTTCAGCCCCTGTTGAAAGGCCAGGATCCTATGTACAATGACTGGAAAGAAAGAAGAAATAGGCTGTTCTTCATGACACCCATAGGGCTCTGGTCAAAAGTGGTACCTATATACAGTGGCAAGAAAAAGTATGTGAACACTTTGGAAATGGATTTCTGGATTTCTGCATAAATTGGTCATAAAATTTGATCTGATCTTCATCTAAGTCATAACAACAGACAAACACAGTCTGCTTAAACTAATAACACACAAACAATTATGTCTTTATTGAACACACCGTGTAAACATTCACAGTGCAGGGTGGGAAAAGTATATGAACCCTTAGATTCAATAACTGGTTGACCCTCCTTTGGCAGCAATAACTTCCACCAAACATTTTCTGTAGTTGCTGATCAGACCTGCACAACGGTCAGGAGGAATTTTGGAACATTCCTCTTTACAAAACTGTTTCAGTTCAGCAATATTTATGGGATGTCTGGTGTGAACTGCTCTCTTGAGGTCATGCAACAGCACCTCATTCCGGTTGAGGTCAGGACTCAGGCTGGGACACTCCATAAGGTGTATTTTCTTCTCTTGAAGCCATTCTGTTGATTTACTTCTGTGTTTTGGGTCGTTGTCCTGTTGCATCCCCCAACTTCTGGGTGATGTCCGGTTGAGCTTCAATTGGCGGACAGATAGCCTTACATTCTCCTGCAAAATGTCTTGATAAACTTGGGAAATATGTCGATGATAGCAAGCTGTCCAAGCCCTGAGGCAGAAAAGCAGCCCCAAATCATGAGGCTCCCTCCACCATACTTTTCAGTTGGGATGAGGTTTTTATGTTGGTGTGCTGTGCCTTTTTTTCTCCACACATAGTGTGGTGTGTTCCTTCCGAACAACTCAACTGTAATTTCATCTGTCCACAGAATATTTTGCCAGTAGCGCTGTGGAACATTCTGGTGCTCTTTTGCGAACTTCAGACATGCAGCAATGCTTTTTTTGGACAGCAGTGGCTTCTTCCATGGTGTCCTCCCATGAACACTATTCTTGTTTAGTGTTTTACGTATCGTAGACTCGTCAACAGAGATGTTAGCATGTTCCAGAGATGTCTGTAAGTCTTTAGCTGACACTAGGATTCTTCTTAACCTCACTGAGCCTTCTGCGCTGTGCTCTTGCAGTCATCTTTGCAGGACGGCCACTCCTAGGGGGGTGGCAACAGTGCTGAACTTTCTCCATTTATAGACAATTTGTCTTACCGTGGACTGATGAACAGAGATACTTTTGTAACCCTTTCCAGCTTCATACAAGTCAATAATGCTTAACCTTAGGTCTTGTGAGATCTCTTTTGTTCGAGGCATGGTTCACATCAAGCAATGCTTCTTGTGAATAGCAAACTCAAATGTTGTGAGTGTTTTTGTTAGGGTAGGGCAGCTTTAATCAACATCTCCAATCTCGTCTCATTGATTGGACTCCAGATTAGCTGACTCCTGTCTCCAATTATCTTTTGGAGAAGTCATTAGCCTAGGGGTTCACATACCTTTTTCCAACCTACACTGTGAATGTTTAAATTATGTATTCAATATAGACAAGAAAAATACAATAATTTGTGTGTTATTAGTTTAAGCAGACCGTGTTTGTCCATTGTTGTGACTTAGAGGGAGATCAGATAAAATGTCATGACTAATTTATGCAGAAATCCGGGTAATTCCAAAGGGTTCACATACTTTTTCTTGCCACTGCATATCGAATAGGGTGCCATTTGGGACGCTGACATAGACTACAAGAAAACATTTTAAAAAATGCCACACATTTTTTAAAATTTTTTTATACATACGTAACTTACTCAATGGAACACCGGATGTTATGGAAAATAAAAAATATCTGGTGGTTTTCTTTAGATGTTCTATTGTAGTGTCTGAAAAATTCTGTGTGTTGTGTCTCGGTGGGATGCTTGACCAGTTTAGGCCAGTCTACTGACTGGAGCACACTACCTCACAACACCTCAACTCTAGACTCTGCTGTGGCTAATTATTGGTAATGGGGTTGCAACCAAAATGTCCAGCTTTCCAGAAATCTTGGTTAGAAGATTCAACATTCCCTGCTTATTCCCTCCTGATTCTGATAATCTTCCCCAACCGTGATTTCTGGGGGAAAAAAATTGAATTTGGTGAAAGATTTTGCTACCCTAGTTGGTAGGTTTGATTAAAAAACATATTTTCATTGCATATTAGATAGACATGCGCTACACTATGAACGTCTTGATATCTTGGAATTACAGTCAAATTCCAAGATGCAACTAAACGTGTGGATACACGCGATAATGACTTATTATAACGTATAAGTATGGTGTTTAATACAGTTGGTGTTTAATGGAATTAGGACATGTGGGTTTCATGGAGAGATGGTAGCAGAAATCCCCGAGCCTCGGGGTAGGAGGGTTTAGGATACGTCCAAAATGGAAACCTATTCCCATACGGGCCCTGGTCAAATGTAGTGCACGATGAAGGAAATAGAGTACCATTTAGTACACAAGCCCTATTCTCTGTGCTGCAGCTAGCCCAGTTTTCAGACCAGGCAGTTTTTCCCAACTAATCTTTCAGCCAAAAGCCGACAAGCTCGCTCTCCAGTTGGTGTTCATTGTTTGACTAAATCATGAATGACTTTGTAATTAAATCTTGATTCCATCATGTTCGCTCCTCATGTGAATTCTCTGAAATCAGCCGATCCTTCATGGCTTCACATTATGGTTTAACCACGTCTGATTTTTATCGCCTTATGCTCTAATTTCATTTCCGCCTTTCTATCTGCTCTCTCCCGCTTTCTTTGCTGCGTTTCTTCTTCTTTTTCTCTCCAGGCTATTATCTTCCACTCTTCAATTCAGTTCAATTGAAATGGCTTTAATATCCCCAAACCAATGGTTATTGATGCCACGGCAAAGATAGCATGCGATACAGGTCTTCAAAAAAGGGACATCTCGCTCTCCCCTCCTCTCCCCTTCTCTCCCTGATGAAATGATCAGCCTGTAGACAGCGGAGGATGTTGTTATTGGGACACCTGACTCCCCCGCATAAGACCAGCATGTTAGCGTCACATTCACTTAAAACAAAGAATGCGTTCTCATTTCGATGCCACACCCACCACTGGTGATGCGAGGCCACAGAGCTCTATTTTCAGGTCATCTGACCAAAACACCGGTTCCAATCCAAGTGCCAAGGCCATCTAGCAAACTCCAGGCGTTTACATTTGTTGGATGACGTGAAAATAGAGGTATGTTTGAGCATACAGTATAGCATTTGAATGACTTATTTTTTTTTGAAGTCATTTTTGCTCATCTTTATCAAGGGTGTCAATCATTTCGCACCCCAATTTACATGCACTTCCGCGCGCGTGCGCGCACAACATCCATCTTCCCTTTTCAGATGACTAGATGAGCATGGAGGATTGACAATCCTGCAATTGGTTGATGGCATATCATGGCCATATGTTAGACCCTGTTAATGTCACTCTAAATTGCATGGCTGTCATGACGATGTTTTTATGCGGCCTCGTCTTCAGCCTCACGCCACCAAAAATGGCTGCGTCTCAAATGGCAGCCTGTTCCCTATTTAGTGCACTACTTTTAACCAAAATATATAGGGAATCGGGTGCCATTTGGGAATCATCCAATGAGTTCCATTCCACCAGGATCAGGATGGCACATTGGCCTATCATGCTGAACACTAGGACAGGGTCCCAAATGGCACCCTATTCCTTATGTAGCGCACTACTTTTGATCAGAGTCCTCCTATTCTTCTTCCTCCTCCTCCTCATCATCATCAATATAGAGCGATACAGACAATCTAATGTCATTGCACCGTAAGTAGATCTGTGCTGTGCAGTAGGCAGGCAGCCACGCAGACCGACTCAGTCCATGGTAACTGGGTTAGAGGTTAAATCTCATGGTCCTGTGCTTTCTCACGGGCTAGATCAAGCGGAACACTCTGCCTCTCTCGCTCTCTCTCTGTCTCCCTGACAGCCTGTGACAAGCTCACCCAGGGCTCGGGCTGAAAAAATACCAACACCCACGGACACACTGCTCCCTCGGTTTCTCTGTCTCTCTTACCCTCTCTGTCTTTATCTGTTTCTCTCTCGCTCTCTTATCCTCTCTGTCTTTATCTGTTTCTCTCTCGCTCTCTTATCCTCTCTGTCTTTATCTGTTTCTCTCTCTCTTACCCTCTCTGTCTTTATCTGTTTCTCTCTCGCTCTCTTATCCTCTCTGTCTTTATCTGTTTCTCTCTCGCTCTCTTATCCTCTCTGTCTTTATCTGTTTCTCTCTCGCTCTCTTACCCTCTCTGTCTATATCTGTTTCTCTCTCGCTCTCTTACCCTCTCTGTCTTTATCTGTTTCTCTCTCGCTCTCTTATCCTCTCTGTCTTTATCTGTTTCTCTCTCGCTCTCTTATCCTCTCTGTCTTTATCTGTTTCTCTCTCGCTCTCTTATCCTCTCTGTCTTTATCTGTTTCTCTCTCTCTTATCCTCTCTGTCTTTATCTGTTTCTCTCTCGCTCTCTTATCCTCTCTGTCTTTATCTGTTTCTCTCTCGCTCTCTTACCCTCTCTGTCTTTATCTGTTTCTCTCTCGCTCTCTTACCCTCTCTGTCTATATCTGTTTCTCTCTCGCTCTCTTATCCTCTCTGTCTTTATCTGTTTCTCTCTCGCTCTCTTACCCTCTCTGTCTTTATCTGTTTCTCTCTCTCTCTCTTATCCTCTCTGTCTTTATCTGTTTCTCTCTCGCTCTCTTATCCTCTCTGTCTTTATCTGTTTCTCTCTCTCTTACCCTCTCTGTCTTTATCTGTTTCTCTCTCGCTCTCTTACCCTCTCTGTCTATATCTGTTTCTCTCTCGCTCTCTTACCCTCTCTGTCTTTATCTGTTTCTCTCTCGCTCTCTTACCCTCTCTGTCTTTATCTGTTTCTCTCTCGCTCTCTTACCCTCTCTGTCTATATCTGTTTCTCTCTCGCTCTCTTATCCTCTCTGTCTTTATCTGTTTCTCTCTCGCTCTCTTATCCTCTCTGTCTTTATCTGTTTCTCTCTCTCTTACCCTCTCTGTCTTTATCTGTTTCTCTCTCGCTCTCTTACCCTCTCTGTCTATATCTGTTTCTCTCTCGCTCTCTTACCCTCTCTGTCTTTATCTGTTTCTCTCTCGCTCTCTTACCCTCTCTGTCTTTATCTGTTTCTCTCTCGCTCTCTTACCCTCTCTGTCTATATCTGTTTCTCTCTCGCTCTCTTACCCTCTCTGTCTTTATCTGTTTCTCTCTCGCTCTCTTACCCTCTCTGTCTTTATCTGTTTCTCTCTCGCTCTCTTACCCTCTCTGTCTTTATCTGTTTCTCTCTCGCTCTCTTACCCTCTCTGTCTTTATCTGTTTCTCTCTCGCTCTCTTATCCTCTCTGTCTTTATCTGTTTCTCTCTCGCTCTCTTATCCTCTCTGTCTTTATCTGTTTCTCTCTCTCTTATCCTCTCTGTCTTTATCTGTTTCTCTCTCGCTCTCTTATCCTCTCTGTCTTTATCTGTTTCTCTCTCGCTCTCTTATCCTCTCTGTCTTTATCTGTTTCTCTCTCGCTCTCTTACCCTCTCTGTCTTATCTGTTTCTCTCTCGCTCTCTTACCCTCTCTGTCTTTATCTGTTTCTCTCTCGCTCTCTTATCCTCTCTGTCTTTATCTGTTTCTCTCTCGCTCTCTTATCCTCTCTGTCTTTATCTGTTTCTCTCTCTCTTATCCTCTCTGTCTTTATCTGTTTCTCTCTCGCTCTCTTATCCTCTCTGTCTTTATCTGTTTCTCTCTCGCTCTCTTATCCTCTCTGTCTTTATCTGTTTCTCTCTCGCTCTCTTATCCTCTCTGTCTTTATCTGTTTCTCTCTCGCTCTCTTATCCTCTCTGTCTTTATCTGTTTCTCTCTCGCTCTCTTACCCTCTCTGTCTTTATCTGTTTCTCTCTCGCTCTCTTACCCTCTCTGTCTTTATCTGTTTCTCTCTCGCTCTCTTATCCTCTCCATCTTTATCTATTGCTCTCTCTCTCCCTCTCTCTCCCTCTCTCTCTCTCTTACCCTCTCTGTCTTTATCTGTTTCTCTCTCGCTCTCTTACCCTCTCTGTCTATCTATTTCTCTCCCTCTCTCTCTCCCTCTCTCTCTCCCTCTCTCTCTCTTACCCTCTCTGTCTTCATCTATTTCTCTCTCTCTCTCTCTCTCACCCTCTCTGTCTTCATCTATTTATCTCTCTCTCTCTCTCTTACCCTCTCTGTCTTCATCTATTTATCTCTCTCTCTCTCTCACTCTCTGTACAGAAGCTCTTTGGTCCCCATCTAATTCCGTTCAATTTCACTCTTTCTTCCCCTCTCTGAACCCCACCTCCACTCATCTCTACTCCTCTCCTCCCATTCTCTCCTCTATTTCCTATCCTCTCCTCCCCTCCTCATGTATCCTCCCATTCCCTCCTCTCTCTCCCATTTCAAGCCTGGGGCATCTCATCTCTATCTCTTGTCCACTCTTATTTGCACACACTCACTCCAATATATGTTCATCTCATATACAGTACAGTACACACTCTCTGTCTCATCACACACACACACACACACACACACACACACACACACACACACACACACACACACACACACACACACACACACACACACACACACACACACACACACACACACTCCTATTCAGTCACAGACACATTGCTGCATCTCCAGAGGGCCAGTGAGTAGTGTGGTTGCAGCTGGTCCTGGGTCAGTGCCCGGTGGATGGCCAGTCACAGTCCCAAGATGAATTACCTTACTGTGGGTTATTTACCTTGGCCCTTACCTGGCCCTCCCAACAGGCCTCGGTACTCGCCCCCGGAGGATTCATCACCATCACCCCACCTGCATTATCTTCTCTCTGGAACACTGACTCACTGAATTGCCCATAGGGCTCTGGTCAAAAGTAGTGCACTAGTTAGGGAATAGGATGCCACTTGGGAAGCAGACACTGACTTCCTGACTCACTGACTCTATGAAAAGCAACCAACCTGACCAAATGACTCTGTTATAACCTGGACCACCGTCTCTAACCACATTCTCTAAACCGGACCACATTCTCTAAACCGGACCACATTCTCTAAACCGGACCACATTCTCTAAACCGGACCACATTCTCCGTTCCTGAGGTCCTGACCCAAACTCATCAGGCATTGTAAAACATGACGATATACAAACAAAATCTTGTATAACTGTTAAACAGGTCTTAAAATATATTCCCCCTAACAGTTCCACACAGCCGATCAGAAGCAGGTCCTACCTCAGTGAGGTGCGGGTTGGGGTTGAAGCCACACTGGTTGCACACCGTGGATCGGCACTGGGTGCAGGTGCTGCAGTTTGGCTGGTTGTCCTCTGTGGTGCCCGTCAGGTCGGCCGTCTTACAGACGGGGCACAGCTTGCTGCTGGGCATGGGGGCGATCTGGGGCACGGAGTAGGGCGAGGTGGGGGTGACGGCGGGGGACACCGATGGGGACCGTCCCGTCCTGCTACTACCCACGTCCACCTGGAGGTTCTTGCGGGCGACGTGGCTCTGACCCTGCTGCTCCCTCTGGGAGGCCAGGCGGTCCCCCGTCCCTGGCCCAGTCTGGACCCCCGCCTTGGGCCCGGACCCAGGGTCTGTCTGGGGGGGTCTTCCAGAGATGCTGTGGAGAACAGACACACGTTAGACTCTCGTGAAAGGATGTTATGTTACACCTCAGAAAAACAGGCCTTTTTGGGGTCAAAGATTGAACTGAAACCTCTTAAAGTGTTAAACAGAGAACAATGATTTTGAATATCACAAGTATCAACGTTGAAACATATCTATTTTTTTGGTCATGAATCCTGAACGAAAGGGTTTGCAAGTTGCCAATTTGCTTTGGCCAATACCAATACGGGCACGAAAAAGGAAAGACTGTGTGAGCTGGAGAAATGGACTGTTTTCTCTTGGTGAGATAAGAGGAGAACAGCGTTTGGTTCCTTCAAAGAGCGGCGAATGTTTTTTTCCTTTCTGCTTCACTGCTTCCTCTTCCTCGCCCACAGTTTTCAGCCTTCTGACCCCCTGGCAGTGGAAAAGACAGGCTGGGTCTCACATGGCACCCTATTCCCTATATAGTGCACTACTTTTGACCAGAGCCCTGGTCATAAATAGTGCACTAAATAGGGAATAGGGTGCCATTTGAGGCACAGCCTCAGCTTCCCCTACAGTATAGTAGCTCTGGAGATGGAAGGAAGCAGTAGGCAACTGAACAAACACTTGCCCTCTCCACCACACACACACACACACACACACCTCGCCAACCCTGCAGTCCGCTGATCCCGAACCAAGCATGCATACATGTAATTCAAGTAGTTGGTTTGTGTTGAGTTTATATGGAATAAATGTGCTAGTGTCTGCGGCCTATGAGAGGTTTAGATAGTAGTGAGTCTTGGGTATGGTAGTGAATCGCATTCAGTTATGTTCCTTAAAATGCCTCTCCGGTGAATTGTCTCTGTGGACTTACACGCCACGTCTCTCTCTCGATGGAGAGGAGAATGAAGAGACGAGGCGAGAAGGTGGTTTAATCAGACGTCGGCAGCACTAACAACTTCCCCTCTCGTATCTTTTTCTCTCTTTCCCAATCTGCCCTCTCTGCCCCGCAGACACCCGCCCATGGGTTGGCTACAGCGATTCAAATAGAACTCCTGGCTTTCTGCTTCCCCGTGAGAACAACAACGCTGCGGAGGCCTTTGTTTTGACGCTCGCGTCTTCTTTCAAAGTCCAGGAGCCTCCATCAGTAGTCAGGACTCTGTTCGGCAGCACGCCATTTCCAGGGCGGGAGAAGGAGATGGAAATGAGGGAAGAGGAGAATGAAAATAGAACTGTTTGTGACAGTGAGTCACTGAAGACGGGCTGAGCAGAGTGGAGCAGAGCAGCTGGTTGTGAAGCAGCGCTCACATCACCCGTTTTTCTCTCTCTCTCTCTCTCTCTCTCTCTCTAGGAATCGTTCTGTTCACCTAAGACCTGCTCACAGAAACACAAGCGCTATAAAGGCTTGACAAGAACTCTCCTCGACAAAGTCTTCCTGGCAGTGTGCCGTATCCACAATAGAATCCGTAATAATGAGCCGAATGAAAATGTGCTAAGCTAGGCTCCCGGTTACATCAAATATACATCTATGAGATGTAAAATGTCTTATCAGAAGAGCGCCAAGCCTGTTGTTCTACATTGGGCAAAGTGAGGGAGACCTTAGTCGTAATCCCAATTGGACCCTACCGTTGCTTCTTTCCAACGGCAGAAAATAAATACAGGTATTATGCTATTGAGTGACCGTCACGGTAGTAATACTGACCATCAGCTATCACCGTTCAACTCGCGGAAACCGGTGCATTTCTCCATTCCATCGTTTACAACTTTATCACTAACAAACTGCAACTAGTTTGGAAAGGGGTCAAATAAAGCAGTATTAAAAAATATGTTTGGTGGCAACTAATATGTTTTATTTGGGTTAATAATCTATTGTTATGCTAATAAAGGCTTGTAGAGTGGAATCCCCTGTGGTCCTGACAAAGCCCAAACCTCAGGCGTTAGACGAACAATCACAAACACACACACACACACCAGGCATTAAAACCAAACGGCAGGAAGCCCCGAGTGGGATAGCAGCGCTCTATGGGATAGATCTCCCCATCCACCTCTTCAAAACAACCTCTTCAGATGCTTTCATCCACCAGTGAACAGCACTCTGTTGAAAGCAAAGCACCTTGGGATTTTGCATCTGTTGTTATTAAGCAATGAGAGGCAAGGCAGGTGGTTTGCGTTATGCCAAAGTGAAAAGTATAAAACGCTTGGTGCAACTCTCCTCTCCGATAAGCGTCGCTCTGGGTCCGATGCCAGTGGAAGTGAGTAGGAAGCGGAGCCTTTTTGTTGGTGCGAGAGAGCTAGGGCGAGAGAGCTAGGGCTCCGAACCGCCGTGCCAAATACCAATGTCACAGACGATCAAGTGAACAGTGTTGCTTACCTACACAGCTCAACGACGCATCTGCAGTAGGCCTGCCGATGTACAGTGTGTACAGCAATTACCTTCAGTGAAGGCTACTATAGAACACGCTATTCTGAGTAGAGACAGATATCTACGTTCTCAGCCATTACAAATGAACCCACTGTATCCCTCTCAGTACGGAGGCCTCTACCCTCACTGCACATTTTCAACGCAGACGATAATAGAATCATATAGGCCATTTAGCAGAAACTTTTATTCCCAAGCACCTTACAATCATGCGTGCATAGATTTTTTTGTACGGGTGGCCCCAGCGGGAATCGAACCCACAATCCAGGCGATGCAAGCGCCACGCTCTACCAACTGAGCCACAGAGAAAATTGACCAAGACGCAATTCCGGTACAGACAGATATTCAGACACTGTCGGAGGTACAACCCCAGCTGCTGTACTCAGAGCTCTTCCGTGAAGAGACAGACGGAGCTGACCTCCTCAGAACCAACACAGGGCTGTGCTCACTAATGGCGCTTCATGTGGGACCTTTTAGCAGTGAATTATTCCAATCTATACGGAATATATATTGAAATAAAATGGACAGGCAATTACCATTTCCTTTATGAACATGGTCAGTGGCAGGGAACTCAATATTTCAGCAGCAGGAGATGGTGCTGAGGTGTGTCCCAAATGTTACCCTATTCCCCTTTATAGTGCACTCCTTTTGACTCACAGGTCCTGGACGTAGTGCACTACGTGGGGAATAGTGTGCCGTTTGAGATGCAGACAGGGTTTCTCTGACTCCCTCCCATCTTTCTCCTGATAGAGGTAATAGTCTGGAGAAAATCTCACACCCCAGAGAGTTTCTTAGTTTGTTCATAGATTTACATCATCCCCTCTGTCTTCTACTGGAAGGGAAACGGCTAGCCAGCTGAGATTGAGAATTAGATTGTCTCTCTCTCTCTGTGTGTGTGCGCGTGTGTGTGTGTGTATATGTGTGTGTGTGTGTGTGCACGTGCGCGGGAAAGAGGGATAAGTTGGAATGTAAGAACGTAAGAGTGAAGGTTTCGATGTGAACATAATGTGAAGGTAATACGTGAGTACCACATGTTCCGTATTGTGTGAATGCTCTGAACTGAATGCTCTCAGTTCCAAATATCCGTGCTCTGTATGTTTGTGAGATTCCATGGCAGTAAACTGGGAGTACATACATAAGCATTTCATGATACAACCACCACCTATCATCACTATCAGCATGATCAAGTCAACCACTGATGCTCTTTTTAACTGTGGAAACAACACCATGGGTCATTCAGAGACAAGGTGAAACGTCACAAAGGATAAATAACGGTTGGGAAGAGCTTGTGTGTTTATCACAACTGGCCCCCTGTTCCCTTTATTGGGACCATTGGGCCCTGGTCAAAAGTAGGGCACTATAAAGGGAAAAGGGGGCCATTGGGCCCTGGTAAATAGTAGTGCACTAAATAGGGAATAGGGGGCCATTTGGGATGCATAATGATGAATGAATCACCTGGTCTTGGCCACATCTGGGGTTTGGGAGCCATTGTGAAAATATGCCATTATTCCAAAACATGTCAATATCTGCAAGTAATATAGATCTGGATCCAATGCAACGATGTGGGCAAGATTGCAGGGAGGGAGCCATTTCCCCAAGCTTTTCTATGACCTAGGTGGCGGTGCATTGACAAATAATACAGAAGGACTACAGGACTATTATGGCATCCGCGGGTTTAAATGGTACCCTATTCCATATTTAGTACACTACTTTTGACCAAGGACCATAGGGTTCTGGTCAAAAGTAGTGCACTATATAGGGCACAGGGTGCCATTTGGGACATATTCTGTGCCTGTCTGCACATTCCAAGCTGACCCTTGAGTCTCTGTCGAAGCACAAATGGCAGGGATATTTCCGTGGGAATCCGAAATGGGACCCTAGACTCTATATAGTGGCCTGCTTTTGACCAGTGCAGTGCACCATATTGGAAATAGGGTGCCATTTCAGACGCAGGTCTTTAACACAAATCAACTCAGAATAATTAGATGGGCCCTGGTCAAAAGTAGTGCACCATTTGGGACGCAAATAATCCACAGCGGTCACTATCAAATCTGTATGATTGCATACTGCGGATCAATGACGAACCAACCAAGCAGCCATGATTGAAAGGACAACCACGTGACCGGGCGTCTGATCCATTAGGCAACGTATGAGTCCCAAATGGCACCCTATTCCCTGTGGGCCCCTGGTCAAAAGTAGTGCACTACATAGGGAATTAGGGCACCATTTGGGATGCAAAGGATACAAATGCTGATTAGCAACAGCTACTCCCATGGGCCTTGTGGAGGGGTATCTGAGTAAGCCTAGAGACACGTGGTTGTCTGGCAGCTACAGCTTGGAGTGCTTGGGTTCATCATAGACCTCTGGTTTTTCTAGGCCATCTCTACGACTACTGCTTAACATTACCAGATGTTCAGCTAAATTAAAAATACACTCTGCATAGCGC